>NC_086453.1:98316582-98689707 GCF_028390025.1 Pseudophryne corroboree | reverse complement strand
TATGGTCCTATGCCCAGGGATGACAATGGCCTTCTTATATTGGGCAAGAACTGTTTTCACTTGTGCCTGGCTTACACAAACAACATCCTCATCCTCATTAGCACTGGTGTCAGCTACACAAATGTCCTGCTCATTCTCTTGCACTTCCACTGTAGCATCCCCAATTTCTATGTCAGCATGCTGACTTGTGCTGCTCATCACAACATTTTCAGAAATGGTGGAAGTCTTCTTTATGAATACAGTATTATAAAGGTCAGGCTCACACTTTGCACTCATGGACACTCTTAGACTCTTCTCAAGGATTTGTGACATTTCTATTTGTGAACACAGTTTGTTCTACTGCCTTACTGCCTTCTACACTCTGAGTGAAAAGGTCTTGTATCGTCATGAGAGGCAGAAGGAGATGCCTCACTGACAGTTGCAGAGTCACCAGTCATAAATAAAGGGCAAGGCCTGGTCTTTCCTTGCCACTGGATGTGGTGAATAACATGTTGGCAATTTTATATTATTTTCTGCACTAAACATTCCCTTTAACCCCTTCAGTGGCAGGTTTTCAATTGAAAAACACACCCTTGGAGGTGTGTTTTTAAATTGAAGTGGGAGCAGTGGCGAAGGTGCAGGGGGGGCGAGTGATGGGGCAGGGCAAAGTAATTGCCTGGTGATCACCTGCGCAGGGATCGCCAGGCATGGCTGTCCCCGGGGAATCAGTCAGTAGTATGCCTGGAAATCTCCTGGGGTTGCCAGCGCTGTCAGTGCTGGCTACCCCAGAAGATTTCCGGGCATACCAATGAAGGTGTTAATAGAGATGTTTTTTACTTTACCATTATAAAATATAGTTGTTTTTTAAAATTTCAGATGCCTTTGAGCATAGTCTTTAGTAGATGACGTTGAAAGACTAGTATCGTCATGACTGGTGGCAGCAGCTGCAGTTATAGTATTTGCTTGCTGCTCCTGCTCTTCTCTAAACTGATCATTATCCATTTTTAATTTTGCAGCTCAGTTCACACTGAGGGTATTCAAAGGGCTTTTCCAAACAAATTCACACTAGGGTACAGCCCACAGAACAGTACAAACAATATAGACTTTTTTATTTTTAAAATTCATAGCTCTGCTCACAATGGGGTGATTCAAAGGGCTTTTCTATATACAAGAACAAAGTTGCACTGGGGTACACTGCACAGAACAGTCCAAAAACAATAGAACAATATATATATTTAAAAAAATGTACAATTGCAGCCCAGCTCACACTGATTCAAAGGGCTTTTCTATATATGTGAATAAAGTCACACTGGGGTACAGCCCACAGAACAGTACAAACAATATGTATATGTATTAAAATCACAGCTCAGCTCTCACGCTGAGAGGATTCAAAGGGCTTTTCTACAGATGTGTCCTCCTACATCCTTACTGCAGTCATGTTAAACAGCCCTTCTAGTCACGCCCTGCTATAGCATGACTCGGTAGTACCAAGCGTCTTTATATGCAACTTTTTCCTTTGAAATGTATTGCATTGCTACATGAATAGGATGCACAAGCATGCTCTAGTTCTGAGTTTATTAGTTTCTGTTTCCTTACTTCAGCTTCTCCCAGCTTGTGTCTGCCTGCAATCCTGTGCAGTTTCCAGACTGCTAATCATCTCCGGCTTGCAAAACATGTATAATTAACAACTGCTGTCCTGTGCAGTTTCTGGTCGGCTACCCATATCCATGATCTGCGTGCATTTCACTCACAGCCTACTGAGTGCACATCCATTATCTACTGTATGATCATCATTACTCAGAGCATGTAGAGTGTACATCCATTACCTACATACAATTCACCCACAGTCTGTAGAGTGCACATCAATTACCTATAATTGGTGGCTCCAGAGGTGGGGCTGCAGCACAATCCAAAATTCAAATAGGGGAGCCACACCAACTTCCAGCGAGTCCTGGATGGCGATGTTCAGCAGTGTTTGGGGCGGCAGTTGGCGTGGCTGCCCTATGTGAATTTTGTATTGTGCTGTAGCCCCACCTTTGGAGCCACCACTGTTACCTACTGTACGTACTGGGCATTATAACTTACAGAATGCAGAGTCCTCATCCATTGCTTACATCCATTTCAGCCACAGCCTGCAGAGTGCACATCCATTGCCTGTGTGCATTACCACTCTTAACTACAGAATGAACAACCTATACCTGTGTATGAATACCATCCATCCCCAGCAGGGTGTCAACATTCACCAGTGTGCGCAGGCACTTCACTAGCACAGCCCACTCCTATACACCTGATTTCAAGGTCCTTCAGCAAGTGTCTGCTTCCATTGCAGTTACTCTTAGCTGAGTTCTTCATCCTGACTTGCATTCCTGTTTAGTTCTGATACTCTAAGATTAGTTATTTTAATATTACTGAATAAGGATGAGCATCATAAGACCTCCTAACTTCATTGACTCCAGCCCAAACCAGTCTTGCACAGTGGTCCAGTGTTCCTAGTGCAGAACCCAAAAAAGACACAGATCCAGACAAAGGGGGCTAATGCAGGGTTGCAGACCACTCCATGTGGCAGACATAAATTGCAATTCTTTAGCCTTACCCATGCTCCATGTCCGAACGTACACAACTATGAGCAAATACTGTATGGATGAAACTGATACCTACAAACTAGGTCACATCTCCACTTGTGGCTGAATGGGCATAATCGGATGGCAACTAGAGATGAGCGCCTGAAATTTTTCGGGTTTTGTGTTTTGGTTTTGGGTTCGGTTCCGCGGCCGTGTTTTGGGTTCGAACGCGTTTTGGCAAAACCTCACCGAATTTTTTTTGTCGGATTCGGGTGTGTTTTGGATTCGGGTGTTTTTTTCAAAAAACACTAAAAAACAGCTTAAATCATAGAATTTGGGGGTCATTTTGATCCCAAAGTATTATTAACCTCAAAAACCATAATTTACACTCATTTTCAGTCTATTCTGAATACCTCACACCTCACAATATTATTTTTAGTCCTAAAATTTGCACCGAGGTCGCTGTGTGAGTAAGATAAGCGACCCTAGTGGCCGACACAAACACCGGGCCCATCTAGGAGTGGCACTGCAGTGTCACGCAGGATGTCCCTTCCAAAAAACCCTCCCCAAACAGCACATGACGCAAAGAAAAAAAGAGGCGCAATGAGGTAGCTGTGTGAGTAAGATTAGCGACCCTAGTGGCCGACACAAACACCGGGCCCATCTAGGAGTGGCACTGCAGTGTCACGCAGGATGGCCCTTCCAAAAAACCCTCCCCAAACAGCACATGACGCAAAGAAAAAAAGAGGCGCAATGAGGTAGCTGTGTGAGTAAGATTAGCGACCCTAGTGGCCGACACAAACACCGGGCCCATCTAGGAGTGGCACTGCAGTGTCACGCAGGATGTCCCTTCCAAAAAACCCTCCCCAAACAGCACATGACGCAAAGAAAAAAAGAGGCGCAATGAGGTAGCTGTGTGAGTAAGATTAGCGACCCTAGTGGCCGACACAAACACCGGGCCCATCTAGGAGTGGCACTGCAGTGTCACGCAGGATGTCCCTTCCAAAAAACCCTCCCCAATCAGCACATGATGCAAAGAAAAAGAAAAGAAAAAAGAGGTGCAAGATGGAATTGTCCTTGGGCCCTCCCACCCACCCTTATGTTGTATAAACAAAACAGGACATGCACACTTTAACCAACCCATCATTTCAGTGACAGGGTCTGCCACACGACTGTGACTGATATGACGGGTTGGTTTGGACCCCCCCCAAAAAAGAAGCAATTAATCTCTCCTTGCACAAACTGGCTCTACAGAGGCAAGATGTCCACCTCATCTTCACCCTCCGATATATCACCGTGTACATCCCCCTCCTCACAGATTATCAATTCGTCCCCACTGGAATCCACCATCTCAGCTCCCTGTGTACTTTGTGGAGGCAATTGCTGCTGGTCAATGTCTCCGCGGAGGAATTGATTATAATTCATTTTAATGAACATCATCTTCTCCACATTTTCTAGATGTAACCTCGTACGCCGATTGCTGACAAGGTGAGCGGCGGCACTAAACACTCTTTCGGAGTACACACTTGTGGGAGGGCAACTTAGGTAGAATAAAGCCAGTTTGTGCAAGGGCCTCCAAATTGCCTCTTTTTCCTGCCAGTATAAGTACGGACTGTGTGACGTGCCTACTTGGATGCGGTCACTCATATAATCCTCCACCATTCTATCAATGTTGAGAGAATCATATGCAGTGACAGTAGACGACATGTCCGTAATCGTTGTCAGGTCCTTCAGTCCGGACCAGATGTCAGCATCAGCAGTCGCTCCAGACTGCCCTGCATCACCGCCAGCGGGTGGGCTCGGAATTCTGAGCCTTTTCCTCGCACCCCCAGTTGCGGGAGAATGTGAAGGAGGAGATGTTGACAGGTCGCGTTCCGCTTGACTTGACAATTTTGTCACCAGCAGGTCTTTCAACCCCAGCAGACTTGTGTCTGCCGGAAAGAGAGATCCAAGGTAGGCTTTAAATCTAGGATCGAGCACCGTGGCCAAAATGTAGTGCTCTGATTTCAACAGATTGACCACCCGTGAATCCTTGTTAAGCGAATTAAGGGCTGCATCCACAAGTCCCACATGCCTAGCGGAATCGCTCCGTGTTAGCTCCTTCTTCAATGCCTCCAGCTTCTTCTGCAAAAGCCTGATGAGGGGAATGACCTGACTCAGGCTGGCAGTGTCTGAACTGACTTCACGTGTGGCAAGTTCAAAGGGCATCAGAACCTTGCACAACGTTGAAATCATTCTCCACTGCACTTGAGACAGGTGCATTCCACCTCCTATATCGTGCTCAATTGTATAGGCTTGAATGGCCTTTTGCTGCTCCTCCAACCTCTGAAGCATATAGAGGGTTGAATTCCACCTCGTTACCACTTCTTGCTTCAGATGATGGCAGGGCAGGTTCAGTAGTTTTTGGTGGTGCTCCAGTCTTCTGTACGTGGTGCCTGTACGCCGAAAGTGTCCCGCAATTCTTCTGGCCACCGACAGCATCTCTTGCACGCCCCTGTCGTTTTTTAAAAAATTCTGCACCACCAAATTCAAGGTATGTGCAAAACATGGGACGTGCTGGAATTTGCCCATATTTAATGCACACACAATATTGCTGGCGTTGTCCGATGCCACAAATCCACAGGAGAGTCCAATTGGGGTAAGCCATTCCGCGATGATCTTCCTCAGTTGCCGTAAGAGGTTTTCAGCTGTGTGCGTATTCTGGAAAGCGGTGATACAAAGCGTAGCCTGCCTAGGAAAGAGTTGGCGTTTGCGAGATGCTGCTACTGGTGCCGCCGCTGCTGTTCTTGCGGCGGGAGTCCATACATCTACCCAGTGGGCTGTCACAGTCATATAGTCCTGACCCTGCCCTGCTCCACTTGTCCACATGTCCGTGGTTAAGTGGACATTGGGTACAACTGCATTTTTTAGGACACTGGTGAGTCTTTTTCGGACGTCCGTGTACATTCTCGGTATCGCCTGCCTAGAGAAGTGGAACCTAGATGGTATTTGGTAACGGGGGCACACTGCCTCAATAAATTGTCTAGTTCCCTGTGAACTAACGGCGGATACCGGACGCACGTCTAACACCAACATAGTTGTCAAGGCCTCAGTTATCCGCTTTGCAGTAGGATGACTGCAATGATATTTCATCTTCCTCGCAAAGGACTGTTGAACAGTCAATTGCTTACTGGAAGTAGTACAAGTGGGCTTACGACTTCCCCTCTGGGATGACCATCGACTCCCAGCGGCAACAACAGCAGCGCCAGCAGCAGTAGGCGTTACACGCAAGGATGCATCGGAGGAATCCCAGGCAGGAGAGGACTCGTCAGAATTGCCAGTGACATGGCCTGCAGGACTATTGGCATTCCTGGGGAAGGAGGAAATTGACACTGAGGGAGTTGGTGGGGTGGTTTGCGTGAGCTTGGTTACAAGAGGAAGGGATTTACTGGTCAGTGGACTGCTTCCGCTGTCACCCAAAGTTTTTGAACTTGTCACTGACTTATTATGAATGCGCTGCAGGTGACGTATAAGGGAGGATGTTCCGAGGTGGTTAACGTCCTTACCCCTACTTATTACAGCTTGACAAAGGGAACACACGGCTTGACACCTGTTGTCCGCATTTCTGGTGAAATACCTCCACACCGAAGAGCTGATTTTTTTGGTATTTTCACCTGGCATGTCAACGGCCATATTCCTCCCACGGACAACAGGTGTCTCGCCGGGTGCCTGACTTAAACAAACCACCTCACCATCAGAATCCTCCTGGTGAATTTCCTCCCCAGCGCCAGCAACACCCATATCCTCCTCATCCTGGTGTACTTCAACACTGACATCTTCAATCTGACTATCAGGAACTGGACTGCGGGTGCTCCTTCCAGCACTTGCAGGGGGCGTGCAAATGGTGGAAGGCGCATGCTCTTCACGTCCAGTGTTGGGAAGGTCAGGCATCGCAACCGACACAATTGGACTCTCCTTGTGGATTTGGGATTTCGAAGAATGCACAGTTCTTTGCTGTGCTGCTTTTGCCAGCTTGAGTCTTTTCATTTTTCTAGCGAGAGGCTGAGTGCTTCCATCCTCATGTGAAGCTGAACCACTAGCCATGAACATAGGCCAGGGCCTCAGCCGTTCCTTGCCACTCCGTGTGGTAAATGGCATATTGGCAAGTTTACGCTTCTCCTCCGACAATTTTATTTTAGGTTTTGGAGTCCTTTTTTTTCTGATATTTGGTGTTTTGGATTTGACATGCTCTGTACTATGACATTGGGCATCGGCCTTGGCAGACGACGTTGCTGGCATTTCATCGTCTCGGCCATGACTAGTGGCAGCAGCTTCAGCACGAGGTGGAAGTGGATCTTGATCTTTCCCTAATTTTGGAACCTCAACATTTTTGTTCTCCATATTTTAATAGGCACAACTAAAAGGCACCTCAGGTAAACAATGGAGATGGATACTAGTATACAACTATGGACTGCCTGCCGACTGCAGACACAGAGGTAGCCACAGCCGTGAACTACCGTACTGTACTGTGTCTGCAGCTAATATAGACTGGTTGATAAAGAGAAGATGTCTATGTAACTATGTATGTATAAAGAAGACTGAAAAAAATCCACGGTTAGGTGGTATACAATTATGGACGGACTGCCTGCCGAGTGCAGACACAGAGGTAGCCACAGCCGTGAACTACCGTACTGTACTGTGTCTGCAGCTAATATAGACTGGTTGATAAAGAGAAGATGTCTATGTAACTATGTATGTATAAAGAAGAATGAAAAAAAACCACGGTTAGGTGGTATACAATTATGGACGGACTGCCTGCCGAGTGCAGACACAGAGGTAGCCACAGCCGTGAACTACCGTACTGTACTGTGTCTGCAGCTAATATAGACTGGTTGATAAAGAGAAGATGTCTATGTAACTATGTATGTATAAAGAAGAATGAAAAAAATCCACGGTTAGGTGGTATTACAATTATGGACGGACTGCCTGCCGAGTGCAGAGACACAGAGGTAGCCACAGCCGTGAACTACCGTACTGTGTCTGCTGCGACTGGATGATAAATGATATAAAAAATATATATATATCACTACTGCAGCCGGACAGGTATATATTATATATTATATAATGACGGACCTGCTGGACACTGTCTGTCAGCAGAATGAGTTTTATTTTTATAGAATAAAAAAAAAAAAACACACAAGTGAAGTCACACGACGAGTGTTTAACTTTTTCAGGCAATCACAATATAAGTATACTACTAACTATACTGGTGGTCAGTGTGGTCAGGTCACTGGTCAGTCACACTGGCAGTGGCACTCCTGCAGCAAAAGTGTTCACTGTTTAATTTTAATATAATATGTACTCCTGGCTCCTGCTATAACCTATAACTGGCACTGCAGTAGTGCTCCCCAGTCTCCCCCACAATTATAAGCTGTGTGAGCTGAGCAGTCAGACAGATATATAATATATATAGATGATGCAGCACACTGGCCTGAGCCTGAGCAGTGCACACAGATATGGTATGTGACTGACTGAGTCACTGTGTGTATCGCTTTTTTCAGGCAGAGAACGGATATATTAAATAAACTGCACTGTGTGTCTGGTGGTCACTCACTATATAATATATTATGTACTCCTGGCTCCTGCTATAACCTATAACTGGCACTGCAGTAGTGCTCCCCAGTCTCCCCCACAATTATAAGCTGTGTGAGCTGAGCAGTCAGACAGATATATATAATATTATATATAGATAATAGATGATGCAGCACACTGGCCTGAGCCTGAGCAGTGCACACAGATATGGTATGTGACTGACTGAGTCACTGTGTGTATCGCTTTTTTCAGGCAGAGAACGGATATATTAAATAAACTGCACTGTGTGTCTGGTGGTCACTCACTATATAATATATTATGTACTCCTGGCTCCTGCTATAACCTATAACTGGCACTGCAGTAGTGCTCCCCAGTCTCCCCCACAATTATAAGCTGTGTGAGCTGAGCAGTCAGACAGATATATATAATATTATATATAGATAATAGATGATGCAGCACACTGGCCTGAGCCTGAGCAGTGCACACAGATATGGTATGTGACTGACTGAGTCACTGTGTGTATCGCTTTTTTCAGGCAGAGAACGGATATATTAAATAAACTGCACTGTGTGTCTGGTGGTCACTCACTATATAATATATTATGTACTCCTGGCTCCTGCTATAACCTATAACTGGCACTGCAGTAGTGCTCCCCAGTCTCCCCCACAATTATAAGCTGTGTGAGCTGAGCAGTCAGACAGATATATATAATATTATATATAGATAATAGATGATGCAGCACACTGGCCTGAGCCTGAGCAGTGCACACAGATATGGTATGTGACTGACTGAGTCACTGTGTGTATCGCTTTTTTCAGGCAGAGAACGGATATATTAAATAAACTGCACTGTGTGTCTGGTGGTCACTCACTATATAATATATTATGTACTCCTGGCTCCTGCTATAACCTATAACTGGCACTGCAGTAGTGCTCCCCAGTCTCCCCCACAATTATAAGCTGTGTGAGCTGAGCAGTCAGACAGATATATATAATATTATATATAGATAATAGATGATGCAGCACACTGGCCTGAGCCTGAGCAGTGCACACAGATATGGTATGTGACTGACTGAGTCACTGTGTGTATCGCTTTTTTCAGGCAGAGAACGGATATATTAAATAAACTGCACTGTGTGTCTGGTGGTCACTCACTATATAATATATTATGTACTCCTGGCTCCTGCTATAACCTATAACTGGCACTGCAGTAGTGCTCCCCAGTCTCCCCCACAATTATAAGCTGTGTGAGCTGAGCAGTCAGACAGATATATATAATATTATATATAGATAATAGATGATGCAGCACACTGGCCTGAGCCTGAGCAGTGCACACAGATATGGTATGTGACTGACTGAGTCACTGTGTGTATCGCTTTTTTCAGGCAGAGAACGGATATATTAAATAAACTGCACTGTGTGTCTGGTGGTCACTCACTATATAATATATTATGTACTCCTGGCTCCTGCTATAACCTATAACTGGCACTGCAGTAGTGCTCCCCAGTCTCCCCCACAATTATAAGCTGTGTGAGCTGAGCAGTCAGACAGATATATATAATATTATATATAGATAATAGATGATGCAGCACACTGGCCTGAGCCTGAGCAGTGCACACAGATATGGTATGTGACTGACTGAGTCACTGTGTGTATCGCTTTTTTCAGGCAGAGAACGGATATATTAAATAAACTGCACTGTGTGTCTGGTGGTCACTCACTATATAATATTTTATGTACTCCTGGCTCCTGCTATAACCTATAACTGGCACTGCAGTAGTGCTCCCCAGTCTCCCCCACAATTATAAGCTGTGTGAGCTGAGCAGTCAGACAGATATATATAATATTATATATAGATAATAGATGATGCAGCACACTGGCCTGAGCCTGAGCAGTGCACACAGATATGGTATGTGACTGACTGAGTCACTGTGTGTATCGCTTTTTTCAGGCAGAGAACGGATATATTAAATAAACTGCACTGTGTGTCTGGTGGTCACTCACTATATAATATATTATGTACTCCTGGCTCCTGCTATAACCTATAACTGGCACTGCAGTAGTGCTCCCCAGTCTCCCCCACAATTATAAGCTGTGTGAGCTGAGCAGTCAGACAGATATATATAATATTATATATAGATAATAGATGATGCAGCACACTGGCCTGAGCCTGAGCAGTGCACACAGATATGGTATGTGACTGAGTCACTGTGTGCTGTGTATCGCTTTTTTCAGGCAGAGAACGGATTATAAAGTAAACTGCACTGTCCTCACTAGTAAACTCTCTCCACTCAGTCTCTACACTTCTACAGTAACAGTACTCCTCCTAGTCAGCTCCAGTAAATCTCTCTCAGTCTCTTATAATCTAAATGGAGAGGACGCCAGCCACGTCCTCTCCCTATCAATCTCAATGCACGTGTGAAAATGGCGGCGACGCGCGGCTCCTTATATAGAATCCGAGTCTCGCGATAGAATCCGAGCCTCGCGAGAATCCGACAGCGTCATGATGACGTTCGGGCGCGCTCGGGTTAACCGAGCAAGGCGGGAAGATCCGAGTCGCTCGGACCCGTGAAAAAAAACATGAAGTTCTGGCGGGTTCGGATTCAGAGAAACCGAACCCGCTCATCTCTAATGGCAACGCGATGTTCACATACAGGGTGAGTTGCGGGCATGTACATGGAACTGCAGGCTATTCAGAGGTGAGTGCATGCAGTGATCTGCCTGATTTTTAAAGCATTGTTTGCACAGAGAATTGGGCTGGTGCAAATGTGCGCTGACAATGATGCCAGCTACATCCACATGTGGTCAAACAGGTGCCTGCATATAAGTTCATATGGGTTGGGTATGGAATCCCGGCCGCCTAGATCCCGAACGCCAAAATGTCGCGGCAGCGGTGTGAGCGCTAGAAAGCCCCTTGCGAGCTTGCTGCACTCACCACACTTTCTATTCCCACTCTATGGGTGTTGTGGACACCCATGAGTGGGAATACCCCTGGCGCAGCTGTCTGCATTCTCGGCATTCAGGATCCTGGCATCGGTATTCTGACTGCCAGGATCCTGACCGCCGGGATAGTAACTACATCCCATCCACATGCACATTTATTTATGCTCATACAATGCAGATGCAATTGCAGCTGAAGGGTCACTCTGCAACCATCGTTTTCCCTTTGGGGGAGACAGTATCCCAGTGGTCACCATGCTTCAATGCATCAAGAAAGTATTCTCAGCGCTTCACTTATTCTGCATTTTGTTATGTTACAGCCTTATTCCAAAATAAATTAAATGTATTTTTTTCTTCCAAATTCTACACACAATACCCCATAATGACAACGTGATTTTTGCTAATTTATTTAAAATAAAAAACTAAGAAATCACATGTACATAAGTATTCACAGCCTTTACCATGAAGCTCAAAATTGAGCTCAGGTAATACTGTTTCCACTGATCATCCTTGAGATGTTCCTACAGCTTAATTGGAGTCCACCTGTGGTAAATTCAGTTGATTGGACATGATTTGGAAAGGCACACATCAGTCTATATAAGGTCCCACGCTTGACAGTGCATGTCTGAGCACAAACCAAGCATGAAGTCAAAGGAATTGTCTGTAGACCTCCGAGACAGGATTGTCTCGAGGCACATATCTGGGGAAAGGTACAGAAAAATATTTGCTGCTTTGAAGGTTCCAATGAGCACAGTGGCCTCCATCATCCGTAAATGGAAGAAGTTCGGAACCACCAAGGCTCTTCCTAGAGCTGGCCAGCCATCTAAAATGAGCGATCGGGGGAGAAAGGCTCTTAGTCAGGGAGGTGACCAAGAACCCAATGGTCACTCTGACAGAGCATTCCTCTGTGGTGAGAGGCGAACCTTCCAGAAGGACAACCATCTCTGCAACAATCCACCAATCAGGCCTGTATGGTAGAGTGGCCAGACAGAAGCCATTCGTTAGAAAAACAGCACATGGCAGCCCGCCTGGAGTTTGGCAAAATGCACCTGAAGGACTCTCAGACCATGAGAAACAAAATTCTCTGTGTGGAGGAAACCAGGCACCGCTCATCACCAGGCCAATACCATCCCTACAGTGAAGCATGGTGGTGGCAGCATCATGCTGTGGGGATGTTTTTCAGCGGCAGGCACTGGGAGACTAGTCAGGATAGAGGGAAAGATGAATGCAGCAATGTACATAAACATCCTGGATGAAAACCCGCTCCAGAGCGCTCTTGACCTCAGACTGGGGCAACGGTTCATCTTTCAGCAGGACAACGACCCTAAGCACACAGCCAAGATATCAAATGAGTGGCTTCAGGACAACTCTGTGAATGTCCATGAGTGGCCAATCCAGAGCCCAGACTTGAATCTGATTAAACATCTCTGGAGAGATCTGAAAGTGGCTGTGCACTGGCGCTTCCCATCCAACCTGATGGAGCTTGCTGCAAAGAGGAATAGGCAAAACTGGCCAAAGATAGGTGTGCCAAGCTTGACGTATCATATTCAAAAAGGCTTGAGGCTGTAATTGCTGCCAAAGGTGCATCAACAATGTATTGAGCAAAGGCTGTGAATACTTATGTACATGTGATTTCTTAGTTTTTTATTTTTAATAAATTAGCAAAAATCTCAAAAAAACTTTTTTCACATTGTCATTATGGGGTATTGTGTTTATAATTTTGAGGGTAAAAATTAATTTATTCCATTTTGGAATAAGGCTGTAACATAACAAAATGTGGAAAAAGAGAAGTGCTGTGAATACTTTCTGGATGCACTGTAGCCATATATGGACTTTCCCATGTATTCTGAAGGAGATGTGCTTACTTTGCAGCATCTTGGCTTTCTCTCACAAACTGCATAATAAGATTTCATAGCAGAAGAGTTGATACTGGGCCTAATTGACTAAGGATTGCAATTGCAATCATTAGCAATGCAAATGCAGGAGGAGGTGCATACCCCCTCCTCCCTGCATTAGCGATGTGATCACATCTGAGATGACCATCGCAACGTTTATCTGCGATGGCAGGCTGAGTTAGCCTAAGCTTTCTCAGGGCAGCTTGCAAGGTCAAGGAAACTGCATCTGCGATGCAGTCCTTAGCCTCACCACTCCTGGATAACGGGGGCGACATGGCCTCCTCACACCCACGTTACTCCCAATGAACACATCTGCCTGTCAATCAGGCAGAGGCGTTCACATTCCTGCGCTGAGATTGCAGGACCCGTTCTGCGCATGCGCAGAACGGGACTCGTCCATCGTGGTAAATGCAGTAAAGATCACATCAACGATCCTTACTGAATCACTCCTTCTACTAACATCCGTATGCTAGGACAGTGTTCTTATAAATCTGGGATGGTTGCAGTGGTATACAGTAGTCTACAGCAGTGTTTCACCTTCGAATACTAATACAAACAAGCTGCAATTATTATACTAATCACCAATTTCTGTCTCTGGAGACTGTTTCAAACTGTTTACTCTCTATCCAGTGTGATTAACATCAAGTTATTTGTTGTATGCACAACATCTTAAGCAAGTATATATGACATGTCAAGTGGACCAAAGCGTGTAATTATTAATTGATGCCTGTCCTGAGGTTTACATGGACTTCTGTCAAATTTTATCCTAGTGATGTGATATCTATGACAATTTATATATATATATATATATATATATATATATATATATATATATATATATATATCTCTATCTGTTAGCCACATTTCTGTTAAGGATTATTATTTTTTCATTATTTGTGTTGTATATCACTAAAAGACTGTCAGTTAACTGACAGTGATGTTGGGACGACATGACATGCTCACACGTCGAGAGCGCTCATACACTATTGAGGGCCCTTCACGTGCCTCTATTTGTGTTACATATACTTGAAATGTGAAGTGGGTGATTTCAGAATGTATACTTACATCTACAGAATTAATAACAAAGCTGTTGTTAATCGGGATGGATGACGTGTGTAGGCTGAAAAACATATGGTAAGGTTCTGTATGTTTATAGCTATAATAACACACCACATATACACAAACAGGAATGTGTGACATATGTGTAGTAGCCGCAAGTTATACATCTGGTTTATCTACATTGGAACATACAGTAAAATCAAACTAAAATTGAAGTAAATCTAAAAAAGGGAATAACCTCAAAGGTTTGACAATACCAACTTCAACACCAAAATGTAGACAGGAGCAGAGTAGGCCCTACTAAATAGGGGTTAGTGATAGTGGAGAAATATTTACCAGGAGGCCGGAGGTCTAACCGGAAAGTGATGGCCACATGACCGCCGGGACCCGGAAGACACCACAGGAGCTGATGCAGCTGTCAGGAGCCAGTAAGTCCACCAGGAACGATATGTCCACATTCTAACAATTACTTTCTACATGATGAATGTCAATATTGTCAATGGCCACATTATGACCATGTTGACAATCTTATGTTAACATGACAAATGTCGACAGATGTTCAACCCATAAAAATGCAGGTAGGTCAAGGCCTATTATATCCATGTATTTTTTTGGAGTGTGGTTTGACGCTACCATAGAGCACTCTTAGGAGAATGCGAAAGGCCCTTACTGTAATACTAACTTGAGGGCCCAGCCAGGGTAGAGGAGGGCATGAGTTAGAGATGTAGGGGGTAAATACTGACCAGACAGGGGCTTTGCTGACAATTGTCACCTCTGAACCGCAGGATACAATATCCAGTGGAGTTTAGCAAAACTGCCAGAAAAACCACTTGGCCTGGATAATTGGCAACAGAACAATACACAAGAAGCAGAAAAACAGTAGACTCTTGTTGGGGAGCACTCGGTTTCAGACATATATGAATTTTTTATCAGTATCTGTTAAGATCATAAATTTTATTAGTTTCAAGTTAATAATATGGAGTTCAATTTCTACCAATAAATGCGAAAATATAAAATTGTATTAAACATAATAGATAGCCTTGGCTATAATGAATAAGTAACCGGATTCCTGGTGTTATAATTGATGTAGTTTTCTCTAACGTCCTAAGTGGATGCTGGGACTCCGTAAGGACCATGGGGATTAGCGGCTTAGCAGGAGACTGGGCACAACTAAAGAAAGCTTTAGGACTACCTGGTGTGCACTGGCTCCTCCCACTAAGACCCTCCTCCAGACCTCAGTTAGATTCTTGTGCTCGGCCGAGCTGGATGCACACTAGGGGCTCTCCTGAGCACCTAGAAAGAAAGTATATTTAGGTTTTTTATTTTCAGTGAGATCTGCTGGCAACAGACTCACTGCAGCGAGGGACTAAGGGGAGAAGAAGCGAACCTACCTAACAGGTGGTAGTTTGGGCTTCTTAGGCTACTGGACACCATTAGCCCCAGAGGGATCGACCGCAGGAGCCGACCTTGGTGTTCGTTCCCGGAGCCGCGCCGCCGTCCCCCTTACAGAGCCAGAAGCACAAAGAAGGTCCGGAAAATCGGCGGTAGAAGACTTCGGTCTTCACCAAGTTAGCGCACAGCACTGCAGCTGTGCGCCATTGCTCCTCATGTACACCTCACACTTCGGTCACTGATGGGTGCAGGGCGCTGGGGGGGGGCGCCCTGAGGGCAATAAATAACACCTTGGCTGGCAAAATATACATCATATATAGTCCCAGAGGCTATATAGATGTAAAATTACCCCTGCCAGTATCACAGAAAAAGCGGGAGAAAGTCAGCCGAAAAGGGGGCGGGGCTTCTCCCTCAGCACACTGGCGCCATTTTCTCTTCACAGTGCAGCTGGAAGACAGCTCCCCAGGCTCTCCCCTGTAGTTTTCAGGCTCAAAGGGTTAAAAAGAGAGGGGGGGGCACTAAATTTAGGCGCAATATATGTATACAAGCAGCTATTTGGGGAAAAATCACTCAGTTATAGTGTTAATCCCTGCATTATATAGCGCTCTGGTGTGTGCTGGCATACTCTCTCTCGGTCTCCCCAAAGGACTTTGTGGGGTTCTGTCCTCAGTCAGAGCATTCCCTGTGTGTGTGCGGTGTGTCGGTACGGCTGTGTCGACATGTTGAATGAGGAAGGTTACGTGGAGGCGGAGCAGAGGCCGATAAATGGGATGTCGCCCCCTGTGGGGCCGACACCAGAGTGGATGGATTGGTGGAAGGTATTAACCGACAGTGTCAACTCCTTACATAAAAGGCTGGATGACGTAACAGCTGTGGGACAGCCGGCTTCTCAGCCCGCGTCTGCCCAGGCGTCTCAAAGGCCATCAGGGGCTCAAACAACGCCCGTTACCTCAGATGGCAGACACAGATGTCGACACGGAGTCTGACTCCAGTGTCGACGAGGTTGAGACATATACACAATCCACTAGGAACATCCGTTACATGATCTCGGCAATGAAAAATGTGTTACACATTTTCTGACATGAACCCAAGTACCACATAAAAGGGGTTTTATTTTTGGGGAGAAAAAACAGCCACTGTTTTGTTCCCCCATCAGATGAATGAATGAAGTGTGTAAAGAAGCGTGGTTTCCCCCGATAAGAAACTGGTAATTTCTAAAAAGTTACTGATGGCGTACCCTTTCCCGCCAGAGGATAGGTCACGTTGGGAGATATCCCTTAGGGTGGATAAGGCGCTCACACGTTTGTCAAAAGGTGGCACTGCCGTCTTAGGATACGGCCACCTTGAAGGAACCTGCTAATAAAAAGCAGGAGGCGATCCTGAAGTCTGTATTTACACACTCAGGTTATATACTGAAACCTGCAATTGCCTCAGCATAAATAGTGCTGCTGCAGCATGGTCTGACACCCTGTCAGATAATATTAATACGCTAAGACAGGGATAATAATATTTGCTAACATTGAGCATATTTAAGACATTGTCTTATATATAAAGGATGCACAGAGGGATATTTGCCGGCTGGCATCCAGAATTAATGCAATGTCCATTCTGCCAGGAGGGTAGTAGAAACCCGGCAGTGGACAGGTGATGCTGCATTTAAAAGGCACATGGAGATTCTGCCTTATAAGGGTGAGGAATTGTTTGGGGATGGTTTCTGGGACCTCGTATCCACAGCAACAGCTGGGAAGAAATTTTTTTACCTCAGGTTTCCTCACAAAAGCCTAAAGAAAGCACCGTATTTTTTTCAGGTACAGTCCTTTCGGCTTCAGAAAAGCAAGCGGGTCAAAGGCGCTTCCTTTCTGCACAGAGACAAGGGAAGAAGGAAAAAGCTGCACCAGTCAGCCAGTTCCAGGATCAAATATCTTCCCTCGCTTCCTCTGAGTCCACCGCATGACGCTGGGGCTCCACAGGTGGAGACAGGTGCGGTGGGGGCGCGTCTCGGGAACTGCAGGGATCAGTGGGCTTGCCCACAGGTGGATCTCTAGGTTCTGCAAGTAGTATCACAGGGATACAGGCTGGAGTTCGAGACGACTCCCCCTCGCCGTTGCCTCACATCAGCCTTGCCTGCTGCCCTCGGAGAAAGGTAGTACTGGCGGCAATTCACAAGCTGTACTTCCAGCAGGTGAAATCAAGGTACCCCTCTTTCAACAAGGCCGGGGTTACTATTCCAAAATGTTGTGGTACCGAAACCAGACGGTTCGGTGAGACCCTTTCTAAAATTGAAATCCTTGAACACTTATATACGAAGGTTCAAGTTCAAAATGGAATCGCTCAGGGCGATTATTGCAAGCCTGGAAAATTTCAGGGTATCACTGGACATCAAGGATACTTACCTGCATGTCCCAATTTACCCTCGTCACCAGGTGTACCTCAAAATTGTGGTACAGGATTGTCATTACCAATTCCAGACGTTGCCGTTGGTCTGTCCCCGGCACCGAGGGTATTTACCAAGGTAATGGCCGAAGTACTTATCCCGTACTTGGACGATCTCCTTATAAAGGCGAGGTCCAGGGAGCAGTTGTTCGTCGGAGTAGCACTATCTCGGGAAGTGCTACAACAGCACGGCTGGATTCTGAATATTCCAAAGTCACAGCTGGTTCCTACGACGCATCTACTGTTCCTGGGTATGGTTCTGGACACAGAACAGGATAAAAAGGGTTTCTCCCGGAGGAGAAGTCCAAGGAGTTGGAGTCTCTAGACGGAGACCTCCTAATACAAATACAGGTATCGGTGCATCTATGCACGCGAGCCTTGGGAAAGATGGTAGCTTCTTACGAAGAATTTCCATTCGCCAAGTCCCATGCAAGGATCTTCCAGTGGGATCTGTTGGACAAGTGGTCCGGGTCGCATTCTCAGATGCATCGGCGGATAACCCTGTCTCTAAGGGCCAGGGTGTCGCTGTGGTGGTGACTGCACATCTTCTAGGGGGCCGCAGATTCGGCATACAGGACTGGGTCCTGGTGACCACGGATGCCAGCCTTCAAGGCTGGGGGGCAGTCACACAGGGAAGAAACTTCCAAGGCCTATGGAAAAAGTCAGGAGACTTCCCTACACATAAATGTTCTGGAACTTTGGGCCATTTACAATGCCCTAAGTCAGGCTAGACCCCTGCTTCAACACCGGCCGGTGCTGATCCAGTCAGACAACATCACGGCGGTCGCTCATGTAAACCGACAGGGCGGCACAAGAAGCAGGATGGCGATGGCAGAAGCCACAAGGATTCTCCGATGGGCGGAAAATCATGTGTTAGCACTGTCAGCAGTGTTCATTCCCGGAGTGGACAACTGAGAAGCAGACTTTCTCAGCAGACACGACCTCCACCCGAGAGAGTGGGGACTTCATCCAGAAGTCTTCCAAATGATTGTACACCGTGGGGAAAGGCCACAGGTGGACAGGATGGCGTCCCGCCTCAACAAAAAGCTACAAAGATATTGCGCCAGGTCAAGGGACCCTCAGGCGATAGCTGTGGACGCTCTGGTAACACCGTGGGTGTACCAGTCGGTGTATGTGTTCCCTTCTCTGCCTCTCATACCCAGGGTAAGGAGAATAATAAGAAGGAGAGGAGTAAGAACTATACTCATTGTTCCGGGTGGCCAAGAAGAGCTTGGTACCCAGAACTCCAAGAAATGATCTCGGAGGACCCATGGCCTCTGCCGCTCAGACAGGACCTGCTGCAGCAAGGGGCCTGTCTGTTCCAAGACGTACCGCGGCTGCGTTTGACGGCATGGCGGTTGAACGCCGGATCCTGATGGAAAAGGGCATTCCGGAGGAAGTTATCCCTACGCTATTTAAAGCTAGGAAAGAAGTGAACGCAAACCATTATCACCGCATATGGCGGAAATATGTTGCGTGCTGTGAGGCCAGTAAGGCCCCAAAGGAGGAATTTCAGCTAGGTCGCTTTCTGCACTTCCTACAAGTCAGAGGTGACTATGGGCCTAAAATTGGGTTCCATTAAGGTCCAGATTTCGGCTCTATCGATTTTCTTCCAAAATAGGACTGGCTTCACTGCCTGAAGTTCAGACTTTTGTTAAGGGAGTGCTGCATAGTCAACCCCCGTTTGTGCCTCCAGTGGCACCGTGGGATCTCAACGTAGTGTTGGATTTCCTGAAGTCGCATTGAGTTGAGCCACTTAAATCCGTGGAGCTACAATACCTCACGTGGAAAGTGGTCATGCTGTGGGCCGTGGCGTCGGCCAGGCGTGTATCAGAATTGGCGGCTTTGTCATACAAATGCCCTTATCTGTATTTTATATGGATAAGGCGGAATTGAGGACTCGTTCCCAATTCCTTCCTAAGGTGGTATCAGTTTTTCATGTGAACCAACCTATTGTGGTGCCTGCGGCTACTTGGGACTTGGAGGATTCCAAGTTTTCTTGACGTAGTCAGGGCCCTGAAAAGTATATGTTTCCAGGACGGCTGGAGTCAGGAAAACTGACTCGCTATTTATCCTGTATGCACCCAACAAGCTGAGTGCTCCTGCTTCTAAGCAGACTATTGCTCGCTGGATCTGTAGCACGATTCAACTTGCACATTCTGCGGCTGGACTGCCGCACCCTAAACCTGTAAAAGCCCATTCCACGAGGAAAGTGGGCTCTTCTTGGGCGGCTGCCCGAGGGGTCTCGGCTTTACAAATTTGCCGAGCTGTTACTTGGTCGGGTTAAAACACTCTTGCAAGAGTCTACAAGTTTCATACCCTGGCTGAGGAGGACCTAGAGTTTGCTCATTCGGTGCTGCAGAGTCATCCGCACTCTCCCGCCCGTTTGGGAGCTTTGGTATAATCCCCATGGTCCTTACGGAGTCCCAGCATCCACTTAGGACGTTAGAGAAAATAAGATTTTACTCACCGGTAAATCTATTTCTCGTAGTCCGTAGTGGATGCTGGGCGCCCATCCCAAGTGCGGATTGTCTGCAATACTTGTATATAGTTATTGCCTAACTAAAGGGTTATTGTTGAGCCATCTGTTGAGAGGCTCAGTTGTTATCATACTGTTAACTGGGTATAGTATCACGAGTTATACGGTGTGATTGGTGTGGCTGGTATGAGTCTTACCCGGGATTCAAAATCCTTCCTTATTGTGTCAGCTCTTCCGGGCACAGTATCCTAACTGAGGTCTGGAGGAGGGTCTTAGTGGGAGGAGCCAGTGCACACCAGGTAGTCCTAAAGCTTTCTTTAGTTGTGCCCAGTCTCCTGCGGAGCCGCTAATCCCCATGGTCCTTACGGAGTCCCAGCATCCACTACGGACTACAAGAAATATACCGGTGAGTAAAATCTTATTTTAAGGTATATTCAATAAAGTGGTATCCTTGTGTTACAGAAAGATTTTTATGACCATCATTTGATCTGCATAAGCAACTTTAAAAAAAGGGGTTACTGCAGAGGATTGAATCATAGGTCATATGTCCAATTTTCAGTATGCTGTGTTGCCCAACTGAAGTGTATTCAATCGAGTGGTATATTGATATTACAGAAAGATTTGTATGACCATCATTTGATCTGCATGAGCAACTTTAAAGAAAGGTAATTGCAGAAAATTGAATCATAGGTCATATATCCAATTTTGCGGTATCCTATGTACTGCTTATAGTTAACACGCGAGTGGATCTAATGTGCAGCGGTAAATTGCAGTACCTGGGTGTTCCAGGGTGGTCTCCCATCCGAGTACTGGCCAGGCCCTCCACTTCTTGGCTTCCAAGATCAGATGAGATTGGGCATCTCCAGTGGGGTATGACCGCAAATAGCTGCGTTTAGACCTCACGTCTGTGTATTTTATAATAATGAGCCTTGATGTTTGCCCAAAAAAAAGGAATGGAAAGAGTATATATTAATACTCAATATAAGCAGTGATGCTTTGGCTTATGAGTTGGTCTGTGCAGTGATCACAGCCCGAAATTATGTTCACATGTGTAATGATAATCACAGGTTAGAGTGCAGGAAATGGTGGTAGATTTCTTGCATAAAAAGTAACACAATATAGTAGTTTATGATCTCAGAAATTATGACCATGGTTGTACCATTTGAATATAATAAATCATATATATTCTATGTACCTGGAGTTGGAGCTGTCATTTCAAATATGACAGTTCCTGTGTCAAAGGATTCATTAAATTGCACCTAAGTCCGCATAGTAAAAAATATTATCAATTAGTGCAAATACTAAGCCACAATATGCCTATTATGCTATTAGAGCTTATACTTGATAACCCTTGCGGAAAATTCAATGCTGTTGGCGCCTAGAGTCAAAGGTCATACACAAACAATTTCTCATTAGATGCTAAAAATAGCAAATCGTGTATAAGCCTAAAAAACTCAGAACATGGGTTAATAAGTCACAATATAGCCCATATACCATTTAGGGCCTAGAGAGCAATTAAAGTAGTTATGAGCAATTGGTTTATCACTCTCTGAAGCTGGAAATTGTTAGGTTCCTGGTGCTCAGAACAAGGGAGATGTTGCGTAGTGAGTCCTGAGCACCAAAACGTGACGCTGAAACAAGGTGTGGTGTGGAAATAGCCCCTAGCACCCTACCTCCATTGTTTCACCCGTGTAGTCAGTTCACGCCTGAGTGACTATGGTTTCTTGGGCCCACGGCAGCCGCGTTTGAAGGGCGGATTAGGTCTGCCCAACTCCGATGCCCCCAGGTCTTAGATTGAGACAAGGCGTGAACCGAGACAGGATAATAACAAGGGGACCTCTAACTAAAACAAACAGAAGGCTAGGGGCTACTAACAACCCTAAACCTAAATATATGTGTGGCACGCTGCCAAAGGAAAAGAACAACAAAGGAAATGCTGTCCACTCGCCGACACAATACCGTTGTGTACCGGCGGTGACAGCACAAGCAGAACCCTCTGCAAAACACCAGAAACAAATGATAACCAAAGAATACTGCGGCCTAGGCCGACGAACGCGGCAAAGCCGCTACTCACGGAACCGGTACAAATACTGGCAAACGGACAGGAACCCCCAATGTAGCCGACACAGACTCTCAGAACTGGAGGACAGGCAGAATCCCAAACGACTGACCGGTGGACACCAAGAAGCCAGATACTCGACCAGGCACAGACAAAGCCACAGGACTTCTGGACAGGAACGCTTCATGGCAGGACACGGGACCAGACACAGGAACTGACACTCAGGAACCGACACTCAGGAACCGACACTCGAAGCAGCTAGAAAGACACTGCTAGACAGGAGCTCAGGAACTGGCAGGGACTAGCTCAGAACTCAAGAACTCTGGAACCCAGGAAATATCACCAGCCTCTGTGAATTGCACTGAGCCAGAATATAACAGTCTTAATTAATTATGTCGTGCAGCTGCCCTGCTGCACAACTGAGAGGTGCAATCAACAGACAGGTGAGGCTGAACACATGGGAACAAGCTGCAATTACACAGACTCACCACTGGCAGCAAACAAGAATCTTCTTAAACCAGAGCAACGGAAAATCCTGGCCTGCAAGACAACTTATAAACATAGAATAGGAATGAACCACTACCTGTGGTTGGGTCATAACAGTACCCTCTCCTTAAGGGTGAGCTCCGAACACCCCATGACACCCACGGGGAACATAAACAGAAGTATTAACATAAAATGCAAAACAGGAATGAGCCACAGCCGTGGCTCATAACAGAACCCCCCCCCCCCTTGAGGAGGGGTCAAAGGACCCCAAAATTCAGACTTTCCAAAACAAGGTATACATTAATAAACCTGACACCGGAACAAACAGACAGAGACAAGAAACAGAAACAAGCTGTGACAACAGCTTGTAACAGTGCCCCCCTCTTGACGGTGGCCACTGGGCAAGAGTCAGCAATATTTCTTTTTCTTTTTCTTTTTACCCTGTGCTTGCTTGGCGACACCAGGAAAGGAAGAAATCTCTGGCTCAAAAAATTCTTCAAAACATAAAGGTCGAGCAATCAGATGCTTCTTCCGTCTCCTACCAGAGTGCCCCGGCATATAAGAAACCTCATCAGTTTCGGAATCTGAGAACAGACCCTAGATTGGTTCCATTCCCCTAGGTACCGAAACTTTAGAAGATTTCCTGTAGGGAGAAGACAGGAAAGCACATCCAGTAGCAATGGTAAAAGGCTGTGATTTTTGTGCCAAGTTTACAGTATACGGTGGACTCTCAGCATATAAGACGGGTGACCTAGAGGAACCTGAACCAATTTCTTTGGAACCATATCTCTTAATAACTGCATCACTGAATGCCGGGGGATCCTGAAGAATGGGATCTTCAGCTTTCATTAAGCTGGACGCCCACTCAAAAGGCTCTCTTCTAAAGGAATATATCAGATAGAGCACAAGGTTCCCTGAAGTGATGCCCAGAAATGGTCTAGACAACAAAATGGTGGAATAGTGTTTGTAAAGCGCCAGAAATTGGACTAAGTCCCCATCAAAGATTATAGATGTTGAGATATCAACAGTCAGGATCTGCTTCCTTCCCATCTGACTGACTAGAGTGCTTTGCTAGGACCTGGTCACTATTGACCTTACTCGAGGCTGAGACTTTCTGAACCCCACCTGGGGCAGTGACTTTCTGAACCCCACCTGGGGCAGTGGCCCTCGGAACCCCACCTGGGGCAGTGGCCCTCGGAACCCCACCCAGGGCAGTGACTTTCTGAACCCCACCCGGGGCAGTGACTTTCTGAACCCCACCCGCGGCAGTGACTTTCTGAACCCCACCCGGGGCAGTGATTTTCTGAACCCTACCCGGGGCAGTGACCTTCGGGAATCCCGCTGGAGCAGTGGCCTTCGGGAACCCCGCTGGGGCAGTGGCCTTCGGGAACCCCGCTGGGGCAGTGGCCTTCGGGAACCCCGCTGGGGTCAGCACCTCGGATTCTTTTACCGGGACCGGGCCGTTGGCCTCCCTCACTGGGACTGGGCCGTCGGCCTCCCTCTCTGGGACCGAGCCGTCGGCCTCCCTCTCTGGGACCGAGCCGTCGGCCTCCCTCTCTGAGTCGATAATTATCGAAACTTCTCCCGGGACTATGACTTCCAGGACTTTTGCTGAAGCTATAACCTTCAGTACCTCCACTAACGCTATGCCTCTTGAGTCCTTTCCTGGGGAAGCGACTTCTAGACCCTTCTTTGGGGCTTTGTCTCTCGAGACCCCACTTGGGGATATTACTTCAAAGATCCCTTCTGGGGTTTTGCTTCTCGAGTTCCCTTCTAGAACTATGGTTTTAGATACCCTTTCTGGAGTTGCACTTTTCAAGTCCTTACCTGGGGTAACAGCTTCTGAGACCCCTTCTGGTATTGACACCTGAGCTATAATATTCGATGTCCCTCTATAACCTAGAGCATCGGGTATCGCTCCAGGACTCTGGGCACCGGGTACCGCTCCAGGACTCTGGGCACCGGGTACCGCTCCAGAACTCTGGGCATCGGGTACCGCTCCAGAACTTTGGGCATCGGGTACCGCTCCAGGACTCTGGGCATCGGGTACCGCTCCAGGACTCTGGGCATTTGGGTACCGCTCCAGGACTCTGGGCATCGGGTACCGCTCCAGGACTCTGGGCATCGGGCACCACTCCAGGACCCCGGGCATCGGGCACCGCTCCAGGGGCTTGCAACTCTGCTTCAACAGGAAAATCAAGAGAGGAGAGAAACATTCTCCTTTGGTTCCTGAATCTATAATGGGGCTCCCTAGCCCAAGGACCCCAATTATAGGACAGAGTGCTTTTTAGTGTGGGTTGTGTGACAAGTACCTCTGCCACAGTAGAGACAGGAGTAGGTCTTGTATCCTGACTCAACTTGGCCAGAGGGCAGGACTTGTCGCCACACTTTGGCTTGCGCAACCCACAGGTCTGCAGATAGTGGCCTAAACCCCCACAATATAGGCATAAATCTAAGTTTCTGCGACACAGACGCTCCTCTTCTGAGAGCCTGGGCCACAGAAAACTTTCAAACTTTTTCTCTCTAATTAAACCTGAGGATTCACTTATCACCATACTGTGAACAAGAGTCTCTTTAGAGAATGAACTCTCAACTATTTCTGGCAAAATAAGCAAAATTTTGGTCAGAAGGTTTTGCAGTTGCTTTAAGGATTGCTGCAAAACTTCCAGCCGCTCAGGTTTCAAAGCACTGAAAGCAGAGTTCAGGGCTGAGAGAGATGCTTGCAGGGCTTGCATAGTAGGCATAGGAGGATTTCAAACTAGACAAGACAAGACTAGACACGATTCTAGACACGATTCTAAGACAAGATTCTAGACAAGATTCTTAGACAAGATTCTAGACATGATTCCAGACATGATTCTAAGACAAGATTCTACGACAAGACAAGACTGGACTGGATTTTTAAACACCGGACTGGATTCTGCACACTGAGTTCTAGACAAGGCTGGATTCTTGACAGGACTGGATTCTGCACACTGAATTCTAGACAGAACTGGATTCTAAACACCGGACTGGATTCTGCACACTGAGTTCTAGACAGGACTGGATTCTAGACAAGACACTGGACTGGGCCAAAAAAGAAAAAGCTTTATTTCTTTTTTGTTGTATGGCTGGTGATAATGTTAGGTTCCTGGTGCTCAGAACAAGGGAGATGTTGCGTAGTGAGTCCTGAGCACCAGAACGTGACGCTGAAACAAGGTGTGGTGTGGAAATAGCCCCTAGCACCCTACCTCCATTGTTTCACCCGTGTGGTCAGTTCACGCCTGAGTGACTATGGTTTCTTGGGCCCACGGCAGCTGCGTTTGAAGGGCGGATTAGGTCTGCCCAACTCCGATGCCCCAGGTCTTAGATTGAGACAAGGCGTGAACCGAGACAGGATAATAACAAGGGGACCTCTAACTAAAACAAACAGAAGGCTAGGGGCTACTAACAACCCTAAACCTAAATATATGTGCGGCACGCCGCCAAAGGAAAAGAACAACAAAGGAAATGCTGTCCACTCGCCGACACAATACCGTTGTGTACCGGCGGTGACAGCACAAGCAGAACCCTCTGCAAAACACCAGAAACAAATGATAACCAAAGAATACTGCAGCCTAGGCCGACGGACGCTGCAAAGCCGCTACTCACGGAACCGGTACGACAGACCGGTGGACATCAAGAAGCCAGATACTCGACCAGGCACAGACAAAGCCACAGGACTTCTGGACAGGAACGCTTCACGGCAGGACACGGGACCAGACACAGGAACTGACACTCAGGAACCGACACTCAGGAACCGACACTCGAAGCAGCTAGACAGACACTGCTAGACAGGAGCTCAGGAACTGGCCGGGACTAGCTCAGAACTCAAGAACTCTGGAACCCAGGAAATATCACCAGCCTCTGTGAATTGCACTGAGCCAGAATACAACAGAGAGTCTTAATTAATTATGTCGTGTAGCTGCCCTGCTGCACAACTGAGAGGTGCAATCAACAGACAGGTGAGGCTGAACACATGGGAACAAGCTGCAATTACACAGACTCACCACTGGCAGCAAACAAGAATCTTCTTAAACCAGAGCAACGAGAAATCCTGGCCTGCAAGACAACTTATAAACATAGAATAGGAATGAACCACTACCTGTGGTTCATAACAGTACCCTCTCCTTAAGGGTGAGCTCCGAACACCCCATGACACCCACGGGGAACATAAACAGAAGTATTAACATAAAATGCAAAACAGGAATGAGCCACAGCCGTGGCTCATAACAGAAATAGTTCTTCTGTCACACACTGTGGTTAAGAACTGAAATAGATACACTTTCAGATTATGTGCTTAGTATAATGATACATGTGTCATTTGAAACAAATTCGCCACTCTCTTTGGTTTTAGGGCTAAAAGGATACAGTTTCAGATTCTGTACTCAATAACATGATACATATCTCATTTGAAACATCTCCTATATAGCAATTAAAGTGACAAGAAATAAATTAACTAGTAACTATTACTGAGAATACTGCAGACTAGTATTCAGTGCTTCAAAATGACATTTCCTATGACAGAACGCACAAGGATGCACCTCTATAATCACTCTAGGCTTCTTCCAATAGATATGCAGAGATTCAGCCAGCATTTGAAGATGAGCAGAAAAACTGTATAAGCATAATGATGACTTACATGACTTAACCAAATTGACATATGCAGGTGTAATACTCTAATATTAGAGGATAAGGTATCTATGATCTGCCACTTGTGTAGCTGGTATTCTATATGAGTGACAGCTCCAAGAAGGAAATAGTCACGTTGTGTACTGATAGGCACACAGAGTGTGAAGGATAGTTATAATTAGGTATGTTGCATACGATACCAATGGTCCTGCTGTCTGCTCAATATGGCCAGATCACGCTGCCACTCACGGCGGGATAGCGCTCCCGGTGCACAACGAGTGCACTGGCGCCACCTCCGTGCTGAGAGTAGTGGTGCTCTGGTCGTGGCGTCTGGGCTGCACCGCTGCAATTAGCCGGAGAGAAGCTCCGGAGCCGCTGAGTGAAGGATAGCTCCCGGCGTTCAGAATCCAATCCAACTCCGGAATCAACGGTTAATTCCGGTCACGTGTGCGCATCACGTGATCGGACAATCCTTCCCTGACGTACGTTTCGCAGTGATGGCTTGATCACAGGGTGATTAGTTAACTGACTATGAAGTTAATTCATTGATCATTCTCAGTTGTTTTCAGACTAATATTAATATTGACGC
The DNA here is from genome assembly GCF_028390025.1 of Pseudophryne corroboree. Classification (NCBI taxonomy): domain Eukaryota; kingdom Metazoa; phylum Chordata; class Amphibia; order Anura; family Myobatrachidae; genus Pseudophryne; species Pseudophryne corroboree. The sequence goes on along the minus strand of NC_086453.1, from coordinate 98,661,615 downwards.
ATTGCATTAAGAAATTTTGTCTTTAATCTGTGCGGTTCCCTCTAGAACTATTTTTCAACCTGGATAATTGGCAGTAAGCCCTAATGTATGTCCAGCTTTAGTGTAGGCAGTATGCAGTGGCGTATCTATAATGGGTGCAGTGTGTATGGTGCACATGGCCCCTTTGGGTCCAGCACATGCTGCACTCATTTTCAAAGTACTCACCTCTCCTGAGTCTGGCGTCCACTGCGGCAGCCCTCCAAAATCACCGGGAAATTTGTGCGGTAGCCATATCCCTAGAGTCCTGCACAAGCGAAGTTGACTCTAGCACATGCTGCCAGCAAAAGGGAGAGAAGGGGGCTTGAACTGAGACTGTACACGGACCATTCCTCTCTTAATACGCCTCTGGCAGTATGTATGTTATATATACTTTCAAGGCTGTAACTAGGGGAGTGTGAATGGTTCCGTTGCCCTGGGTGCAGAGCCCAAGGGGCGGCACTATCGCAGACCCATGACACCTGCATTTGGCACTGTGGCAGAGTCATCCTGAGTATCCAAGGGATTCTAAGGGCACGCATCCTGCACAGCTATACAGAGTGTCCCAAGGATGCTCCAGGCAGTGCTTTACTTCCTAGTATTGGTGGCCCAATCCTCGGTGCAAGGGATCAAATGGAAATCAAGGCATAGAACCCTGTTCAAGACCAGTATTCTTGCACCTAAAGAAGCATGCAGACATGGTTAAGAGGTTCAGTTGTTACTTGGCACAAAAAAAATGTCAGAATTGGGGTTCAGAGGAGATTGGCTAGACTGGTTTGAGCAGACAGATGACAGTGATATACTGTACAGAAGAGCATTTCTAAATTCTCAGAGGACCTGATTCAGCGTTAGGCTGAAACCTCCCCAAAAGAGCAAAACAAGGGCAATGTGCACCTGGAACAAACCAAGCTGCAATGCAAGGAGTGTACATTCATTTAGTTTTGTGTAGGAAGGGGAAGTAATTACTGCTTTTACATGTGTGCCAACAAATATTTGACAGCTTTGTTTTTACAATTACATTTAGGATTACGCTAAAACATGCCCTCCCAACTATAAATCTGTCTGATCATTTCAAATCTGCCTCACCTGCAGTGCAGTGTTCTTAGTGCTAAGAGTGTGCATCTGCATCTCTCTTCCCCCAGCATAGTATTAGAAGCCTCAGCATGATAGCACCTCTTGATATCTTCAGTAATAGGATGTGCAATCCAGGTTCCCCCCTTTTTTCACCTGCAGTGCAACCTGGTTCTGCCAAAAGTATTGGCTTGCTCTCAACTCTGAATCAGGCCAATGTCAAAGCTTGAAGTAGGTGGGCTTCAGCATAGGGTCGTCGCGCCCCCCCCCCCCCCCCCCCCCCTTCATCCCCCAATGAATAACTTAAGCTGGGCATACACTATACAATTATCTGGCAGATCATCTGCCAGATCTGGCTGGTTGGAATGTAAACATGGTAATGGATAAGAGCAAATGACAATCAACCATTTGTTCCCAAACACTGGAAAATGGACAAAACCTGTCACTGAGAAAATTTAGTTAAATCACAGATTTGACCAATTTTGTATGAACGACAGTTTGCATGCACCACCTATATGAGAGATGATCCTAGAGATATGGCAACCACCTGTATGATTAGCAGATGGAAGACTTAAGGCTGTCTTTGGTGGCCCGCAGGAGCCCCTATGGCCAGAAAGCAGCAACACTGTGTCAGGTTACGGGGCCTGGAAGACTGATATGTGACATGGATCCCTCTGGACAAGATCAGTACTCCGTTGGAATGGATTTGGATGCCCTCTGGACCTCTCACAGCAGGTTCTCAGTGCTGGTGCAAGTAAACTGCAATTGGAAGGGGGAATTGTTGGTGGTGTCTCCTAAATTTGGACACGCTATGAAGTCACCTTAAGTTGTTCACAGATACCCACTAAATATAGCTGCTCTCACTCTGACACTTGCAGTTCCGTCTGTAATTCTGGCAGCTCTTTATAATTAAGTGTCAGCTTTCTCTGTTGGACTGGCAGCTTTCTCTGTTAGATCGGCACACATTCCTAAGCGATTTGCAGTTTTTGTTGTAATTCTGTCAGCTCTTTATAATTAAGTGTCAGCTTTCTCTGTTGGACTGCAGCTTTCTCTGTTAGATCGGCACACATTCCTAAGCGATTTGCAGTTTTTGTTTATATTATTGAAAAATCTTAACCAACATTTGTATAGCAATAAGTACTTTTAAAATATATAAATATTGGGGAGGCATTTGGATGTGACATGCATAGCAGTATTAGATGTTTTATCTTTCTCCTAAGCATTGCAGATATTCTCATGAATATTAGTTTTTCAGATCACAATTTGGCTACTCAGTGGGTGCCAGTTAAATATTTCCTGGTTTATTAATTAACAAAACAAAGATCACTTTTTACAAGAACAGATCTGTCCACCTTAATCTTTGCTGCAATCTCCGCACACGTGGCATGCGATTATTTGTGGCCATGTTTAGTCACGGGTGCGTACGCACTATGCATTTCAATGGGACATGAGTGCAAAAGCCCACATTTGCTGCAAATATTCGGCTGGACACATCTGTATGTTTCACAACTTTTAAAAGCAGTGTTCATAGTGGCAATAAACATTTATTAAGCCTTCACCTATTTGTCTTGTGCAATAAACAAGTCACAATCTGTTGGGGGTTTTTTTTTTTTCAAACCTGAGAGATTTGGGGCTGCCAGAATCCGATATGCTGCGTCACAATACTTCGGAAGGCTCAGGTTGTAAAATAATTATGCACGTTACAGCAACGGAAATGATGAGACTGATCCACCTGACGAGTTGGTGCGAGAGAGGAATTTCTTTTGATTGGAAAATTACATTGTTGCAAAAACTAAAAATAATTTTCCTGTCTAACAAGTGACAATGTGAAATGTGTTACTCATCGCTGCTTAACTATGGAAAAAAGTCTAACATTATTTTATTTTTAAAGCCCCAGCACTGCCAAGAGAAAGAGAAGCGTACATTCCAATACAGATTTACAATGCAGAAGGCCTGAGGTTCCTGCTACCAAGAGTTTACAATCTAGTAAAGGTGTCAAACAGAAAGTAGAGCGCAAGATTGAACAATGGGGCAACAATAGGGTGCACAGGAGTGCTGAGTGATCCAGCCAGGCAAGGAAAGATAATCCGAGAATATGGAGAATATGGTAGATTATAGGATTTACCCTAAAGCCTGATTCAGAGATGACAGCAATGTGGATGTTGCATGAGTGATTTTTGTCAATGCGCATGCATATGTCAAACAGCGCATGTACAGCAATGGTCTCAATGATTGCAGTGAGGATTTATGTGCAATGCGATTGACAGTTAGGGAGCTTTTGTGGGACGTAACGGGGCAGTGGCCACTCAAACACAGGTGTGTCGTGACCATTAATGGGGAGTGTTACAGCTCACAGCTCCAATCCCGTACACAGTTACAGTGGCTCCAGCATCTTACTTCTGCACAAAAATATTGTTTCTCAGAAGGTCAATGTTTGACCAATGTGTGTCTGATGCTTGCATCTTTGAACGGTGGTTCAGAAATGGGCATCGCAATACATATCCCGGCATCTGTGATATGTGCTCAGCTGCTGCGTACAAAGTCGATGGGACAGCACAATGGCTCAGCGGCTAGCATTAATGCCTGTCAATGCTGGCTTCATGGGTTTGATTCCAGGGGCAAACGCAGGATTTACTGAGCGGGGTTTCCATATACGTAAATAGGAGGTGTGTGTGTATATGTATGGGTGGTCTTCAGTTTGCCGGCTGTCGGGATCCCGGTGCATAGTATACTGGTGCCGGAATCCCGACAGCCAGCATACCTACACTTTTTCTCCCTCTTGGGGGTCCACGACCCCCCTGGAGGGAGAATAAATAGCGTGGCGTGCATAGCGCGCCACCATGCCCGCTGATGGTATGCCGGTGGTCGGGATTCCGGCACCGGTATGCTGGTCGCCGGGAGCCCAGCCGCCGGCATACCCTACTACACCAATACGTATATATATATATATATATATATACTGCTCAAAAAAAATAAAGGGAACACTAAAATAACACATCCTAGATCTGAATGAATGAAATATTCTTATTAAATACTTTGTTCTTTACATAGTTGAATGTGCTGACAACAAAATCACAGAAAAATTATCAATGGAAATCAAATTTATTAACCCATGGAGGTCTGGATTTGGAGTCACCCTCAAAATGAATGTGGAAAAACACACTACAGGCTGATCCAACTTTGATGTAATGTCCTTAAAACAAGTCAAAATGAGGCTCAGTAGTGTGTGTGGCCTCCACGTGCCTGTATGACCTCCCTACAATGCCTGGGCATGCTCCTGATGAGGTGGCGGATGGTCTCCTGAGGGATCTCCTCCCAGACCTGGACTAAAGCATCCGCCAACTCCTGGACAGTCTGTGGTGCAATGTGGCGTTAGTGGATGGAGCGAGACATGATGTCCCAGATGTGCTCAATTGGATTCAGGTCTGGGGAACGGGCGGGCCAGTCTATAGCATCAATGCCTTCGTCTTGCAGGAACTGCTGACACACTCCAGCCACATGAGGTCTAGCATTATCTTGCATTAGGAGGAACCCAGGGCCAACCGCACCAGCATATGGTCTCACAAGGGGTCTGAGGAACTCATCTCGGTACCTTATGGCAGTCAGGCTACCTCTGGCGAGCACATGTAGGGCTGTGCGGCCCCCCAAAGAAATGCCACCCCACACTATTACTGACCCACTGCCAAACCGGTCATGCTGGAGGATGTTGCAGGCAGCAGAACATTCTCCTTGGCGTCTCCAGACTCTGTCACATCTGTCACATGTGCTCAGTGAGAACCTGCTTTCATCTGTGAAGAGCACAGGGCGCCAGTGGCGAATTTGCCAATCTTGGTGTTCTCTGGCAAATGCCAAACGTCCTGCACGGTGTTGGGCTGTAAGCACAACTCCCACCTGTGGACATCGGACCCTCATTCCATCCTCATGGAGTCTGTTTCTGATCGTTTGAGTAAACACATGCACATTTGTGGCTTGCTGGAGGTAATTTTGCAGGGCTCTGGCAGTGCTCCTCCTGTTCCTCCTTGCACAAAGGTGGAGGTAGCGGTCCTGCTGCTGGGTTGTTGCCCTCCTACGGCCTCCTCCACGTCTCCTGATGTACTGGTCTCCTGGTAGCGCCTCCATGCTCTGGACACTACGCTGACAGACACAGCAAACCTTCTTGCCACAGCTCGCATTGATGTGCCATCCTGTATGAGCTGCACTACCTGAGCCAGTTGTGTGGGTTGTAGGGAGGTCATACAGGCACATGGAGGCCACACACACTACTGAGCCTCATTTTGACTTGTTTTAAGGACATTACATCAAAGTTGGATCAGCCTGTAGTGTGTTTTTCCACTTTAATTTTGAGGGTGACTCCAAATCCAGACCTCCAGGGGTATAACACAACACAATCACATGAGTAAATTAACAGTCCAGTTAGCTTTGGTGAAACATGTGTCGGCGGGTGGTCCCACTGCACATCTCAGATGTATTATTATCAATTAAATATTGTTAGCTTATTTACCGTATTAACAGACAGCAGCACAATTTATTATATTTACCAATACACTCTATGGGAATAAATCCTTGATGGGAGACAGTCTGCATTTAGCTATAAATTCATATCATCCACTCACTTGTTGATAAGCTAAAATATGATAGCTCACAGATATTTTAATATTATATGCATTAGGAGACATAAGATGAATTTATTATTCACATAACCCTATCTATCTGAATATACAGCATTGCAGAAGCTGGAATACATTCTATGCAATAAGTGGGAGACTGATTACATTAATATACTGACTGTGTGCCGTAATAGAATATAGAGTACCTGTTAATTATGGTTACTATTTATCATTAATGAATACATTTTTTGAGGGACAATATAGCACACACTATAGATGATAATTCAGTGTGGCAGATTATTGCACTAATGAATGAGGAATTAAGGTTCACGCCTTGCAGATGATTGTCAGATATCAGACACAGTGATATGCACTTAAATCTTTAACAGTGAAACAGACAGGACAGCACAATGCACATAGGTTTATTATTATACATCACATTAAAACAAATAGCAGGTTACTATGTCAATAGACTGACTAACTGCTCATTGGATATAATGTTAACATACTGCAACATTGTTTAATATCAACTGCTTGTGAAGAGACTAGCTCAATATATTGAAGACAGAAGATACATTACTTAATAACTGCAGCATTTAGTACTGCAGTGTTTCACATACTATATAGAATGGAAGCAGCTCAACCAATCTCTTAATACCCCCCAAGTGCTGAAAGGGAGGGGTTGTTCTAGATAAGAAACAAACGGGGGTTTTCCCCAGCACACCAATGGGTATCAGTAACAAGAATTGTTATATGGTAGTAGAAAATTCAGAGATCATAGTTACATACAGTATATTTGCAAAGATATGGTAAGCCTACAGGCCAACGTCACTGCATCTCTAATACTGGAGTTCCCTTTAATAAGTTTATATCCAGTCCGCAGAACCCCATAAAAGGGGTTAAAGGTCAGCCACCCCAGGGCAGCACATCAGTGAAAGGCTAAGTTGTGAGTGTTCATAAGAAAGAAGGAAAAGCGGTGTATTGAAAGGTAATACACAGGTGAAAATGTTTTACTAAAAATATTCAAAAGAGTAGTATCAGTGGAAACTTTATTTGAAAGTGTTAAAGAAGTGCCACCCCAAAGTAGCCTGGCCATACCAACCTAGGGGGCTTCACTCCCCAAAGTCATCCCTGAAATTAATAGCAGCACCCACTCTGGGTCATATATTTGCCCAAAGTAAGGCCATGCTAATGGCACATACAAAATAGACCTAAATTGAGAGCCAGCTCACCTGGAGTCACCCCCATGATCCTCCAAATGGCACTACAGGAACCAATGCTGGTCTCACATGTGTCTCTCTGAACTGCAATATAGAATGGAAGATGCTCAATCAATCTTGTAATACCCCCCAGGTGCTGAAAGAAAGGGGTGGCTGGCCTTCAACGGCATTTGTGGGGTACTGTGCCCTGGACTTAAAAGTATAGGGACCTCCAGTATCAGAGATGGCTTGAAGTTGGCCTCGAGCCTTAACCATATCTCTTGCAAATATATGTAACTAATTTTCTATTATCGTATATACTTGTTACTGATACCCATTGGTGTGCCCCCATTTGTTTCGTGTTTCAGATACAGCAAATCTCTATAAGTTCCAAGAGATTGTTTTCCCTGATCATTAATGAGCTGTTGATATATTATCATAAGAACAGCGCCGGTTCTAGGGCTTCTAGCGCCCCAGGCAGGCAATAGGGGTGTGACTTCATACAGACAGGGCCGAAACTAGGGGGGGGCTAGGGGGGCAGGCGACCTGGGCGCCAGATTGGAGGGGGCGCCGAGACCCCCTAACACCCGCCGCGGTACGTACTTTTAAACCCCCTTCTCCCGAGTGCCCAGCTCGGGGGGGCGGGGTTTCGCGGAATGACGCGATTGCGTCGTGACGTCACGGCGCAAACGCGTCATTCCACGAAACCCCGCCGGAGGAGGGAGAAGGGGGAGCCCGGAGCCGCGCAGACGAGGAGGGAGAGGCGGCTGAAGAGCGGCGAGAACCGCTTCAAATGTAAGTCAGCCCCTCTCCCTTCCTCTCTCTCTCTCTCCCTCCACCACCTGCCGCAATGTGTAAAATGGGGACCTGTGCCTGCCGCTATGTGTAAAATGGGACCTGTGCCTGCCGCTATGTGTAAAATGGGGACCTGTGCCTGCCGCTATGTGTAAAATGGGGACACTTGCCAGCGTACTGTGTAAAATGGGGACCTGTGCCTGCCGCTATGTGTAAAATGGGGACACTTGCCAGCGTACTGTGTAAAATGGGGACCTGTGCCTGCCGCTATGTGTAAAATGGGGACACTTGCCAGCGTACTGTGTAAAATGGGGACCTGTGCCTGCCGCAATGTGTAAAATGGGGACACTTGCCAGCGTACTGTGTAAAATGGGGACCTGTGCCTGCCGCTATGTGTAAAATGGGGACACTTGCCAGCGTACTGTGTAAAATGGGGACCTGTGCCTGCCGCAATGTGTAAAATGGGGACACTTGCCAGCGTACTGTGTAAAATGGGGACCTGTGCCTGCCGCAGTGTGTAAAATGGGGACCTGTGCCTGCCGCAATGTGTAAAATGGGGACACTTGCCAGCGTACTGTGTAAAATGGGGACCTGTGCCTGCCGCTATGTGTAAAATGGGGACACTTGCCAGCGTACTGTGTAAAATGGGGACCTGTGCCTGCCGCAATGTGTAAAATGGGGACACCTGCCAGCGTACTGTGTAAAATGGGACCTGTGCCTGCCGCTATGTGTAAAATGGGGACACTTGCCAGCGTACTGTGTAAAATGGGGACCTGTGCCTGCCGCAATGTGTAAAATGGGGACCTGTGCCTGCCGCAATGTGTAAAATGGGGACACTTGCCAGCGTACTGTGTAAAATGGGGACCTGTGCCTGCCGCTATGTGTAAAATGGGGACACTTGCCAGCGTACTGTGTAAAATGGGGACCTGTGCCTGCCGCAATGTGTAAAATGGGGACACTTGCCAGCGTACTGTGTAAAATGGGGACCTGTGCCTGCCGCAATGTGTAAAATGGGGACCTGTGCCTGCCGCAATGTGTAAAATGGGGACCTGTGCCTGCCGCAATGTGTAAAATGGGGACACTTGCCAGCGTACTGTGTAAAATGGGGACCTGTGCCTGCCGCAATGTGTAAAATGGGGACACTTTTTCCTGCCGCAATGTGTAAAATGGGGACACTTTTTCCTGCCGCAATGTGTAAAATGGGGACACCTGTCTGCCGCAATGTGTAAAATGGGGAATGGGGACACTTGCCTGTCGTACTGTGTAAAATGGGGACACTTTTTCCTGGATATGAAACGTATGTTAGAAAAGGCAGTTTCTCAGGTAAAAAAGTTCTGAAAGAGATATATATATATATATATATATATATATAATATTTTTATTCATTTATTTTTTTTATTTTATTTTATTATTTTTATTTATTTATTGCAAAATATATATATTTTTTTTGGCGGGGGGGGGGGGGGGGGGGGGGGGTGGTGTCAAATGACTACCTTGCCCCGGGTGACAAAAATCCTAGTTTCGGCCCTGATACAGGGGGCATGGTCAGTTACGCCCCTTGTACAGTAGTAGCACCGCTGAAATGATGTGCGGTGCGCGATGACGTCATCGCGTACCGCACAGCAAAGGTCCTCTCCACGAAGGGAAACTAGACGCTACACGTCTAGTTCCCTTCGTGGAGATGACCTTTGCTATGCGGTGCGCGATGATGTCATCACGCACCGCACAGTAAAGGTCCTCTCCACAAAGGGAAACTAAACGCTACGCGTCTAGTTCTCTTCACAGCGGGGGGCAGCGGCAGCGGGACAGAGTGGGCAGCGGGGGCCACAGCAGCAGCGGATCTTGCCATGGTGCGGGCGATCTCCGGATGGCGCCGGCGCCCTCCGGAAGGCAGCTCCCCGGGCAAAAGTCCTGCTTGCCCGTGGCAAGATCCGCTACTGCATAAGAACCACCTGTTGAAATTACTATTTGCATAACAGAGATATATAACTTATAAGTGGTGATTAGTTTTACAAACATTTTGTGAAACTAACAATACATGTTAATAAATCTCAATTTAGGAAAAACACAATGGGACCTGGGAAATTATTTTTTTAAACATTTAGGGCCGGAAGCTATGACGCCCAAGTTAGGCAGCCATGCGGGATGCTGGCCAAACCTCAGAGTTTTTTTTAAAGGTGCAGTAGCTTCCAAGGTAAAACTATTCCTTGTAAGTGATTGCCCCTTTAAAAAACATTTGCATCCAGCATGGCCCGCGAACTCAGATGTCATTACATCCGGCCCTTTATGTAATTTCTTTATACTTATTTATTTATTATTTTATTTATTACCAATTAATTATATAGCGCACACATATTCCGCAGCGCTTTACAAAGGTATAATTGTCCATTCACATCAGTCCCTGCCCCAGTGGAGTTTACAGTCTATATTCCCTATCACATGTATACACACACACACACACACACACACACACACACACACACACACACACACACACACACACACACACACACACACACATTCACGCTCAGGGCTGGCAACAGAAATCTTGGGACCCGTACAGTGATGTCTCTGGGCCCCCCTCAGATTTTAAATATATATATATATGTGTGTGTGTGTGTGTGTGTGTATAGATATATATATTTCTCTGACGTCCTGGTGGATGCTGGGAACTCCGTAAGGACCATGGGGAATAGCGGCTCCGCAGGAGACTGGGCACAACTAAAGAAAGCTTTAGGACTACCTGGTGTGCACTGGCTCCTCCCTCTATGACCCTCCTCCAGACCTCAGTTAGAATTTTGTGCCCTGCCGAGCTGGATGCACACTAGGGGCTCTCCTGAGCTCTTAGAAAAGAAAGTTATATTTAGGTTTTTTATTTTCAGTGAGATCTGCTGGCAACAGACTCAGACTTAGGGAAGAGAAGCGGACCTACCTGCTTGCAGCTAGCTTGGGCTTCTTAGGCTACTGGACACCATTAGCTCCAGAGGGATCGAACACAGGCCCAGCCTCGGTCGTCCGGTCCCGGAGCCGCGCCGCCGTCCCCCTTGCAAAGCCAGAAGCAAGAAGATGTTCCTGAAAATCGGCGGCAGAAGAATTCGGTCTTCATTAAGGTAGCACACAGCACTGCAGCTGTGCGCCATTGCTCCCCATGCACACCACACACTCCGGTCACTGATGGGTGCAGAGCGCTGGGGGGGGCGCCCTGGGGCTGCAATTAGAGTACCTTACTGGCAAAATAACACATAATATAGTCATTAAGACTATATATGTGTAAAATCCCCTGCCATATATTCCATAAAAAAGCGGAGAAGTCCGCCGGAAAAGGGGCAGGGCTATCTCCCTCAGCACACTGGCGCCATTTTCCCTCACAGCTCCGCTGGAAGGACGCTCCCCAGGCTCTCCCCATGCAGTTTCCAGACTACATAGGATAAAAAAGAGAGGGGGGGGGCACTAAATTTAGGCGCAATCTGTGTAATATCAGCAGCTATAGGGGAAAAATCACTGTGGGTAGTGTGAATCCCTATATATATAGCGCTCTGGTGTGTGCTGGCATACTCTCTCTCTGTCTCCCCAAGGACTTTGTGGGGTCCTGTCCTCAGTCAGAGCATTCTCTGTGTGTGTGTGTGGTGTGTCGGTACGGCTGTGTCGACATGTTTGATGAGGAGGCTTATGTGGAGGCGGAGCAGGTGCCGATAAATGTGATGTCACCCCCTGCGGGGTCGACACCTGAGTGGATGGTTATGTGGAAGGAATTACGATACAGTGTCAACCTCTTACATAAAAGGTTTGACGACATAGCAGATGTGGGACAGCCGGCTTCTCAGCCCGTGCCTGCCCAGACGTCTCAAAAGCCATCAGGGGCTCTAAAACGCCCGCTACCTCAGATGGCAGACACAGATGTCGACACGGATACCGACTCCAGTGTCGACGATGATGAGACTAGTGTACATTCCAATAGAGCCACCCGTTACATGATTACGGCAATGAAAAATGTGTTGCATATTTCTGATATTACCCCAGGTACCACAAAAAAGGGTATTATGTTTGGGGAGAAAAAACTACCAGTGGTTTTCCCCCCTTCTGATGAATTAAATGAAGTGTGTGAAGAAGCGTGGGCTTCCCCCGATAAGAAACTGGTTATTTCTAAAAAGTTACTAATGGCGTACCCTTTCCCGCCAGAGGATAGGTCACGTTGGGAGACATCCCCTAGGGTGGATAAAGCGCTCACACGTCTGTCAAAGAAGGTGGCACTACCGTCTCCGGACACGGCCGCCTTAAAGGAACCTGCAGATAGAAAGCAGGAGGCTATCCTGAAGTCTGTATATACACACTCAGGCATTATACTGAGACCAGCTATTGCTTCTGCATGGATGTGCAGTGCTGCAGCTGCGTGGTCAGATTCCCTGTCAGAAAACATTGATACCTTTGACAGGGACTCTATATTGCTAACCGTAGAGCACATTAAAGACGCAGTCTTATACATGAGAGATGCACAGAGGGATATTTGCCGGCTGGCATCTAAAATAAACGCAATGTCCATTTCTGCCAGGAGAGGATTGTGGACTCGGCAGTGGACAGGTGATGCTGATTCTAAAAGGCACATGGAAGTTTTGCCTTACAAGGGTGAGGAGTTGTTTGGGGATGGTCTCTCGGACCTCGTTTCCACAGCTACAGCTGGGAAATCAGCATTTTTACCCCATGTTCCCTCACAGCCAAAGAAAGCACCGTATTATCAGGTACAGTCCTTACGGCCCCAGAAAGGTAAGCGGGTTAAAGGCGCGTCCTTTCTGCCCAGAGGCAGAGGTAGGGGGAAAAAGCTGCAGCATACAGCCAGTTCCCAGGAACAAAAGTCCTCCCCCGCTTCCTCTAAGTCCACCGCATGACGCTGGGGCTCCACAGGCGGAGCCAGGTACGGTGGGGGCCCATCTCAAGAACTTCAGCGACCAGTGGGCTCGCTCACGGGTGGATCCCTGGATTCTACAGGTAGTATCTCAGGGGTACAAGCTGGAATTCGAGACGTCTCCCCCTCGCCGTTTCCTCAAATCTGCCTTGCCGACGGCTCCCTCGGACAGGGAGGTAGTGCTGGAGGCAATTCACAAGCTGTATTCGCAGCAGGTGATAGTCAAGGTACCCCTCCTTCAACAGGGACGGGGTTACTATTCCACAATGTTTGTGGTACCGAAACCGGACGGTTCGGTGAGACCCATCTTAAATTTGAAATCCTTGAACACTTATATACGAAGGTTCAAGTTCAAAATGGAATCGCTCAGGGCGGTTATTGCAAGCCTGGACGAAGGGGATTTCATGGTATCACTGGACATCAAGGATGCTTACCTGCATGTCCCCATTTAACACCCTCACCAGGAGTACCTCAGATTTGTGGTACAGGACTGTCATTACCAATTCCAGACATTGCCGTTTGGTATGTCCACGGCACCGAGGGTATTTACCAAGGTAATGGCAGAGATGATGATACTCCTTCGAAAAAAGGGAGTTATAATTATCCCGTACTTGGACGATCTCCTTATAAAGGCGAGGTCCAGGGAACAGTTGTTGATCGGAGTAGCACTAGCTCGGGCAGTGCTACAACAGCACGGCTGGATCCTGAACATTCCGAAGACGCAGCTGGTTCCTACAACGCGTCTACTGTTCCTGGGGATGGTTCTCGACACAAAACAGAAAAAAGTGTTTCTCCCGGAGGAGAAGGCCAAGGAGTTGTCATCTCTAGTCAGAGACCTCCTAAAACCAAAACAGGTGTCGGTGCACCACTGCACGCGAGTCCTGGGAAAGATGGTGGCTTCTTACGAAGCAATTCCATTCGGAAGGTTCCATGCAAGGATCTTTCAGTGGGATCTGTTGGACAAGTGGTCCGGATCGCATCTTCAGATGCATCGGCTGATAACCCTGTCTCCGAGGGCCAGGGTGTCGCTGCTGTGGTGGCTGCAAAGTGCTCATCTTCTAGAGGGCCGCAGATTCGGCATACAGGAGTGGGTCCTGGTGACCACGGATGCCAGCCTTCGAGGTTGGGGGGCAGTCACACAGGGAAGAAATTTCCAAGGACAATGGTCAAGTCAGGAGACTTCCCTACACATAAATATTCTGGAACTAAGGGCCATTTACAATGCCCTAAGTCAGGCAAGACCCCTGCTTCAACACCAGCCGGTGCTGATCCAGTCAGACAACATCACGGCGGTCGCCCATGTAAACCGACAGGGCGGCACAAGAAGCAGGATGGCGATGGCAGAAGCCACAAGGATTCTCCGATGGGCGGAAAATCATGTGTTAGCACTGTCAGCAGTGTTCATTCCCGGAGTGGACAACTGGGAAGCAGACTTCCTCAGCAGGCACGACCTCCACCCGGGAGAGTGGGGACTTCATCCAGAAGTCTACCAGCTGATTGTAAATCGTTGGGAAAGGCCACAGGTGGATATGATGGCGTCCCGCCTCAACAAAAAGCTAAAAAGATATTGCGCCAGGTCAAGGGACCCTCAGGCGATAGCTGTGGACGCTCTGGTAACACCGTGGGTGTACCAGTCGGTGTATGTGTTCCCTCCTCTGCCTCTCATACCCAAGGTACTGAGAATAATAAGAAGGAGAGGAGTAAGAACTATACTCATTGTTCCGGATTGGCCAAGAAGAGCTTGGTACCCAGAACTCCAAGAAATGATCTCAGAGGACCCATGACCTCTGCCGCTCAGACAGGACCTGCTGCAGCAGGGACCCTGTCTGTTCCGAGACTTACCGCGGCTGCGTTTGATGGCATGGCGGTTGAACGCCGGATCCTGAAGGAAAAGGGCATGTCGGAGGAAGTTATCCCTACGCTTATTAAAGCTAGGAAAGAACTGACCGCAAACTATTATCACCGCATATGGCGGAAATATGTTGCGTGGTGTGAGGCCAGGAAGGCCCCAACGGAGGAATTTCAGCTAGGTCGATTTCTGCACTTCCTACAGTCAGGGGTGACTATGGGCCTAAAATTGGGTTCCATTAAGGTCCAGATTTAGGCTCTATCGATTTTCTTCCAAAAAGAACTGGCTTCACTACCTGAAGTTCAGACATTTGTTAAGGGAGTGCTGCATATTCAGCCCCCTTTTGTGCCCCCAGTGGCACCTTGGGATCCCAATGTGGTGTTGGATTTCCTAAAGTCGCATTGGTTTGAACTAGAGATGAGCGCCTGAAATTTTTCGGGTTTTGTGTTTTGGTTTTGGGTTCGGTTCCGCGGCCGTGTTTTGGGTTCGACCGCGTTTTGGCAAAACCTCACCGAATTTTTTTTGTCGGATTCGGGTGTGTTTTGGATTCGGGTGTTTTTTTCAAAAAACACTAAAAAACAGCTTAAATCATAGAATTTGGGGGTCATTTTGATCCCAAAGTATTATTAACCTCAAAAACCATAATTTACACTCATTTTCAGTCTATTCTGAATACCTCACACCTCACAATATTATTTTTAGTCCTAAAATTTGCACCGAGGTCGCTGTGTGAGTAAGATAAGCGACCCTAGTGGCCGACACAAACACCGGGCCCATCTAGGAGTGGCACTGCAGTGTCACGCAGGATGTCCCTTCCAAAAAACCCTCCCCAAACAGCACATGACGCAAAGAAAAAAAGAGGCGCAATGAGGTAGCTGTGTGAGTAAGATTAGCGACCCTAGTGGCCGACACAAACACCGGGCCCATCTAGGAGTGGCACTGCAGTGTCACGCAGGATGTCCCTTCCAAAAAACCCTCCCCAAACAGCACATGACGCAAAGAAAAAAAGAGGCTTTTTACTGATATTTGGTGTTTTGGATTTGACATGCTCTGTACTATGACATTGGGCATCGGCCTTGGCAGACGACGTTGCTGGCATTTCATCGTCTCGGCCATGACTAGTGGCAGCAGCTTCAGCACGAGGTGGAAGTGGATCTTGATCTTTCCCTAATTTTGGAACCTCAACATTTTTGTTCTCCATATTTTAATAGGCACAACTAAAAGGCACCTCAGGTAAACAATGGAGATGGATGGATTGGATACTAGTATACAATTATGGACGGGCTGCCGAGTGCCGACACAGAGGTAGCCACAGCCGTGAACTACCGCACTGTACTGTGTCTGCTGCTAATATATAGACTGGTTGATAAAGAGATAGTATACTCGTAACTAGTATGTATGTATAAAGAAAGAAAAAAAACCACGGTTAGGTGGTATATACAATTATGGACGGGCTGCCGAGTGCCGACACAGAGGTAGCCACAGCCGTGAACTACCGCACTGTACTGTGTCTGCTGCTAATATATAGACTGGTTGATAAAGAGATAGTATACTCGTAACTAGTATGTATGTATAAAGAAAGAAAAAAAAAACCACGGTTAGGTGGTATATACAATTATGGACGGGCTGCCGAGTGCCGACACAGAGGTAGCCACAGCCGTGAACTACCGCACTGTACTGTGTCTGCTGCTAATATATAGACTGGTTGATAAAGAGATAGTATACTCGTAACTAGTATGTATGTATAAAGAAAGAAAAAAAAACCACGGTTAGGTGGTATATACAATTATGGACGGGCTGCCGAGTGCCGACACAGAGGTAGCCACAGCCGTGAACTACCGCACTGTACTGTGTCTGCTGCTAATATATAGACTGGTTGATAAAGAGATAGTATACTCGTAACTAGTATGTATGTATAAAGAAAGAAAAAAAAACCACGGTTAGGTGGTATATACAATTATGGACGGGCTGCCGAGTGCCGACACAGAGGTAGCCACAGCCGTGAACTACCGCACTGTACTGTGTCTGCTGCTAATATAGACTGGTTGATAAAGAGATAGTATACTACTAATATTATATACTGGTGGTCAGGTCACTGGTCACTAGTCACACTGGCAGTGGCACTCCTGCAGCAAAAGTGTGCACTGTTTAATTTTAATATAATATTATGTACTCCTGGCTCCTGCTATAACCTATAACTGGCACTGCAGTAGTGCTCCCCAGTCTCCCCCACAATTATAAGCTGTGTGAGCAGAGCAGTCAGACAGATATATAATATATATATAGATGATGCAGCACACTGGCCTGAGCCTGAGCAGTGCACACAGATATGGTATGTGACTGACTGAGTCACTGTGTGTATCGCTTTTTTCAGGCAGAGAACGGATATATTAAATAAACTGCACTGTGTGTCTGGTGGTCACTCACTATATAATATATTATGTACTCCTGGCTCCTGCTATAACCTATAACTGGCACTGCAGTAGTGCTCCCCAGTCTCCCCCACAATTATAAGCTGTGTGAGCTGAGCAGTCAGACAGATATATATAATATTATATATAGATAATAGATGATGCAGCACACTGGCCTGAGCCTGAGCAGTGCACACAGATATGGTATGTGATAGAGATGAGCGGGTTCGGTTTCTTTGAATCCGAACCCGCACGAACTTCACTTTTTTTTCCACGGGTCCGAGCGACTCGGATCTTCCCGCCTTGCTCGGTTAACCCGAGCGCGCCCGAACGTCATCATGACGCTGTCGGATTCTCGCGAGGCTCGGATTCTATCGCGAGACTCGGATTCTATATAAGGAGCCGCGCGTCGCCGCCATTTTCACTCGTGCATTGAGATTGATAGGGAGAGGACGTGTCTGGCGTCCTCTCCATTAGAATAGAGATAGATAGATTAGATAGAGAGAGATTGTGCAGAGTCGCAGACAGAGTTAGTTTACCACAGTCAGTGACCAGTGCAGTTGCTAGTTAACTTTTATTTAATATAATATATCCGTTCACTTCTCTCTGCTATATCCGTTCTCTGCCTGAAAAAAAAAACGATACACAGCACAGTCAGTCACACAGTGTGACTCAGTCTGTGTGCACTCAGCTCAGCCCAGTGTGCTGCACAGTCATCAATGTATAAATTAAAAGCTTATAATTAATTGTGGGGGAGACTGGGGAGCACTGCAGGTTGTTAGCAGGAGCCAGGAGTACAATTATATTAATTAACAGTGCACACTTTTGCTGCAGGAGTGGTGACCAGTGCCTGACCACCAGTATAGTATTTTTGTATACTACTAATATCTCTTTAAATATCAACCAGTCTATATTAGCAGCAGACACAGTACAGTGCGGTAGTTCACGGCTGTGGCTACCTCTGTGTCGGCACACGGCAGGCAGTCCGTCCGACCAGAATTGTATTATTTATTATTATATACCTACCACCTAACCGTGGTTTTTTTTTCATTCTTTATACCGTCATAGTGTCATCCTAATTGTTACGAGTATACTACTATCTCTTTATCAACCACTGTACAGTGCGGTAGTTCACGGCTGTGGCTACCTCTGTGTCGGCACACGGCAGGCAGTCCGTCCGACCAGAATTGTATTATTTATTATTATATACCTACCACCTAACCGTGGTTTTTTTTTTCATTCTTTATACCGTCATAGTGTCATCCTAATTGTTACGAGTATACTACTATCTCTTTATCAACCAGTGTACAGTGCGGTAGTTCACGGCTGTGGCTACCTCTGTGTCGGCACACGGCAGGCAGTCCGTCCGACCAGAATTGTATTATTTATTATTATATACCTACCACCTAACCGTGGTTTTTTTTTCATTCTTTATACCGTCATAGTGTCATCCTAATTGTTACGAGTATACTACTATCTCTTTATCAACCAGTGTACAGTGCGGTAGTTCACGGCTGTGGCTACCTCTGTGTCGGCACACGGCAGGCAGTCCGTCCGACCAGAATTGTATTATTTATTATTATATACCTACCACCTAACCGTGGTTTTTTTTTCATTCTTTATACCGTCATAGTGTCATCCTAATTGTTACGAGTATACTACTATCTCTTTATCAACCAGTGTACAGTGCGGTAGTTCACGGCTGTGGCTACCTCTGTGTCGGCACACGGCAGGCAGTCCGTCCGACCAGAATTGTATTATTTATTATTATATACCTACCACCTAACCGTGTTTTTTTTTTCATTCTTTATACCGTCATAGTGTCATCCTAATTGTTACGAGTATACTACTATCTCTTTATCAACCAGTGTACAGTGCGGTAGTTCACGGCTGTGGCTACCTCTGTGTCGGCAGTCGGCAGGCAGTCCGTCCATCCATAATTGTATTATTATTATAATATATACCACCTAACCGTGGTTTTTTTTTCATTCTTTATACCGTCATAGTGTCATACTAGTTGTTACGAGTATACTACTATCTCTTTATCAACCAGTGTACAGTGCGGTAGTTCACGGCTGTGGCTACCTCTGTGTCGGCAGTCGGCAGGCAGTCCGTCCATCCATAATTGTATTATTATTATAATATATACCACCTAACTGTGGTTTTTTTTGCATTCTTTATACCGTCGTCATAGTGTCATACTAGTTGTTACGAGTATACTACTATCTCTTTATCAACCAGTGTACAGTGCGGTAGTTCACGGCTGTGGCTACCTCTGTGTCGGCAGTCGGCAGGCAGTCCGTCCATCCATAATTGTATTATTATTATAATATATACCACCTAACCGTGGTTTTTTTTTCATTCTTTATACCGTCGTCATAGTGTCATACTAGTTGTTACGAGTATACTACTATCTCTTTATCAACCAGTGTACAGTGCGGTAGTTCACGGCTGTGGCTACCTCTGTGTCGGCAGTCGGCAGGCAGTCCGTCCATCCATAATTGTATTATTATTATAATATATACCACCTAACCGTGGTTTTTTTTTCATTCTTTATACCGTCGTCATAGTGTCATACTAGTTGTTACGAGTATACTACTATCTCTTTATCAACCAGTGTACAGTGCGGTAGTTCACGGCTGTGGCTACCTCTGTGTCGGCAGTCGGCAGGCAGTCCGTCCATCCATAATTGTATTATTATTATAATATATACCACCTAACCGTGGTTTTTTTATACCACCTAACCGTGGCAGTCCGTCCATAATTGTATACTAGTATCCAATCCATCCATCTCCATTGTTTACCTGAGGTGCCTTTTAGTTCTGCCTATAAAATATGGAGAACAAAAAAGTTGAGGTTCCAAAATTAGGGAAAGATCAAGATCCACTTCCACCTCGTGCTGAAGCTGCTGCCACTAGTCATGGCCGAGACGATGAAATGCCAGCAACGTCGTCTGCCAAGGCCGATGCCCAATGTCATAGCACAGAGCATGTCAAATCCAAAACACCAAATATCAGAAAAAAAAGGACTCCAAAACCTAAAATAAAATTGTCGGAGGAGAAGCGTAAACTTGCCAATATGCCATTTACCACACGGAGTGGCAAGGAACGGCTGAGGCCCTGGCCTATGTTCATGGCTAGTGGTTCAGCTTCACATGAGGATGGAAGCACTCAGCCTCTCGCTAGAAAACTGAAAAGACTCAAGCTGGCAAAAGCACCGCAAAGAACTGTGCGTTCTTTGAAATCCCAAATCCACAAGGAGAGTCCAATTGTGTCGTTTGCGATGCCTGACCTTCCCAACACTGGACGTGAAGAGCATGCGCCTTCCACTATTTGCATGCCCCCTGCAAGTGCTGGAAGGAGCACACGCAGTCCAGTTCCTGATAGTCAGATTGAAGATGTCAGTGTTGAAGTACACCAGGATGAGGAGGATATGGGTGTTGCTGGCGCTGGGGAGGAAATTGACCAGGAGGATTCTGATGGTGAGGTGGTTTGTTTAAGTCAGGCACCCGGGGAGACACCTGTTGTCCGTGGGAGGAATATGGCCGTTGACATGCCAGGTGAAAATACCAAAAAAATCAGCTCTTCGGTGTGGAGGTATTTCACCAGAAATGCGGACAACAGGTGTCAAGCCGTGTGTTCCCTTTGTCAAGCTGTAATAAGTAGGGGTAAGGACGTTAACCACCTCGGAACATCCTCCCTTATACGTCACCTGCAGCGCATTCATAATAAGTCAGTGACAAGTTCAAAAACTTTGGGTGACAGCGGAAGCAGTCCACTGACCAGTAAATCCCTTCCTCTTGTAACCAAGCTCACGCAAACCACCCCACCAACTCCCTCAGTGTCAATTTCCTCCTTCCCCAGGAATGCCAATAGTCCTGCAGGCCATGTCACTGGCAAGTCTGACGAGTCCTCTCCTGCCTGGGATTCCTCCGATGCATCCTTGCGTGTAACGCCTACTGCTGCTGGCGCTGCTGTTGTTGCCGCTGGGAGTCGATGGTCATCCCAGAGGGGAAGTCGTAAGCCCACTTGTACTACTTCCAGTAAGCAATTGACTGTTCAACAGTCCTTTGCGAGGAAGATGAAATATCACAGCAGTCATCCTACTGCAAAGCGGATAACTGAGTCCTTGACAACTATGTTGGTGTTAGACGTGCGTCCGGTATCCGCCGTTAGTTCACAGGGAACTAGACAATTTATTGAGGCAGTGTGCCCCCGTTACCAAATACCATCTAGGTTCCACTTCTCTAGGCAGGCGATACCGAGAATGTACACGGACGTCAGAAAAAGACTCACCAGTGTCCTAAAAAATGCAGTTGTACCCAATGTCCACTTAACCACGGACATGTGGACAAGTGGAGCAGGGCAGGGTCAGGACTATATGACTGTGACAGCCCACTGGGTAGATGTATGGACTCCCGCCGCAAGAACAGCAGCGGCGGCACCAGTAGCAGCATCTCGCAAACGCCAACTCTTTCCTAGGCAGGCTACGCTTTGTATCACCGCTTTCCAGAATACGCACACAGCTGAAAACCTCTTACGGCAACTGAGGAAGATCATCGCGGAATGGCTTACCCCAATTGGACTCTCCTGTGGATTTGTGGCATCGGACAACGCCAGCAATATTGTGTGTGCATTAAATATGGGCAAATTCCAGCACGTCCCATGTTTTGCACATACCTTGAATTTGGTGGTGCAGAATTTTTTAAAAAACGACAGGGGCGTGCAAGAGATGCTGTCGGTGGCCAGAAAAATTGCGGGACACTTTTGGCGTACAGGCACCACGTACAGAAGACTGGAGCACCACCAAAAACTACTGAACCTGCCCTGCCATCATCTGAAGCAAGAAGTGGTAACGAGGTGGAATTCAACCCTCTATATGCTTCAGAGGTTGGAGGAGCAGCAAAAGGCCATTCAAGCCTATACAATTGAGCACGATATAGGAGATGGAATGCACCTGTCTCAAGTGCAGTGGAGAATGATTTCAACGTTGTGCAAGGTTCTGATGCCCTTTGAACTTGCCACACGTGAAGTCAGTTCAGACACTGCCAGCCTGAGTCAGGTCATTCCCCTCATCAGGCTTTTGCAGAAGAAGCTGGAGGCATTGAAGAAGGAGCTAACACGGAGCGATTCCGCTAGGCATGTGGGACTTGTGGATGCAGCCCTTAATTCGCTTAACAAGGATTCACGGGTGGTCAATCTGTTGAAATCAGAGCACTACATTTTGGCCACCGTGCTCGATCCTAGATTTAAAGCCTACCTTGGATCTCTCTTTCCGGCAGACACAGGTCTGCTGGGGTTGAAAGACCTGCTGGTGACAAAATTGTCAAGTCAAGCGGAACGCGACCTGTCAACATCTCCTCCTTCACATTCTCCCGCAACTGGGGGTGCGAGGAAAAGGCTCAGAATTCCGAGCCCACCCGCTGGCGGTGATGCAGGGCAGTCTGGAGCGACTGCTGATGCTGACATCTGGTCCGGACTGAAGGACCTGACAACGATTACGGACATGTCGTCTACTGTCACTGCATATGATTCTCTCAACATTGATAGAATGGTGGAGGATTATATGAGTGACCGCATCCAAGTAGGCACGTCACACAGTCCGTACTTATACTGGCAGGAAAAAGAGGCAATTTGGAGGCCCTTGCACAAACTGGCTTTATTCTACCTAAGTTGCCCTCCCACAAGTGTGTACTCCGAAAGAGTGTTTAGTGCCGCCGCTCACCTTGTCAGCAATCGGCGTACGAGGTTACATCCAGAAAATGTGGAGAAGATGATGTTCATTAAAATGAATTATAATCAATTCCTCCGCGGAGACATTGACCAGCAGCAATTGCCTCCACAAAGTACACAGGGAGCTG
This sequence comes from Pseudophryne corroboree, assembly GCF_028390025.1. Lineage (NCBI taxonomy): Eukaryota > Metazoa > Chordata > Amphibia > Anura > Myobatrachidae > Pseudophryne > Pseudophryne corroboree. The sequence continues at coordinate 98,638,908 of NC_086453.1, read as the reverse complement.
AGATGGTGGATTCCAGTGGGGACGAATTGATAATCTGTGAGGAGGGGGATGTACACGGTGATATATCGGAGGGTGAAGATGAGGTGGACATCTTGCCTCTGTAGAGCCAGTTTGTGCAAGGAGAGATTAATTGCTTCTTTTTTGGGGGGGGTCCAAACCAACCCGTCATATCAGTCACAGTCGTGTGGCAGACCCTGTCACTGAAATGATGGGTTGGTTAAAGTGTGCATGTCCTGTTTTGTTTATACAACATAAGGGTGGGTGGGAGGGCCCAAGGATAATTCCATCTTGCACCTCTTTTTTCTTTTCTTTTTCTTTGCATCATGTGCTGATTGGGGAGGGTTTTTTGGAAGGGACATCCTGCGTGACACTGCAGTGCCACTCCTAGATGGGCCCGGTGTTTGTGTCGGCCACTAGGGTCGCTAATCTTACTCACACAGCTACCTCATTGCGCCTCTTTTTTTCTTTGCGTCATGTGCTGTTTGGGGAGGGTTTTTTGGAAGGGACATCCTGCGTGACACTGCAGTGCCACTCCTAGATGTGCCCGGTGTTTGTGTCGGCCACTAGGGTCGCTAATCTTACTCACACAGTCAGCTACCTCATTGCGCCTCTTTTTTTCTTTGCGTCATGTGCTGTTTGGGGAGGGTTTTTTGGAAGGGCCATCCTGCGTGACACTGCAGTGCCACTCCTAGATGGGCCCGGTGTTTGTGTCGGCCACTAGGGTCGCTAATCTTACTCACACAGTCAGCTACCTCATTGCGCCTCTTTTTTTCTTTGCGTCATGTGCTGTTTGGGGAGGGTTTTTTGGAAGGGCCATCCTGCGTGACACTGCAGTGCCACTCCTAGATGGGCCCGGTGTTTGTGTCGGCCACTAGGGTCGCTTATCTTACTCACACAGCGACCTCGGTGCAAATTTTAGGACTAAAAATAATATTGTGAGGTGTGATGTGTTCAGAATAGGCTGAAAATGAGTGTAAATTATGTTTTTTGAGGTTAATAATACTTTGGGATCAAAATTACCCCCAAATTCTATGATTTAAGCTGTTTTTTAGGGTTTTTTTTAAAAAAACACCCGAATCCAAAACACACCCGAATCCGACAAAAAAAATTCGGTGAGGTTTTGCCAAAACGCGGTCGAACCCAAAACACGGCCGCGGAACCGAACCCAAAACCAAAACACAAAACCCGAAAAATTTCCGGCGCTCATCTCTAGTATGTGACTGAGTCACTGTGTGCTGTGTATCGCTTTTTTCAGGCAGAGAACGGATTATAAATAAAAGTGGTGGTCACTGGTCACTATCAGCAAAACTCTGCACTGTACACTACTGAGTACTCCTAATGCTCCCCAAAATTAGTAAATCAAGTGTCTCTCTAATCTATTCTAATTCTAAACGGAGAGGACGCCAGCCACGTCCTCTCCCTATCAATCTCAATGCACGTGTGAAAATGGCGGCGACGCGGGCTCCTTATATAGAATCCGAGTCTCGCGATAGAATCCGAGCCTCGCGAGAATCCGACAGCGTCATGATGACGTTCGGGCGCGCTCGGGTTAACCGAGCAAGGCCGGAAGATCCGAGTCGCTCGGACCCGTGAAAAAAAACATGAAGTTCTGGCGGGTTCGGATTCAGAGAAACCGAACCCGCTCATCTCTAGTTTGAACCACTTAAAACCGTGGAACTAAAATATCTCACGTGGAAAGTGGTCATGCTGTTGGCCTTGGCTTCCGCCAGGCGTGTGTCAGAATTGGCGGCTTTGTCATGTAAAAGCCCTTATCTGATTTTCCATATGGATAGGGCGGAATTGAGGACTCGTCCCCAATTTCTCCCAAAGGTGGTTTCAGCGTTTCATTTGAACCAGCCTATTGTGGTGCCTGCGGCTACTCGTGACTTGGAGGACTCCAAGTTGCTGGACGTAGTCCGGGCCCTAAAAATCTATGTTTCCAGGATAGCTGGAGTCAGAAAGACTGACTCGCTATTTATCCTGCATGCGCCCAACAAGTTGGGTGCACCTGCTTCAAAGCAGACTATTGCTCGCTGGATCTGTAGCACGATTCAACTTGCACATTCTGCGGCGGGACTGCCGCATCCTTAATCTGTGAAAGCCCATTCCACGAGGAAGGTGGGCTCTTCCTGGACGGCTGCCCGAGGGGTCTCGGCTTTACAACTTTGCCGAGCAACTACTTGGTCGGGGTCAAACACATTTGCTAAATTCTACAAGTTTGATACCCTTGCTGAGGAGGACCTAGAGTTCGCTCATTCGGTGCTGCAGAGTCATCCGCACTCTCCCGCCCGTTTGGGAGCTTTGGTATAATCCCCATGGTCCTTACGGAGTTCCCAGCATCCACTAGGACGTCAGAGAAAATAAGATTTTACTCACCGGTAAATCTATTTCTCGTAGTCCGTAGTGGATGCTGGGCGCCTGTCCCAAGTGCGGATTGTCTGCAATACTTGTATATAGTTATTGTTTAACTAAAGGGTTATTGTTGAGCCATCTGTTGAGAGGCTCAGTTCTATTTCATACTGTTAACTGGGTATAATATCATGAGTTATACGGTGTGATTGGTGTGGCTGGTATGAGTCTTACCCGGGATTCAAAATCCTTCCTTATTGTGTCAGCTCTTCCGGGCACAGTATCCTAACTGAGGTCTGGAGGAGGGTCATAGAGGGAGGAGCCAGTGCACACCAGGTAGTCCTAAAGCTTTCTTTAGTTGTGCCCAGTCTCCAGCGGAGCCGCTATTCCCCATGGTCCTTACGGAGTTCCCAGCATACACTACGGACTACGAGAAATAGATTTACCGGTGAGTAAAATCTTATTTTATATATATATATATATATATATATATATATGTTTAAAGTGCCACAGAATTTTGCTACTAAATAAATAAATATTTATTTATTTGTACACATATATAAATAAGTATATCTCTCCTTCCTCCCAAACACACACCACAGTCTGTCTCTCCCCAATGACTCCATCTCCATGCTGCATTCCCAGCACCCCATCCCATCTCAAAGCCTTGTATTCCGTCACTAAGCTACTCTTACCCCGGGGAGACTCACCTCAGGGCCGAAACTAGGATTTTCGTCACCCGGGGCAAGGCAGTAATTTGGCGCCCCCTCAAAACCACCACCCCCCACAAAACAAAAAAACAGACAAACAAACCCTATCAGACTAAAATAATCAGATTATCAAAAGTTTTGAAAAAAGGAGATACTATTAGACAATATTCCCCTATGTGCCTCAAGTGCCCTAAGCGTCACATACCCCACCAGCGTGTTCAACTACATGCTTCTCTGTGTTTCCCCATACATTGCACTATATCATAACACTTCATCACTGCACTACATTCCCCTGTCTACTGCACTACATCCACCATACTACATCCCATACACGCTGAACTACATCACTGCACTACATCCCCTACACGCTGAAATACATCACTACAATACATGCCCCTATGCACTGTACTATATACCCTATATGCTATAATACATCACTACGCTACATCCCCTTATATGCTACACCACATAAGTGCACTACATGCCCCTTTATACTGCTATACATTACTACACTATATACCCTATATGGTACACTACATCACTGCACTACACCACCCTGTAAGCTACACCAACTCTCCCCATTTGGGAGGCAAAGCGGGGGTTGATATTGCTAACTGGGAGCACAGTGCGCTTTCATAGCTTGTATGGTGCACCGCACGCTAGTCACAGCACTGCATGGCAAAGAAGAGAGTTTAAGACAGAAGCTGACATAGGAGAGATCCCAGGTACTGGAGCTTATCGGCACAGCGTCGCAGCCTGCTGAGTCAGATACATTACTGTCTGCTGCTGTCTCACTGGAGCAGCACAACACTACCAGTAAAAAAACAAAAAACAAAACCTGTTTCTCTGTAACTCCTTGGCGCCCCCTCAAACAATGCACCCGGGGCATATGTCCCCTTAGCCCGCCCCTCCCCCTAGTTACGGCCCTGCTCACCGACACTGCACTTCCCAGTATCCAGATTGAATACCACACAGCATTAGAAGAGGCCGGCGTAGGGCATGGGAATCCCAGCCAGTGGAGCTGCTGCCATGTCCTTTTACTGCCTGCAACAGAGCTGGACTCGGAAGAGTGGGCGAACACTCTCGCTGCACAGTCACTGTGTGTGAGAGGCTCCTGTCACTCGGAGGCTGCACCCACACCACCTGCAGCTCGCTGCCCTATTTGGACACGACGACTCACATCCCTGCCAGGCACTAAGTGACGTATCCTTGGGGCCCCTGTTGCTGGCCCTGTTCATGCTAGGGTTATTTTTTTGTTGGGAGCCAATTAACCAACAAGTATATTTTTGGATTGCGGGAGGAAACCGGCGTACCTAGAGGAAATCCACGCAAGTATGGAGAGAATATACAAACTCCACACAGTTAAGGCCATAGTGCTGTGAGGCAGTAATGCTAACAATTACACCATCCGAGCTGCACTATATACTTTATTCATGGTTTTAATATGTCACTGACTTGGTTAGATAAGTTTCATAAAGCATTAATAACGGTTATATTTTAATAACTAGTGTGCTACGGATGACAACACATTTTCTTCTTTTGTATAATACACACTCCAGGGAACCAGTGGCGGAACTACCGCCAGTGCAAGCTGAGCTGAGTCAAACTGACTCATTACATTCCGCTGTCCGCCAAGGAGAGAAGCGCTGCGCCATGGGGGGGGGGGGGGAGGAGGAGGAGGGAGGGGGAGGAGGGAGCCGCAGCAGCGCAGTGTAATTGGTGGAGGTGCTGCTGCTGCTGTCCCTCTCCTTCATCATAAGCTGCCCTCCGCCGCTGTGAATGCTGGGAAGCGCATCCCAGCATTTACAGCGGCAGAGGGCAGTCTATGGTGAAGGAGAGGGACAGCAGCAGCAGCATCTCCACCAATTACACTGCGCTGCTGCGGCTCCCTCCTCCACCTCCCTCCTCCTTCTTCTCCCTAGCCCGGGATCATCTTCCGCCATCAAGCTGCACCGAGGAGCCTGACTGCCAGCGGAGACAGTAAGTATAATCTTTTCTTTCTTTCTTCCTTTTTCTTTCTTTCTTTCTTTCTTTCTTTCTTTCTTTCTTTCTTTCTTTCTTTCTTTCTTTCTTTCTTTCTTTCCTTTCTTTCTTTCTTTCTTTCTTCTTTCTTTCTTTCTTTCTTCTGTCTGTCTGCCACAATGTGTAAAAAGGGGATGCTGTCTGCCGTTATGTGTAAAAGGGGGACGCTGTCTGCCGTAATGTGTAAAAAGGGGATGCTGTCTTCCATAATGTGTAAAAAGGGGACGCTGTCTGCCGTAAAGTGTAAAAAAGGGGACGCTGTCTGCCATTATGTGTAAAAAGGGGGACTCTCTACCGTAATGTGTAAAAAAGGGGGACTGTCTGCTGTAATGTGTAAAAAAGGGGACACTGTCTGCCGTAATTTGTAAAAAGGGGACGCTGTCTGCCATAATGTGTAAAAAAGGGGACGCTGTCTGCCGTGATGTGTAAAAAGGGGACACTGTCTGCCGTAATATGTAATAAGGGGGCGCTGTCTGCCGTTATGTGTAAAAAGGGGACGCTGTCTGCCGTAATGTGTAAAAAGGGGACGCTGTCTGCCGTAATGTGTAAAAAGGGGACGCTGTCTGCCGTAATGTGTAAAAAGGGGATCCTGTCTGCCGTAATGTGTAAAAAGGGGACGCTGTCTGTCATTATGTGTAAAAAAGGGGACGCTGTCTGCCGTAATGTGTAAAAAAGGGGGACGCTGTATGCCGTAATGTGTAAAAAGGAGATGCTGTCTGCCGTAATGTGTAAAAAGGGGAATCTGTCCGCCGTATTGTGTAAAAGGGGCTCTACCTGGTGTAGTGGCACTACTGTGCTGCATAATTTGAATAATAGAGACTACTATGCACTGTTATCTGAATTGGTATTATTTCGTTGCCACGACCCTATATTTTTTGCGCGCGCTTATAGCAAGCACTGCCCCTGTTTTACATAGAGGGGGGGGGGCTCCGATGCCGTTTCTTGTACACAGCGCTAAAATGTCTAGTTACGGCACTGTTGCTAAGTATCTATTTCCCTGGAGTGAGGGGGTGGACTTGGATGGGATGGGGGGGCAAAGCATTTTGGCACACCTGGGCCCACCGCTTGCTAGTTCCGTCACTGCAGGGAACCATTCTGCATGACTGCCGCAATTGCTACCAGGGCTGCCAAGAGAAATCCTGTTCCCTGGTACAGTAACCTCCCGGGGGCCCACCTGCAGGGTGTGTGGCCACACCCTGTTAGTTGCATGGCTGCACCACTCTAGGGGCATGTCTAGCACACATGATGTCCCCACTCACATACCTCCCAACATGACCGTCTCCAGGAGGGACAAAATGCTCTGCTTCTGGACTTTCCTCTTATTTATGATTGCCGGCACCTGTGTTCAACAGGTAATGGATAAGAAAGGTGTTTCACTACAGGTGCAGGTAATCATACAGTAAGAAGGAAGTCCAGAAGCAGAGAGAGTAATGTTGGGAGGTATGCACTCACAGAAGCATGACATACCTCATACCTCCCAACATGACCCTCTCCAGGAGGGACAGAATGCTCTGCTTCTGGACTTTTCTATTCATTGATGATTGCCATCACCGGCTCTGGAACACCTTTCCTATCCATTACCTTGTTCAACACAGGTGATGGCAATCATCAATTAAGAGGGAAGTCCAGGAGCAGAGCATTGTGTCCCTCCTGGAGAGGGTCATGTTGGGAGGTATGATACCTCCCAGCAGTTGGGACAAAAATGTTCACTATTAGGATAGTGGGACAGTCACATAAAAGCTACATTTGTTGTAGAGCGCCCTGGAACACCATTATTTTGTGAAAATGGATCCTTCATTGTAATTTTGGGATAAAAGATGCCCTATAGCGTGTAAGTGCAATCACTGTATACACAAACATATATAAACACACAAACATATAGGGGTATATTCAATAACTGTCGGAAGCTGCCATCTTGTCTTTTTATTCAAAAAATTCTTTTTTTTTCCAGACAATTCGGGAATTCTAGACTTGTCGGAAAATGCGTGGATCGGCGGAATAGCAGCCGATCTGCGTGCTTTTGTCGGAAATGAGGCCAAATTGGTTTTGGCCCCCTTTCCGACAAACTCAATCTGACTTGAAAATAAGTTGAATTGAGGTGAGGAGATAGGGAGCGGTGCGGCAGGCTACGGGGATGAGAGGTACCTTGCCTGGCTGTCCCCCGGCCAGGCATCTCTCTCCCTGCAGCGCCTCCCCCAGTGGCAAACATCACTAGTCTTCACTGCCGCAGATGCTGGAAGCTTGTCCCGCCGACCATCTCCCTCCGCCGCTGTCCATCTCCCCCCACGTCACCTCCCGCCGGCCGCTGTCACCTGCTCCCCGCCGGCCGCCGCTCTCTGCTCCCCCCGTCGCCACTGTCAGTGCAACAGGCAGCCACTGACAGCAGCAGCAGCACAGTCGGATTTGGCCGTCCATTGAATAGGTGTTGTCAGATCCATTCTGACAAATGCATGTCGGAATGGATCCGACTTTTATTGAATATACCCCATAGTATATGCAGAAATACCACACAACTTTCAGGACTTACTATGATTAAAGTTGAATAAACTGAAATGTTGACTTGCACATTAGTGGTCATCACCAGAATATATTGTTACATTAGTAAGTTCCGAGAGTGCCACAGTATTTCTGCTTATACTACTTGTCATCCCACTAAGGGCACCCAGGAAATTGCGCAGTATTTTGGACAGAGTACCAGCCATGATATATACAGTATAGAGATAGATAGACAGACAGACAGACAGACAGACAGAGACACACACACACACACACACACACACACACACACACACACACACACACACACACGTATATACGGTATATAGATAGTATGTCTGAGCCCAGGTACTTTTCAGGGGCCGTGGCCGATTCATAGAAGGCGTAGTCATGCACCTTTTGAAAAAATACCCCAAAAATGTTATTTTAAGCAGCACCATGGCCACACTCCAGCCCAGCAGTCAGCAGCGTGTGCTGAGCTTAGGAGAAGAGCTGTAGCTGCTGCTGCCAGTTAAGGGGGAGGAAGCCCGGGGCCATCACTGGGCCCGGGTCATTTGTACCCTCTCCCGCCCCTCTCTAGGCACCACTGATTGCTACTCTAAAGCAGCCTCATGGGTATTGCTGACTGGCCTGCTGATTGCACAGACCAAGCAGTATTATCAGGTGACTGCTATTCCATGTACTCTGTGGCTCCGATTGTGGGACATTCACTTCCTAAGTCTCTTTTTTCAATGCATACAATGGGGGTAATTCTGAGTTGATCGCAGCAGGAACTTTGTTAGCAGTTGAGCAAAACAATGTGCACTGCAGGGGAGGCAGATATAACATGTGCAGAGAGAGTTAGATTTGGGTGGGTTATTTTGTTTCTGTGTAGGGTAAATACTAGTGATGAGCGGGTTCGGTTCCTCGGAAACCGAACCCACCCGAACTTCACCAATTTTACACGGGTCCGAGGCATACTCGGATTCTCCCGTATGGCTCGGTTAACCCGAGCGCGCCCGAACGTCATCATCCCGCTGTCGGATTCTCGCGAGATTCGGATTCTATATAAGCAGCCGCGCGTCGCCGCCATTTTCACTCGTGCATTGGAAGTGTTAGGGAGAGGACGTGGCTGGCGTCCTCTCCGTTTATTGTTGAACTTGATTGTGCTTTATTGCTTAATTGTGGGGAGGACTGGGGAGCAGCTGTATAATATAGGAGGAGTACAGTGCAGAGTTTTGCTGACAGTGACCACCAGTATACGTTGTCTGCCTGAAAAACACTCCATATCTGTGCTCAGTGTGCTGCTTTATTGTGGGGACTGGGGACCACCAGTATAATATTATATAGGAGGAGTACAGTGCAGAGTTTTGCTGACCAGTGACCACCAGTATACGTTGTCTGCCTGAAAAACACTCCATATCTGTGCTGCATTGTAGACAGTATATAGTAGGAGTACAGTGCATAATTTTGCTGACCACCAGTATATAATATATAGGAGTACGGTACAGTAGGCCACTGCTGTACCTACCTCTGTGTCGTCAAGTATACTATCCATCCATACCTGTGGTGCATTTCATTTTTGCAGTTTGCTGACCACCAGTATATAATATATAGCAGTACGGTACAGTAGGCCACTGCTGTACCTACCTCTGTGTCGTCAAGTATACTATCCATCCATACCTGTGGTGTATTTCAGTTTTGCACAGTTTGCTGACCACCAGTATATAATATATAGCAGTACGGTACAGTAGGCCACTGCTGTACCTACCTCTGTGTCGTCAAGTATACTATCCATCCATACCTGTGGTGCATTTCAGTTTTGCACAGTTTGCTGACCACCAGTATATAATATATAGCATTACGGTACAGTAGGCCACTGCTGTACCTACCTCTGTGTCGTCAAGTATACTATCCATCCATACCTGTGGTGCATTTCAGTTTTGCACAGTTTGCTGACCACCAGTATATGATATATAGCAGTACGGTACAGTAGGCCACTGCTGTACCTACCTCTGTGTCGTCAAGTATACTATCTATCCATACCTGTGGTGCATTTCATTTTTGCACAGTTTGCTGACCACCAGTATATAATATATAGCATTACGGTACAGTAGGCCACTGCTGTACCTACCTCTGTGTCGTCAAGTATACTATCCATCCATACCTGTGGTGCATTTCAGTTTTGCACAGTTTGCTGACCACCAGTATATAATATATAGCAGTACGGTACAGTAGGCCACTACTGTACCTACCTCTGTGTCATCAAGTATACTATCCATCCATACCTGTGGTGCATTTCATTTTTGCACAGTTTGCTGACCACCAGAATATAATATATAGCAGTACGGTACAGTAGGCCACTGCTGTACCTACCTCTGTGTCGTCAAGTATACTATCCATCCATACCTGTGGTGCATTTCAGTTTTTCACAGTTTGCTGACAACCAGTATATAATATATAGCAGTACGATACAGTAGGCCACTGCTGTACCTACCTCTGTGTCGTCAAATATACTATCCATCCATACCTGTGGTGCATTTCAGTTGTGCGCAGTATATATAGTAGTAGGCCATTGCTATTGATACTGGCATATAATTCAACACATTAAAAAATGGAGAACAAAAATGTGGAGGTTAAAATAGGGAAAGATCAAGATCAACTTCCACCTCGTGCTGAAGCTGCTGCCACTAGTCATGGCCGAGACGATGAAATGCCATCAACGTCGTCTGCCAAGGCCGATGCCCAATGTCATAGTAGAGAGCATGTAAAATCCAAAAAACAAAAGTTCAGTAAAATGACCCAAAAATCAAAATTGAAAGCGTCTGATGAGAAGCGTAAACTTGCCAATATGCCATTTACGACACGGAGTGGCAAGGAACGGCTGAGGCCCTGGCCTATGTTCATGGCTAGTGGTTCAGCTTCACATGAGTATGGAAGCACTCAGCCTCTCGCTAGAAAACTGAAAAGACTCAAGCTGGCAAAAGCACCGCAAAGAACTGTGCGTTCTTCGAAATCCCAAATCCACAAGGAGAGTCCAGTTGTGTCGGTTGCGATGCCTGACCTTCCCAACACTGGACGGGAACAGCTTGCGCCTTCCACCATTTGCACGCCCCCTGCAAGTGCTGGAAGGAGCACCCGCAGTCTAGTTCCTGATAGTCAAATTGAAGATGTCACTGTTGAAGTACACCAGGATGAGGATAAGGGTGTTGCTGGCGCTGGGGAGGAAATTGACAAGGAGGATTCTGATGGTGAGGTGGTTTGTTTAAGTCAGGCACCCGGGGAGACACCTGTTGTCCATGGGACTAATATGGCCATTGACATGCCTGGTCAAAATACAAAAAAAATCAGCTCTTCGGTGTGGAATTATTTTAACACAAATGCGGACAACAGGTGTCAAGCCGTGTGTTGCCTTTGTCAAGCTGTAATAAGTAGGGGTAAGGACGTTAACCACCTAGGAACATCCTCCCTTATACGTCACCTGGACCGCATTCATCAGAAGTCAGTGACAATTTCAAAAACTTTGGGTGACAGCGGAAGGAGTTCACTGACCAGTAAATCCCTTCCTCTTGTAACCAAGCTCCTGCAAACCACACCACCAACTCCCTCAGTGTCAATTTCCTCCTTACACAGGAAAGCCAATAGTCCTGCAGGCCATGTCACTGGCAAGTCTGATGAGTCCTCTCCTGCCTGGGATTCCTCCGATGCATCCTTGAGTGTAACGCCTACTGCTGCTGACGCTGCTGTTGTTGCTGCTGGGAGTCGATCGTCATCCCAGAGGGGAAGTCGGAAGACCACTTGTACTACTTCCAGTAAGCAATTGACTGTCCAACAGTCCTTTGCGAGGAAGATGAAATATCACAGCAGTCATCCTGCTGCAAAGCGGATAACTCAGGCCTTGGCAGCCTGGGCGGTGAGAAACGTGGTTCCGGTATCCACCGTTAATTCAGAGGCAACTAGAGACTTGATTGAGGTACTGTGTCCCCGGTACCAAATACCATCTAGGTTCCATTTCTCTAGGCAGGCGATACCGAAAATGTACACAGACCTCAGAAAAAGAGTCACCAGTGTCCTAAAAAATGCAGTTGTACCCAATGTCCACTTAACTACGGACATGTGGACAAGTGGAGCAGGGCAGACTCAGGACTATATGACTGTGACAGCCCACTGGGTAGATGTATTGCCTCCCGCAGCAAGAACAGCAGCGGCGGCACCAGTAGCAGCATCTTGCAAACGCCAACTCGTTCCTAGGCAGGCTACGCTTTGTATCACCGCTTTCCAGGAGAGGCACACAGCTGACAACCTCTTACGGAAACTGAGGAACATCATCGCAGAATGGCTTACCCCAATTGGACTCTCCTGGGGATTTGTGACATCGGTCAATGCCACCAATATTGTGCGTGCATTACATCTGGGCAAATTCCAGCACGTCCCATGTTTTGCACATAAATTGAATTTGGTGGTGCAGAATTATTTAAAAAAAACGACAGGGGCGTGCAAGAGATGCTGTCGGTGGCCCGAAGAATTGCGGGCCACTTTCGGCATTCAGCCACCGCGTGCCGAAGACTGGAGCACCACCAAACATTCCTGAACCTGCCCTGCCATCATCTGAAGCAAGAGGTGGTAACGAGGTGGAATTCAACCCTCTATATGCTTCAGAGGTTGGAGGAGCAGCAAAAGGCCATTCAAACCTATACATCTGCCCATGATATAGGCAAAGGAGGAGGAATGCACCTGACTCAAGTGCAGTGGAGAATGATTTCAACGTTGTGCAAGGTTCTGCAACCCTTTGAACTTGCCACACCTGAAGTCAGTTCAGACACTGCCAGCCTGAGTCAGGTCATTCCCCTCATCAGGCTTTTGCAGAAGAAGCTGGAGACATTGAAGGAGGAGCTAAAACAGAGCGATTCCGCTAGGCATGTGGGACTTGTGGATGGAGCCCTTAATTCGCTTAACCAGGATTCACGGGTGGTCAATCTGTTGAAATCAGAGCACTACATTTTGGCCACCGTGCTCGATCCTAGATTTAAAACCTACGTTGTATCTCTCTTTCCGGCAGACACAAGTCTGCAGAGGTTCAAAGACCTGCTGGTGAGAAAATTGTCAAGTGAAGCGGAACGTGACCCGTCAACATCTCCTCCTTCACATTCTCCCGCAACTGGGGGTGCGAGGAAAAGGCTAAGAATTTCGAGCCCACCCGCTGGCGGTGATGCAGGGCAGTCTGGAGCGAGTGCTGACATCTGGTCCGGACTGAAGGAACTGCCAACTATTACTGACATGTCGTCTACTGTCACTGCATATGATTCTCTCACCATTGAAAGAATGGTGGAGGATTATATGAGTGACCGCATCCAAGTAGGCACGTCAGACAGTCCGTACGTATACTGGCAGGAAAAAGAGGCAATTTGGAGGCCCTTGCACAAACTGGCTTTATTCTACCTAAGTTGCCCTCCCTCCAGTGTGTACTCCGAAAGAGTGTTTAGTGGAGCCGCTCACCTTGTCAGCAATCGGCGTACGAGGTTACTTCCAGAAAATGTGGAGAAGATTATGTTCATCAAAATGAATTATAATCAATTCCTCCGTGGAGACATTCACCAGCAGCAATTGCCTCCAGAAAGTACACAGGGACCTGAGATGGTGGATTCCAGTGGGGACGAATTAATAATCTGTGAGGAGGGGGATGTACACAGTGAAAGGGGTGAGGAATCGGAGGATGATGATGAGGTGGACATCTTGCCTCTGTAGAGCCAGTTTGTGCAAGGAGAGATTGATTGCTTCTTTTTTGGTGGGGGCCCAAACCAACCAGTCATTTCAGTCACAGTCGTGTGGCAGACCCTGTCGCTGAAATGATGGGTTCGTTAAAGTGTGCATGTCCTGTTTATACAACATAAGGGTGGGTGGGAGGGCCCAAGGACAATTCCATCTTGCACTTCTTTTTTCTTTCATTTTTCTTTGCATCATGTGCTGTTTGGGGACTATTTTTTGAAGTGCCATCCTGTCTGACACTGCAGTGCCACTCCTAGATGGGCCAGGTGTTTGTGTCGGCCACTTGTGTCGCTTAGCTTAGTCACACAGCGACCTTGGTGCGCCTCTTTTTTTCTTTGCATCATGTGCTGTTTGGAGACAATTTTTTTGAAGTGCCATCCTGTCTGACACTGCAGTGCCACTCCTAGATGGGCCAGGTGTTTGTGTCGGCCACTTGGGTCGCTTAGCTTAGTCACACAGCTACCTCATTGCGCCTCTTTTTTTCTTTGTATCATGTGCTGTTTGGGGACAATTATTTTGAAGTGCCATCCTGCCTGACACTGAATTGCCACTCCTAGATGGGCCAGGTGTTTGTGTCAGCCACTTGGGTCGCTTAGCTTAGTCACACAGCTACCTCATTGCGCCTCCTTTTTTCTTTGCATCCTCTGCTGTTTGGGGACAATTTTTTTGAAGTGCCATCCTGCCTGACACTGCAGTGCTACTCCTAGATGGGCCAGGTGTTTGTGTCGGCCACTTGTGTCACTTAGCTTAGTCACACAGCGACCTTGGTGCGCCTCTTTTTTTCTTTGCATCATGTGCTGTTTGGGGACTATTTTTTTGAAGTGCCATCCTGTCTGACATTGCAGTGCCACTCCTAGATGGGCCAGGTGTTTGTGTCGACCACTTGGGTCGCTTAGCTTAGTCACACAGCTACCTCATTGCGCCTCTTTTTTTCTTTGCATCATGTGCTGTTTGGGGACTATTTTTTTGAAGTGCCATCCTGTCTGACACTGCAGTGCCACTCCTAGATGGGCCAGGTGTTTGTGTCGGCCACTTGTGTCACTTAGCTTAGTCACACAGCGACCTTGGTGCGCCTCTTTTTTTCTTTGCATCATGTGCTGTTTGGGGACTATTTTTTTGAAGTGCCATCCTGTCTGACACTGCAGTGCCACTCCTAGATGGGCCAGGTGTTTGTGTCGGCCACTTGTGTCACTTAGCTTAGTCACACAGCGACCTTGGTGCGCCTCTTTTTTTCTTTGCATCATGTGCTGTTTGGGGACTATTTTTTTGAAGTGCTATCCTGTCTGACATTGCAGTGCCACTCCTAGATGGGCCAGGTGTTTGTGTCGGCCACTTGGGCCGCTTAGCTTAGTCACACAGCTACCTCATTGCGCCTCTTTTTTTCTTTGCATCATGTGCTGTTTGGGGACTATTTTTTTGAAGTGCCATCCTGCCTGACACTGCAGTGCCACTCCTAGATGGGCCAGGTGTTTGTGTCGGCCACTTGTGTCGCTTAGCTTAGCCATCCAGCGACCTCGGTGCAAATTTTGGGACTAAAAATAATATTGTGAGGTGTGAGGTGTTCAGAATAGACTGAAAATGAGTGTAAATTATGGTTATTGAGGTTAATTATACTATGGGATCAAAATGACCCCAAAATTATATGATTTAAGCTTGAGGGGTTTTTGTAAAAAAACACCGGAATCCAAAACACACCCGAATCCTACAAAAAATTTTCAGGGAGGTTTTGCCAAAACGCGTCCGAATCCAAAACACGGCCGCGGAACCGAATCCAAAACCAAAACACAAAACCCGAAAAATGTCCGGTGCACATCACTAGTAATAAATACTGGCTGCTTTATTTTTACACTGCAATTTAGATTGCAGATTGAACACACCCCACCCAAATCTAACTCTCTCTGCACATGTTACATCTTCCTCCCCTGCAGTGCACATGGTTTTGCCCAACTGCTAACAAAGTTCCTGCTGCGATCAACTCAGAATTACCCCCAATACAAAGAAATCAGTGCGATTCGGAAGCAGGCTCCTACTGTGTGCTAAGCTCACTGGTCACTCAGTGTAAATAGGATATCTGCCGCCAATATTGGATCCTAAAGGGGCCTACACATGGTGTGATATTAACTAGCGATATGGACTATATAGTCACTATCGGTAGAAAACATAGTGCATATCGCACCGTGTGGAAGACCTTGCAATGCCAATGTGCGGCCCCACAGGAGCAGCATTACAAGGCAAAATAGTCTGTGCATGCTGGTCAATATTGACTGTATCAGAGGTTCATGCCTCCGGGCAGATCATATATTCATTTCTGGCCGTAGCCCGAAGCGCACCGTGTGTACTCGCCATTACACCATCTAGGAGATCCTGAACAGATGACTTAACATAGGCAGTTGGATTAACCCTTCGTTCATATACCAGGTCATCTGGTCAGCATGGGACAAGCTGATATTTGGGTACACTACATTATATTTATCTATCAAAACTGACTGATGGCTCTCACCTTGTTGTTATCTGCACTTGTGGTACAATTTTGCATTCCTGATACTTCAAGTTTATCCCTCACGTGAGCTTTACTGACACTCTACACACTGGTAGGACAATTGTCATTATTTTAATCAGAGATATTGAACTTTGCACCTAAAGACAATACTCCAGAGGTTCTCAAATTTGGTCCTCAAGGCACCCCCAACCGTCCAGGTTTTAAGTTTATCCATGCTTGGCCACAGGTGACCTAATTATAAAAAAAAAGACAAGATACCACTCCACCAGCACTTTGATGACTGCTTAATAATGTGGTGACTCCACTTTTCATAGGTTCTTTCACTGCTGTAGTGACACAGGTGTATTATACACCATGGCCAACATCAGTTGTTTTTACTGAAAAATAAAGAAGATGGCCAAAATACTGTAGTGTGATACTGTCTTACAACGGGTGGTATTCATGTGACTGCCGGTCAGCTGACCGACAGTCACATGACCTCCTCCACCAGCCCGACGGGTCACTGTCCCGATGGTCGGCATGCCGACCAACAGGGACTATTTCCACTCGTGGGTGTCCACGACACCCATAGAGTGGGAATAGAACCCGTGGCGACCGCAGGTCGCCACCGAGCCCGCAGCGTGGCGAGCGCAGCGAGCCCGCAAGGGGCTTGCTGCACTCGCCCCTCCCCGCCGGGATCCCGGCGTCGGTAAGCTGACCGGCGGTCAGGAGACTGCCGGTCAGCCCTACTACACCCCTTACAACGAATTTGCATCTTCATGTAGAGACATTTTAATCAATGTGTTTTATTTGTTGCAATCACATTGCTATATTGCAATAGTATTAATTATTGATAGAACATTTTCAATATTGATTTTCTTTATTTTGCAGTTTTATTGCTTATACTCTTGTACTCATATCAATAAATGATTGTCTTATGGCAGCAATAATATTAAGTAATAAAAATGTTCTTGTTACTCTATATCTAAATTGGAGCATTATCTGGTAGTTATTTTTGGGAACAGATACTGAATGCAGCGCTATTAGTTTTCATTTTTATGTTTCTGGTTTCCGGTTGGCAACCTCTAACAGATACTTGGTTCAATGGGTAGGGATTGATATCCAGGCTGACGGGAAGCCAGCAGTCAGAATACTGACCACGGCATCCCAGTGATCAAAATCCCAACAGGGGAAGGGAAATATACTTACCTTCCTCCAATGGCCCTCTAACCCTTCCTGTTTGCAATATAACCCTAACTCCCCCCCCCCCCACCCCCCCCCCCCAACACAGCCTAACCCTAACCTTTCCTGGTGGTGTCATTCCATAACCCCCCCTCCCCTCAGCCTAAACCTACCCCCCCCTCCGCAGCCTAACCCTAACCCCCCCAGGGGTGCCAAACCCTAACCCTCCCCCCTCCCTAAAGCCTAAATATAACCTCCCTGGGCTGCAGCCTTCCCATAACCCTTCCCCCACAACCTAAACCTAACACCACCAGCCCACCCACCGCGTGGCTTACCCCTCCGGTGGCACGGCAGTGTAGCGATCAGGATCCCAGGTGTCAGGATGCTGACACCGGGATTGTGATCCCTGATGGGATTTCGGATATTTTGACAGCCGGGATCCTAACTGGATCCCGCTTCAGTACCCTACTCAATTTCTTCTATCTCCTAGCTCAGAGCCTTGGTTTTTTTTTTAAATCTTTTGGAGTATAATAAGAACAAGATATTCTAAACTAAGGGCGATCTGATACCTTTATTTTACAACAAAACTATCATAAAATAGTTTAGAAAGCAATAAGAGGCACTATGACTAATGCCCACAGAACCATAGCTGAATACTGTGCCAGGAGCAGTGTTTGTACAGTGACTCATTCATAGAACTTTATTATTTGTACTAGTAAATGATCTGTGTTCTCATTTGATTCTTAACCATACTGGGTTAATTATTATCTTGAATGCTAATGTCACATTTCCTTATCTGTATTCTAACACCATAACTGACAACTCAAGCAATATACATCAGTAACTGTGGGGATTATATGACGACCTTTTGGTCTGTAACAGTGAAACATACGGGATCAGTATGAAATCCCGCTGGACGGGATCCCGGCGGTCGAAATACCGACACCGGAATCCCGACCGGCACAATCCCGACAAGGGGGCGAGCACAACGCAGCCCTTTGGGGGCTTGCTGTGCTCACCACACTGAGGGCACAGTGGCTCGCTACGCTCGGCACACTCATTTATTCTCACTCTATGGGTGTCGTGGACACCCACAGAGGGAGAATATGTCGGGATTGTGCCGGTCGGGATCCCGTGTCGGTATTTCGACCGCCGGGATTCCGTCCGGCGGGATCTTGACCGCATCCCAAACATACAATAGCAGATCTTTTTTTAATAGTACTCTGATCTACTTGGAAAGACTGTCAAAATACCTCATTAATATTGATTTGCTAGAGGATATCAATTGACGAAAAACTAAATCTAATGTTCACTCTTTATAGTTTACATTACAATACATTGGGGTTCATTGTGAGTTGGGCACAGATGCGACCGTGGCTGCCTCATACCGCAGTAATTATTATTACATTTTATTTAAAAGGTGCTACAAATGTTTTGCAGCGCCGTATATACGGCACACATTAGAACAATACAGGGTACATAGAAATCAACATTACAGTAACTGGAAAACTAATAAAGAGTACACATAACAATTAGTACCACTGTAGGGTAGGGGGCACTGTTGGCAGCACTTGTCAATTATGAATGATCTAATTACGAATTATCTAATTACTTTCACTTGCAGCTTCCTACCTTTTTGAAGCCCAGTATCTCCTGACCGCCCCTGTCTCCTACCACCACCCCTTTTGTCACTAATACCTATACAGCATTCATGGACTTGACTTGATAGCTCTTTTTTGTTCAGTCGCACTGTCCTTTATTACATTTTGGGATGCTGATATGCATGGGATTCAAACCCATTACCTGTGACATTGCAGTCGGACACTTTATTCATTAAGTTACATGCCCTTGCATAGAAAGCTAGAGATTTTCAAGATGTAGAGTTTTAACCATTTGAAGCTTACCTTGTAATTGTAAAGCGGTGATCAGTGTTGCAGTTGGGCAGATCTATGTAGTGTGTGGCTGCAAGGGAATGGATGTGTGGCTGCACACTGCATAGATCTGCTCGATTATGGTGCTGGTTATTTTTTATGGAGTTTTTATGCGGAATCAAGTGGTTTGGTGGGTGGGGTGTTTGGCTTGAATGCAGCAGGTGGTGGGTTTGAGTCCTGGGTGTGGCAGTATATTGAAATATATTATTTAATGAGGGATATTGTGGCTGAATGGCGGTAAGCTGTCGGGTTGACCACTTGAATGTGGTATAAAGAGGATTTGCTTTCAAATCCATTTTCTGGCATTCTTCTATAAATGTGTGTGTATATGGCATGCCCCTTCCCCGTGAGGTATGTGCCTTATGTCCCTATTGGAAAAATGGGGGGGCTCCAATTCTCTATCTGGCACAGGGCACTAAAAGGTCTAGTTATGGCTCTGCTCAGTACACAATACAGCTGAGATGTAAGGAAGCAATGAAGTAATTGATGAATAACTAAGGGCGAGCAGCCGATGGAAGAGATAAAGGTTTACGAGCGAGAAGCGATGCGGGTAAAGACAGTCGCTGATTAGGAGAGAGTTGTAATTGAAGTGGGAGAGAAGAGGGCTGTAAGAACAGGTGGGAAAAGGGCTTTGCTCTGCGGAGCTCACAATCTAGAGGTAGGGGGAAGACAGGCAGGTGACATGAGGCATGAGCAGTCAGAAGGTGGCAGGAAGTTAGCGAGGCAGAGATGGCCAGAGCATGAGGCAGGTGTTTGGGAGAGCGGCATTGAGACTAGATTATGAGGCGGAAGAGTACACGTTGATGAACAGGTGGGTTTTCTGTTCGTTGGAAGCTTTTCAAGGTCGGAGAGAGTCGAATAGAGTAAGAGAGGTCATTCCAGTGAAAGGCAGCAACTTGGATTTGCGCATGGGATGCAGTGAAAAGGGCAGAGGAGAGGCAATGGTCATTGGCTGACCGGAGAGGGCAGGAGGGGGTATGTAGCGATATGAGGATGGAGATGTAGGGAGCAGTGGAGTTAGAGAGGGCCCTCTATGTGTGGGGGAGAAGTTTAATGAGGATTCTGCAAGGGAATGGGAGCCAGTGCATGTTTTGTCGAAGGGGAGTGGCAGATGTGGAGAGGCGAGAGAAAGATAATTCTAGCTGCTGAGCTGAGAACAGATCGGAGTGGAGTGACATGGGAGTGTGGGAGGAGATTGTTGCAATAGTCGAGCTGTGAAATGACAAGTGAGTGGATAATAAGTTTAGTCGCTCTCTGGGAGAGGAACGGCATGACATGATTGAGGCAGACATTAGAGATGTGCACTTGAAATTTTTCGGGTTTTGTGTTTTGGTTTTGGGTTCGGTTCCGCGGCCGTGTTTTGGGTTCGACCGCGTTTTGGCAAAACCTCACCGAATTTTTTTTGTCGGATTCGGGTGTGTTTTGGATTCGGGTGTTTTTTTCAAAAAACACTAAAAAACAGCTTAAATCATAGAATTTGGGGGTCATTTTGATCCCAAAGTATTATTAACCTCAAAAACCATAATTTCCACTCATTTTCAGTCTATTCTGAATACCTCACAATATTATTTTTAGTCCTAAAATTTGCACCGAGGTCACTGGATGACTAAGCTAAGCGACCCTAGTGGCCGACACAAACACCGGGCCCATCTAGGAGTGGCACTGCAGTGTCACGCAGGATGGCCCTTCCAAAAAACACTCCCCAAACAGCACATGACGCAAAGAAAAAAAGAGGCGCAATGAGGTAGCTGTGTGAGTAAGCTAAGCGACCCTAGTGGCCGACACAAACACCTGGCCCATCTAGGAGTGGCACTGCAGTGTCACGCAGGATGGCCCTTCCAAAAAACACTCCCCAAACAGCACATGACGCAAAGAAAAAAAGAGGCGCAATGAGGTAGCTGTGTGAGTAAGCTAAGCGACCCTAGTGGCCGACACAAACACCGGGCCCATCTAGGAGTGGCACTGCAGTGTCACGCAGGATGGCCCTTCCAAAAAACACTCCCCAAACAGCACATGACGCAAAGAAAAATTAAAGAAAAAAGAGGTGCAAGATGGAATTGTCCTTGGGCCCTCCCACCCACCCTTATGTTGTATAAACAGGACATGCACACTTTAACCAACCCATCATTTCAGTGACAGGGTCTGCCACACGACTGTGACTGAAATGACGGGTTGGTTTGGACCCCCACCAAAAAAGAAGCAATTAATCTCTCCTTGCACAAACTGGCTCTACAGAGGCAAGATGTCCACCTCATCATCATCCTCCGATATATCACCGTGTACATCCCCCTCCTCACAGATTATCAATTCGTCCCCACTGGAATCCACCATCTCAGCTCCCTGTGTACTTTGTGGAGGCAATTGCTGCTGGTCAATGTCTCCACGGAGGAATTGATTATAATTCATTTTAATGAACATCATCTTCTCCACATTTTCTGGAAGTAACCTCGTACGCCGATTGCTGACAAGGTGAGCGGCGGCACTAAACACTCTTTCGGAGTACACACTTGTGGGAGGGCAACTTAGGTAGAATAAAGCCAGTTTGTGCAAGGGCCTCCAAATTGCCTCTTTTTCCTGCCAGTATAAGTACGGACTGTGTGACGTGCCTACTTGGATGCGGTCACTCATATAATCCTCCACCATTCTTTCAATGGGGAGAGAATCATATGCAGTGACAGTAGACGACATGTCCGTAATCGTTGACAGGTCCTTCAGTCCGGACCAGATGTCAGCATCAGCAGTCGCTCCAGACTGCCCTGCATCACCGCCAGCGGGTGGGCTCGGAATTCTGAGCCTTTTCCTCGCACCCCCAGTTGCGGGAGAATGTGAAGGAGGAGATGTTGACAGGTCGCGTTCCGCTTGACTTGACAATTTTCTCACCAGCAGGTCTTTGAACCCCAGCAGACTTGTGTCTGCCGGAAAGAGAGATCCAAGGTAGGTTTTAAATCTAGGATCGAGCACGGTGGCCAAAATGTAGTGCTCTGATTTCAACAGATTGACCACCCGTGAATCCTTGTTAAGCGAATTAAGGGCTCCATCCACAAGTCCCACATGCCTAGCGGAATCGCTCTGTGTTAGCTCCTCCTTCAATGTCTCCAGCTTCTTCTGCAAAAGCCTGATGAGGGGAATGACCTGACTCAGGCTGGCAGTGTCTGAACTGACTTCACGTGTGGCAAGTTCAAAGGGCAGCAGAACCTTGCACAACGTTGAAATCATTCTCCACTGCGCTTGAGACAGGTGCATTCCACCTCCTATATCATGCTGAATTGTTGTTAGGGTCTCCTGCCCTGTGCTGCCACGTCGTCATGGCAACCGGGAGACAAGTGCTAGTGGAGTAACCTGAGCGCAGCTGATACTCCGGTTCGGGTCTTTTGCTGTGCAGTGGTTATAGGCTCTGTGCACGGCAGGGGATCCGGTGCTGGTTTTTGTGCTCACAGTCTGTGAGGTCTGAGTGGGGCGTGGACAGCACCTGCTTTATAAGGCCTCTTTTCAGGGTAAGCAGATGCTGCTGAATCTTTGTTGGTTAGTCAGTTCATGAAAGTTAGCCAGTACTGTGTAGCTTTGTATTTGTTTGTTGCTTACTGCAAATAGGCCTGGGGATTTGGTATTACACTCTGCCAATCCAGACCTAGCAGTAAGACTGGAGTCAGTCGTTTAGCTTGCTGGGGTTCTGTTACCACTCTGTGAACTTAGCAAGTTTGCGGCTGTATTCTAAGACTTGCCTGTCTAATCCTGTCTCACTGTGCTAGGTGTCAGGGGTCAGTTTAGTGGCAGTAAGCTAAAACCTGTGCACTGCAAGTGAGAAATAGGATTGTGGAGACTCTCCTTGTGTCTATCATTCCATCTCTGACCAAGGAGTTTACTGCCACACCCGTTGGTAACCCTTTAGGGTTTTGCTGTTGCCCTTAGCAACAGCATTTCGGGTTCTCTATGTATTAAAACACAACATCTTGCTTTTTCCATCTGTGCAGTTCTAATACAAAGGAGATACCCAGTTCCTTAGCCTCTGGGCTTCTCTGTTCACTTTGTGTGTATTTTGTTACCCTATTACCTTCTGTGTACGTTATGTCATATTCCCCAGGTTGTCTGTAAGTCCATTTGTTTTGCATAACAGTTCAAACACCAGTACATTCCTGCAGACACTGGAGTGCATAACAGTTCTGACACCAGTACTTTCCTGCAGGCACTGGTGTGCATAACATATTCAGCAGCCTAATACTCCTGTTGAAATTTTGTGGGAATATGGAGCATACCCCTCAAAATACGTTGCAACAGGTGGTCGATCAGGTGCAGGTCCTGACTCGACAATTTAATGATTTGTCCATTAAAATGCACACCTCCCAGGCTGCTGGTGGAGCTCCCGCAGCAGCAGCACCTGCAGGGGTTAAGGAGCCGAAAGTAAATCTCCCGGATCGTTTTTCTGGAGATCGCTCGCAGTTCTTTTGTTTCAAGGAGAGCTGCAAGCTATACTTCCGGCTTAGGCCTCAGTCTTCTGGGTCGGAGATTCAGCGGGTGGGCATAGTGATTTCCTTGCTACAAGGAGACCCACAGGTCTGGGCATATGGGTTGCAGCCTGACTGTCCGTCGCTTAAAAGTGTTGATGCTTTTTTTACGGCACTGGGCATGTTGTATGATGACCCTGACAAGACGGCCTCAGCCGAGGCTCAGATTTCGATCCTTAAGCAAGGGCGAAGGCCAGTTGAGGTTTACTGTACGGAGTTTCGGAGGTTGGCCCATGATACCCAGTGGAATGACCCAGCCCTGAGACACCAGTACCGAAGAGGTCTTTCTAACCAGATAAAGGACCAACTGGTACAATATCCCTTGCCTGATAGCTTGGATCAGCTCATGCAGTTATCCATCCGGGTGGATAGACGGCTGAGAGAGCGTAGGCTTGAAAGGGAGACTGAGATTTCCTTCCTTCCCAAGGGAACCTCAGACTCTGAGGAATTTTCTGAGGAGCCTATGCAGATTGGGGCTACCCGCCTCTCCTCGCGTGAGAAGACGCGGAGGAGACAGCAGGGGTTGTGTTTGTACTGTGGGAATAAAGGTCATGTGGTAGTATCATGCCCAGAAAAGCCGGAAAACTTCAGGGCCTGAGGGTGATGGGAAATATCCTGTCAGGCCAGAAGTCAGAATTTCCCAAGAAGACTTTTATCATTCCGGTGACCTTGAAGATCCTCGGTCAAACTGTCAAGACTGAGGCCTTTGTGGACAGTGGGGCCGACGGGGTTTTTATGGACCGCCAATTCGCCCTGAAACACTCTGTTCCCTTAGTACCCTTGGCATCGGAAATTGAGATTTGTGGGTTAAACGGGGAACCATTATCCCAAGGTAAAATTACCTCTTGCACTAGCCAGATTTCTTTGTTTATTGGAGCCACACACTCTGAAAAATTGTCCTTTTATGTGACTGTCTGTACTTTTGCCCCATTGGTGTTGGGGTTACCCTGGTTAAGGGCCCACAATCCTCAATTTGACTGGGTCTCTAGGGAGATTCTTAGTTGGGGTACTGATTGTTTCAGGAGTTGCTTGAGCCTTCCAGTCAGGCTCTCGCAGCTAAGTTTGCCAGGATTGCCAGGGTGTTATGCAGATTTTGCGGACGTGTTCTCCAAAAAAGTTGCAGAGGTACTACCTCCCCATCGCCCCTATGACTGTGCCATTGATTTGTTGCCAAATGCTAAGCTTCCCAAGAGCAGGTTGTACTCCCTGTCACGTCCTGAGACTCAGGCTATGGCAGAGTACATTCAGGAGAACTTGGCTAAGGGATTTATCAGACCTTCACAGTCTCCAGTTGGGTCGGGGTTCTTCTTCGTGGGTAAAAAGGACGGTTCGTTGCGACCCTGCATCGACTTCAGGGAATTGAACCGTATCACGATTAAAAACTCATACCCACTGCCTCTCATTTCGGTCTTGTTTGACCAGCTTCGTACTGCCACCATTTTTTCTAAGATTGACCTACGCGGTGCGTACAATCTAATCCGAATAAGAGAGGGGGATGAATGGAAGACTGCCTTTAATACCCACTCAGGGCATTATGAATATTTGGTGATGCCTTTTGGGCTCTGTAATGCCCCGGCAGTCTTCCAGGATTTCATGAATGATGTGCTCAGGGAATATTTGGATAGATTCTTAGTTGTATACTTAGATGACATCCTAATCTTCTCCCATTCCCTGGAGGAACATCGGAAGCATGTACGCTTAGTCCTCCAGAAACTCAGAGACCACCGGCTTGGGGCGAAGCTGGAGAAGTGCGAATTTGAAGTTCAGCAAATCGCATTTCTAGGATATATTATCTCCCCAGAAGGTTTCCAAATGGAGGGTTCCAAGGTACAGGCAGTCCTGGATTGGGTGCAGCCCACTAGTTTGAAGGCGCTTCAGCGTTTCCTGGGCTTTGCGAATTTTTATAGACGATTTATCGCTGGATTTTCGTCTATAGTGGCGCCCTTGGTGGCACTCACTAAGAAAGGGGCGGATGTTGCTCACTGGTCTTGTGAGGCTAAAGCGGCTTTTGCCCGTCTCAAAAGGGCATTTGTTTCGGCCAAGGTGCTGCGACACCCAGATCCAGAGCGTCCTTTTGTGGTGGAGGTGGATGCCTCTGAGATGGGTATTGGGGCAGTGCTTTCTCAGATGGGAGTGTCTGATAATCGCCTTCATCCCTGTGCTTACTTTTCCCGTAAATTTTCGCCTGCCGAGATGAATTATTTATGCTGCATGTTGTGCGTCTCCACGGGTTGCCACTTGATGTGGTCTCTGACCGCGGATCCCAGTTTGTGGCCAAATTCTGGAGGGCATTTTGTTCCGATCTCCAGATTTCTGTCAGCTTGTCGTCAGGCTACCATCCGCAGTCTAATGGGCAGACTGAAAGGGTGAACCAGTCCTTGGAGCAGTTCCTCAGGTTTTATGTCTCCAAGTGTCAGACTGACTGGGTTGCTCATCTGTCCATGGCGGAGTTTGCCTATAACAACGCGGCTCACTCTGCTACAGGGATCTCTCCCTTCCTTTGTGTGTATGGGCATCATCCTAAGGCCAATTCTTTTGACCCCCTGGACTCCACGCCTGGTGGTTCCTCTGTGGTTTCGGTCCTTAGAGGTATTTGGCGGAAAGTGAAGAAAGCCCTTGTGTCTGTGTCATTAGTGACCAAAAGGGTTTTTGATAAGCGGAAAAGACCCTGCAGCTTCAAATTAGGAGACTTCGTCTGGTTGTCTACCAAGAATTTGAAGTTGAGACAGCCATCTCATAAGTTAGGGCCCCGGTTCATCGGCCCTTATAAGATCACCAGGGTTATCAATCCGGTGGCATTTCAGTTAGATCTGCCCCGTTCTTTGGGTATCAATAAAACATTTCATTGTTCCCTTTTAAAACGGGCGATTAGTAATCCTTCTTCCAGTGGAAGACCTTCCCCTCTTCTGATACGTGGCCAGAGGGAGTTTGTTGTTGAAAGGATTCTTGACTCCAAGGTGGTTCGGGGTCGGCTGTCATTTTTGGTGCACTGGAAGGGGTATGGCCCGGAGGAGCGGTCGTGGGTGCGCAGTTGTGATCTTCATGCCCCCAGACTGATACGCTCTTTCTTCTCGCAGTTCCCCGATAAACCCGGTGGTAGGGGTTCTTTGACCCCTCGTCAGAGGGGGGGTACTGTTAGGGTCTCCTGCCCTGTGCTGCCACGTCGTCATGGCAACCGGGAGACAAGTGCTAGTGGAGTAACCTGAGCGCAGCTGATACTCCGGTTCGGGTCTTTTGCTGTGCAGTGGTTATAGGCTCTGTGCACGGCAGGGGATCCGGTGCTGGTTTTTGTGCTCACAGTCTGTGAGGTCTGAGTGGGGCGTGGACAGCACCTGCTTTATAAGGCCTCTTTTCAGGGTAAGCAGATGCTGCTGAATCTTTGTTGGTTAGTCAGTTCATGAAAGTTAGCCAGTACTGTGTAGCTTTGTATTTGTTTGTTGCTTACTGCAAATAGGCCTGGGGATTTGGTATTACACTCTGCCAATCCAGACCTAGCAGTAAGACTGGAGTCAGTCGTTTAGCTTGCTGGGGTTCTGTTACCACTCTGTGAACTTAGCAAGTTTGCGGCTGTATTCTAAGACTTGCCTGTCTAATCCTGTCTCACTGTGCTAGGTGTCAGGGGTCAGTTTAGTGGCAGTAAGCTAAAACCTGTGCACTGCAAGTGAGAAATAGGATTGTGGAGACTCTCCTTGTGTCTATCATTCCATCTCTGACCAAGGAGTTTACTGCCACACCCGTTGGTAACCCTTTAGGGTTTTGCTGTTGCCCTTAGCAACAGCATTTCGGGTTCTCTATGTATTAAAACACAACATCTTGCTTTTTCCATCTGTGCAGTTCTAATACAAAGGAGATACCCAGTTCCTTAGCCTCTGGGCTTCTCTGTTCACTTTGTGTGTATTTTGTTACCCTATTACCTTCTGTGTACGTTATGTCATATTCCCCAGGTTGTCTGTAAGTCCATTTGTTTTGCATAACAGTTCAAACACCAGTACATTCCTGCAGACACTGGAGTGCATAACAGTTCTGACACCAGTACTTTCCTGCAGGCACTGGTGTGCATAACAATTGTATAGGCTTGAATGGCCTTTTGCTGCTCCTCCAACCTCTGAAGCATATATAGGGTTGAATTCCACCTCGTTACCACTTCTTGCTTCAGATGATGGCAGGGCAGGTTCAGGCGTTTTTGGTGTTGCTCCAGTCTTCTGTACGTGGTGCCTGTACGCCGAAAGTGTCCCGCAATTCTTCTGGCCACCGACAGCATCTCTTGCACGCCCCTGTCGTTTTTAAAAAAATTCTGCACCACCAAATTCAAGGTATGTGCAAAACATGGGACGTGCTGGAATTTGCCCAGATTTAATGCACACACAATATTGCTGGCGTTGTCCGATGCCACAAATCCACAGGAGAGTCCAATTGGGGTAAGCCATTCCGCGATGATCTTCCTCAGTTGCCGTAAGAGGTTTTCAGCTGTGTGCGTATTCTGGAAACCGGTGATACAAAGCGTAGCCTGCCTAGGAAAGAGTTGGCGTTTGCGAGATGCTGCTACTGGTGCCGCCGCTGCTGTTCTTGCGGCGGGAGTCCATACATCTACCCAGTGGGCTGTCACAGTCATATAGTCCTGACCCTGCCCTGCTCCACTTGTCCACATGTCCGTGGTTAAGTGGACATTGGGTACAGCTACATTTTTTAGGACACTGGTGACTCTTTTTCTGAGGTCTGTGTACATTTTCGGTATCGCCTGCCTAGAGAAATGGAACCTAGATGGTATTTGGTACCGGGGACACAGTACCTCCAACAAGTCTCTAGTTGGCTCTGCAGTAATGATGGATACCGGAACCACGTTTCTCACCACCCAGGATGCCAAGGCCTCAGTTATCCGCTTTGCAGCAGGATGACTGCTGTGATATTTCATCTTCCTCGCAAAGGACTGTTGGACAGTCAATTGCTTGGTGGAAGTAGTAAAAGTGGTCTTACGATTTCCCCTCTGGGATGACCATCGACTCCCAGCAGCAACAACAGCAGCGCCAGCAGCAGTAGGCGTTACACGCAAGGATGCATCGGAGGAATCCCAGGCAGGAGAGGAATCGTCAGAATTGCCAGTGACATGGCCTGCAGGACTATTGGCATTCCTGGGGAAGGAGGAAATTGACACCGAGGGAGTTGGTGGGGTGGTTTGCGTGAGCTTGGTTACAAGAGGAAGGGATTTACTGGTCAGTGGACTGCTTCCGCTGTCGCCCAAAGTTTTTGAACTTGTCACTGACTTATTATGAATGCGCTGCAGGTGACGTATAAGGGAGGATGTTCCGAGGTGGTTAACGTAATTACCCCTACTTATTACAGCTTGACAAAGGCAACACACGGCTTGACAAATGTTGTCCGCATTTCTGGTGAAATACTTCCACACCGAAGAGCTGATTTTTTTGGTATTTTCACCAGGCATGTCAACGGCCCTATTCCTCCCACGGACAACAGGTGTCTCCCCGGGTGCCTGACTTAAACAAACCACCTCACCATCAGAATCCTCCTTGTCAATTTCCTCCCCAGCGCCAGCAACACCCATATCCTCCTCATCCTGGTGTACTTCAACACTGACATCTTCAATCTGACTATCAGGAACTGGACTGCGGGTGCTCCTTCCAGCACTTGCAGGGGGCGTGCAAATGGTGGAAGGCGCATGCTCTTCACGTCCAGTGTTGGGAAGGTCAGGCATCGCAACCGACACAATTGGACTCTCCTTGTGGATTTGGGATTTCGAAGAACGCACAGTTCTTTGCGGTGCTTTTGCCAGCTTGAGTCTTTTCAGTTTTCTAGCGAGAGGCTGAGTGCTTCCATCCTCATGTAAAGCTGAACCACTAGCCATGAACATAGGCCAGGGCCTCAGCCGTTCCTTGCCACTCCGTGTGGTAAATGGCATATTGGCAAGTTTACGCTTCTCCTCCGACAATTTTATTTTAGATTTTGGAGTCCTTTTTTTACTGATATTTGGTGTTTTGGATTTTACATGCTCTGTACTATGACATTGGGCATCGGCCTTGGCAGACGACGTTGCTGGCATTTCATCGTCTCGGCCATGACTAGTGGCAGCAGCTTCAGCACGAGGTGGAAGTGGATCTTGATCTTTCCCTAATTTTGGAACCTCAACATTTTTGTTCTCCATATTTTAATAGGCACAACTAAAAGACATAGAGGTAGCTACAGCCGTGGACTACCGTACTGTGTCTGCTGCTAATATAGACTGGATGATCATGAGATGAAATCAATATATATTATATCACACTAGTACTGCAGCCGGACAGGTAGATATATTTATTATGTAATGACTGATGACGGACCTGCTGGACACTGTCAACTCAGCAGCACCGCAGACTGCTACAGTAAGCTACTATAGTAGTATGTATAAAGAAGAAAGAAAAAAAAAAACCACGGGTAGGTGGTATACAATTATGGATGGACGAGCGACTGCCGACACAGAGGTAGCTACAGCCTTGGACTACCGTACTGTGTCTGCTGCTAATATAGACTGGATGATAATGAGATGAAATCAATATATATTATATCACACTAGTACTGCAGCCGGACAGGTAGATATATTTATTATGTAATGACTGATGACGGACCTGCTGGACACTGTCAGCTCAGCAGCACCGCAGACTGCTACAGTAAGCTACTATAGTAGTATGTATAAAGAAGAAAGAAAAAAAAAAACCACGGGTAGGTGGTATACAATTATGGATGGACGAGCGACTGCCGACACAGAGGTAGCTACAGCCGTGGACTACCGTACTGTGTCTGCTGCTAATATAGACTGGATGATAATGAGATGAAATCAATATATATATATATAATATCACACTAGTACTGCAGCCGGACAGGTAGATATATTTATTATGTAATGACTGATGACGGACCTGCTGGACACTTTCAGCTCAGCAGCACCGCAGACTGCTACAGTAAGCTACTATAGTAGTATGTATAAAGAAGAAAGAAAAAAAAAAAAACACGGGTAGGTGGTATACAATTATGGATGGACGAGCGACTGCCGACACAGAGGTAGCTACAGCCGTGGACTACCGTACTGTGTCTGCTGCTAATATAGACTGGATGATAATGAGATGAAATCAATATATATATATATATATAATATCACACTAGTACTGCAGCCGGACAGGTAGATATATTTATTATGTAATGACTGATGATGGACCTGCTGGACACTGTCAGCTCAGCAGCACCGCAGACTGCTACAGTAAGCTACTATAGTAGTATGTATAAAGAAGAAAGAAAAAAAAAAAAACACGGGTAGGTGGTATACAATTATGGATGGACGAGCGACTGCCGACACAGAGGTAGCTACAGCCGTGGACTACCGTACTGTGTCTGCTGCTAATATAGACTGGATGATAATGAGATGAAATCAATATATATATATATAATATCACACTAGTACTGCAGCCGGACAGGTAGATATATTTATTATGTAATGACTGATGACGGACCTGCTGGACACTGTCAGCTCAGCAGCACCGCAGACTGCTACAGTAAGCTACTATAGTAGTATGTATAAAGAAGAAAGAAAAAAAAAAAAACACGGGTAGGTGGTATACAATTATGGATGGACGAGCGACTGCCGACACAGAGGTAGCTACAGCCGTGGACTACCGTACTGTGTCTGCTGCTAATATAGACTGGATGATAATGAGATGAAATCAATATATATATATATATATATAATATCACACTAGTACTGCAGCCGGACAGGTAGATATATTTATTATGTAATGACTGATGACGGACCTGCTGGACACTGTCAGCTCAGCAGCACCGCAGACTGCTACAGTAAGCTACTATAGTAGTATGTATAACTATAAAGAAGAAAGAAAAAAAAAAAACCACGGGTAGGTGGTATACAATTATGGATGGACGAGCGACTGCCGACACAGAGGTAGCTACAGCCGTGGACTACCGTACTGTGTCTGCTGCTAATATAGACTGGATGATAATGAGATGAAATCAATATATATATATATATATATAATATCACTAGTACTGCAGCCGGACAGGTAGATATATTTATTATGTAATGACTGATGACGGACCTGCTGGACACTGTCAGCTCAGCAGCACCGCAGACTGCTACAGTAAGCTACTATAGTAGTATGTATAAAGAAGAAGAAAGAAAAAAAAAAAACGGGTAGGTGGTATACAATATTAATTATATATATATATTATATACAATTATATATATATATATATTATATATATTAAACTGGTGGTGATTATTAAACTGGTGGTCAGGTCACTGGTCACACTATCAGCAACTTGCAAGTAGTACTCCTAAGCAGACAATCACAATATATATTATACTGGTGGTCAGTGTGGTCACAATGGCAGTGTGGCACTCTGGCAGCAAAAGTGTGCACTGTACGTTATATGTACTCCTGAGTCCTGCTCTCACTCAGACTCTAACTGCTCCCCACTGGCAGTGTCTCCCCCACAAGTCAGATAATACAGTCACACTATCTATCACTTCAGCAAGTAACTAGTCTAGTACTCCTCCTAATGCTCCCCAAAATTACTACTGTGTCTCTCTCTACTGTCTCACTCTCTTCTCTATAAACGGAGAGGACGCCAGCCACGTCCTCTCCCTATGAATCTCAATGCACGTGTGAAAATGGCGGCGACGCGCGGCTCCTTATATAGAATCCGAGTCTCGCGATAGAATCCGAGCCTCGCGAGAATCCGACAGCGGGATGATGACGTTCGGGCGCTCTCGGGTTAACCGAGCAAGGCGGGAAGATCCGAGTCGCTCGGCCCCGTGTAAAAAAAAATGAAGTTCGGGCGGGTTCGGATTCCGAGGAACCGAACCCGCTCATCTCTAGCAGACATACGACATGAGCCAAATATCGTGCCTGAACCAGTGGTCGAAGTGGGGCGGTATACGGCGGTATGGTATACCGCCACTTCTTCCACTGACCCAGAAATGAGGAAATGAAAGTGCAGCAGGAGGCGAGGGAAGTGGCCATCCTGCTGCACAGGTTGCTTATGTCCCTGCTTGGCAGCCGACAGCTGTGTAGAGCGCTGTGCTAGCTCACAGCCGCTCACCGCCGCCACTCGCCTGCCACCGCCATCCGCCCACCGCCCAGCCACCGCTCACCGCCGCCAGCCGCCCACTGCTCACCGCCGCCAGCCACCAGCCGCTCACCCGCGACAAATGAGTCAGGTAATCTTCCCCTGCTGTTACCCTCTCTCTCCCTGTCGTTACTGTCCCTGTCCCTACTGTCACTCTCTCCCAGCTGTCACTGTCGTCACTCTCTCTCTCCCTGCTGTCACTCTCGTCACTCTCTCTCCCTGCTGTCACTGTCATCACTCTCTCCCTGCTGTCAGTGTCGTCACTCTCTCTCCCTGTCGTCACTCGTCACTCTCTCTCCCTGCTGTCACTGTCATCACTCTCTCTCCGTCGTCACTCTCTCTCCCTGCTGTCACTGTCGTCACTCTCTCTCCCTGCTGTCACTCTCTCTCCCTGCTGTCACTCTCTCTCCCTGCTGTCACTCTCTCTCCCTGTCGTCACTCTCTCTCTCCCTGTCGTCACTCTCTCTCTCCCTGTTGTCACTCTGGCTGTCCCTGCTGTCACAATTTCAGCTCATTCAGTGTGCTATAATATGAATTTCGGCTCATTCATTGTGCTACAATGTGAATTTCGGCTCATTCAGTGTGCTATAATGTGAATTTCGGCTCATTCAGTGTGCTATAATGTGAATTTCGGCACGTACCATATGTTATAATGTGAATTTCAGCTCATATCATGTGCTATAAGGTGAAAGGGGCACCAGTACTAGATAGTATAAGGGGTTCTACTACACTAGACACACCTACAGCGCGCGCATAATTGAGTCCTTGACTTTTGCATACCCCCACTTCAAAATTTCCACTTCGACCACTGGCCTGAACTTTATGCTAATGCTGCAACAAAGTCCTTCCCTGGTGTACATCTGTCAATCCAAATGTGCAAGGACTGTCAGCCTTTGTAAATACAGGTTGAGTATCCTATATCCAAATATTCCGAAATACGGAATATTCCGAAATACAGACTTTTTTTTAGTGAGAGTGAGATAGTGAAATAGCTCAGTGTACACAAACTTTAAAACACAAAGTTATTAAAAATATTGTATTTAATGACCTTCAGGCTGTTTGTATAAGCTGTATATGAAACATAAATGAATTGTGTGAATGTACACAAACTTTGTTTAATGCACAAAGGGGGTGATTCCGAGTTGTTCGCTCGCTAGCTGCTTTTAGCAGCATTGCACACGCTAGGCCGCCACCCTCTGGGAGTGTATCTTCGCTTAACAGAATTGCGAACAGAATTGCAGAATTGCGAACGAAAGATTAGCAGAATTGCGAATAGAAAATTCTTAGCAGTTTCTGAGTAGCTCGAGACTTACTCCTACACTGCAATCAGCTCAGTCCGTTTCATTCCTGGTTTGACGTCACAAACACGCCCTGCGTTTGGACAGCCACTCCCCCGTTTCTCCAGACACTCCCGCGTTTTATCCTGGCACGCCTGCGTTTTTCCGCACACTCCCAGAAAACGGACAGTTTCCGCCCAGAAACACCCACTTCCTGTCAATCACACTCCGATCACTTCAATGATGATAGTTCTTTGTTCTGCCGTGAGTAAATCTACTAATTTTGGGCTAAAATACTTAGCGCATGCGCACTGCGTACCATGCGCATGCGCATTTTTGCATTAATCGCTCCGTTGCGAAAATCGGCAACGAGCGAACAACTCAGAATGACCCCCAAAGTTATTAAAAGTATTGGCTAAAATTACCTTCAGGCTGTGTGTATAAGGTGTAAATGAAACATAAATGCATCAGTGCTTAGACTTGGGTCCCATCCCCATAACATCTCATTAGGGTATGCAATTATTCCAAAATACAGAAAAATCCGATATCCAAAATACTGCTGGTCCCAAGCATTTTGGATATGGGATACTCAACCTGTACTCCTTTATCGGACGCACCATAGAAACTTGTACTATCCCTTAGTGATGAGTGGGTTCGGTTTCTCGGAAACCGAACCCCGCCGAACTTCACGCTTTTTACACGGGTCCGAGGCAGACTCGGATCTTCCCGCCTTGCCCGAACGTCATCATCCCGCTGTCGGATTCTCGCGAGGCTCGGATTCTATCGCGAGACTCGGATTCTATATAAGGAGCCGCGCGTCGCCGCCATTTTCACACGTGCATTGAGATTGATAGGGAGAGGACGTGGCTGGCGTCCTCTCCGTTTAGAATAGAAATAGATAGTGAGAGTGAGACACTTGATTTACTGGAGCTTAGGAGTACTCAGAGAGTGCAGAGTTTACTAGTGACTGACCAGTGACCACCAGTGCAGTTTTATTATTATTTAATATAATCCGTTCTCTGCCTGAAAAAAAACGATACACAGTGACACAGTATACCATATCTGTGCTCAGCCTCAGTGTGCTGCATCATCTATGTATATCTGACTGTGCTGAGTGCTCACTGCTCACACAGCTTAATTGTGGGGGAGACTGGGGAGCAGTTATAGCAGGAGTACATATATTTAACAGTGCACACTTTTGCTGCCAGAGTGCCACTGCCAGTGTGACTGACCAGTGACCAGTGACCACCAGTATATTGTGATTGTCTGCCTGAAAAAGTTAAACACTCGTCGTGTGGTGTTTTTATTCTATAAACGCATTCTGCTGACAGTGTCCAGCAGGTCCGTCATTATATAATATATACCTGTCCTGCAGTAGTGATATATATATATTTTTTATATCATTATCATCCAGTCTATACTAGCAGCAGACGCAGTACGGTAGTCCACGGCTGTAGCTACCTCTGTGTCGGCAGTCGCTTGTCCATAATTGTATACCTACCTGTGGTGTTTTTTTTTTTTTATTTCTATCTTCTTCATACTAGTAGTTAACTTTAGGAGTCTGCAGTGCTGACAGTGTCCAGCAGGTCCGTCATTATATAATATATACCTGTCCGGCTGCAGTAGTGATATATATATATTTTTTATATCATTATCATCCAGTCTATATTAGCAGCAGACGCAGTACGGTAGTCCACGGCTGTAGCTACCTCTGTGTCGGCAGTCGCTCGTCCATCCATAATTGTATACCACCTACCTGTTGTGTTTTTTTTTCTTTCTATCATCTTGATACTAGTAGCTTACTTTAGGAGTCTGCAGTGCTGACAGTGTCCAGCAGGTCCGTCATTATATAATATATACCTGTCCGGCTGCAGTAGTGATATATATATATATTTTATATCATTATCATCCAGTCTATATTAGCAGCAGACGCAGTACGGTAGTCCACGGCTGTAGCTACCTCTGTGTCGGCAGTCGCTCGTCCATCCATAATTGTATACCACCTACCTGTGGTGGGGTTTTTTTTTCTATCTTCTTGATACTAGTAGCTTACTTTAGGAGTCTGCAGTGCTGACAGTGTCCAGCAGGTCCGTCATTATATAATATATACCTGTCCGGCTGCAGTAGTGATATATATATTTTTTTTATATCATTATCATCCAGTCTATATTAGCAGCAGACGCAGTACGGTAGTCCACGGCTGTAGCTACCTCTGTGTCGGCAGTCGCTCGTCCATCCATAATTGTATACCACCTACCTGTTGTGTTTTTTTTTCTTTCTATCTTCTTGATACTAGTAGCTTACTTTAGCAGTCTGCAGTGCTGACAGTGTCCAGCAGGTCCGTCATTATATAATATATACCTGTCCGGCTGCAGTAGTGATATATGTATATTTTTTATATCATTATCATCCAGTCTATATTAGCAGCAGACGCAGTACGGTAGTCCACGGCTGTAGCTACCTCTGTGTCGGCAGTCGCTCGTCCATCCATAATTGTATACCACCTACCTGTGGTGGGTTTTTTTTTTCTATCTTCTTGATACTAGTAGCTTACTTTAGGAGTCTGCAGTGCTGACAGTGTCCAGCAGGTCCATCATTATATAATATATACCTGTCCGGCTGCAGTAGTGATATATATATTTTTTTTATATCATTATCATCCAGTCTATATTAGCAGCAGATGCAGTACGGTAGTCCACGGCTGTAGCTACCTCTGTGTCGGCAGTCGCTCGTCCATCCATAAGTATACTAGTATCCATCCATCTCCATTGTTTACCTGAGGTGCCTTTTAGTTGTGCCTCTTAAAATATGGAGAACAAAAATGTTGAGGTTCCAAAAATAGGGAAAGATCAAGATCCACTTCCACCTCGTGCTGAAGCTGCTGCCACTAGTCATGGCCGAGACGATGAAATGCCAGCAACGTCGTCTGCCAAGGCCGATGCCCAATGTCATAGTACAGAGCATGTAAAATCCAAAACACCAAATATCAGTAAAAAAAAGGACTCAAAAATCTAAAATAAAATTGTCGGAGGAGAAGCGTAAACTTGCCAATATGCCATTTACCACACGGAGTGGCAAGGAACGGCTGAGGCCCTGGCCTATGTTCATGGCTAGTGGTTCAGCTTCACATGAGGATGGAAGCACTCAGCCTCTCGCTAGAAAAATGAAAAGACTCAAGCTGGCAAAAGCACAGCAAAGAACTGTGCGTTCTTCGAAATCACAAATCCACAAGGAGAGTCCAATTGTGTCGTTTGCGATGCCTGACCTTCCCAACACTGGACGTGAAGAGCATGCGCCTTCCACCATTTGCACGCCCCCTGCAAGTGCTGGAAGGAGCACCCGCAGTCCAGTTCCTGATAGTCAGATTGAAGATGTCAGTGTTGAAGTACACCAGGATGAGGAGGATATGGGTGTTGCTGGCGCTGGGGAGGAAATTGACAAGGAGGATTCTGATGGTGAGGTGGTTTGTTTAAGTCAGGCACCCGGGGAGACACCTGTTGTCCGTGGGAGGAATAGGGCCATTGACATGCCTGGTGAAAATACCCAAAAAATCAGCCCTTCGGTGTGGAAGTATTTCAACAGAAATGCGGACAACATTTGTCAAGCCGTGTGTTGCCTTTGTCAAGCTGTAATAAGTAGGGGTAAGGACGTTAACCACCTCGGAACATCCTCCCTTATACGTCACCTGCAGCGCATTCATAATAAGTCAGTGACAAGTTCAAAAACTTTGGGCGACAGCGGAAGCAGTCCACTGACCAGTAAATCCCTTCCTCTTGTAACCAAGCTCACGCAAACCACCCCACCAACTCCCTCAGTGTCAATTTCCTCCTTCCACAGGAATGCCAATAGTCCTGCAGGCCATGTCACTGGCAATTCTGACGAGTCCTCTCCTGCCTGGGATTCCTCCTATACATCCTTGCGTGTAACGCCTACTGCTGCTGGCGCTGCTGTTGTTGCTGCTGGGAGTCGATGGTCATCCCAGAGGGGAAGTCGTACTCGTAAGACCACTTTTACTACTTCCACCAAGCAATTGACTGTCC
Source organism: Pseudophryne corroboree (assembly GCF_028390025.1). Taxonomy (NCBI): domain Eukaryota; kingdom Metazoa; phylum Chordata; class Amphibia; order Anura; family Myobatrachidae; genus Pseudophryne; species Pseudophryne corroboree. The sequence goes on along the minus strand of NC_086453.1, from coordinate 98,601,046 downwards.
AACAGTCCTTTGCGAGGAAGATGAAATATCACAGCAGTCATCCTGCTGCAAAGCGGATAACTGAGGCCTTGGCATCCTGGGCGGTGAGAAACGTGGTTCCGGTATCCATCATTACTGCAGAGCCAACTAGAGACTTGTTGGAGGTACTGTGTCCCCGGTACCAAATACCATCTAGGTTCCATTTCTCTAGGCAGGCGATACCGAAAATGTACACAGACCTCAGAAAAAGACTCACCAGTGTCCTAAAAAATGCAGTTGTACCCAATGTCCACTTAACCACGGACATGTGGACAAGTGGAGCAGGGCAGGCTCAGGACTATATGACTGTGACAGCCCACTGGGTAGATGTATGGACTCCCGCCGCAAGAACAGCAGCGGCGGCACCAGTAGCAGCATCTCGCAAACGCCAACTCTTTCCTAGGCAGGCTACGCTTTGTATCACCGCTTTCCAGAATACGCACACAGCTAAAAACCTCTTACGGCAACTGAGGAAGATCATCGCAGAATGGCTTACCCCAATTGGACTCTCCTGTGGATTTGTGGCATCGGACAACGCCAGCAATATTGTGTGTGCATTAAATCTGGGCAAATTCCAGCACGTCCCATGTTTTGCACATACCTTGAATTTGGTGGTGCAGAATTATTTAAAAAACGAGAGGGGCGTGCAAGAGATGCTGTTGGTGGCCAGAAGAATTGCGGGACACTTTCGGCGTACAGGCACCACGTACAAAAGACTGGAGCACCACCAAAAACGCCTGAACCTGCCCTGCCATCATCTGAAGCAAGAAGTGGTAACGAGGTGGAATTCAACCCTCTATATGCTTCAGAGGTTGGAGGAGCAGCAAAAGGCCATTCAAGCCTATACAACTGAGCACGATATAGGAGGTGGAATGCACCTGTCTCAAGCGCAGTGGAGAATGATTTCAACGTTGTGCAAGGTTCTGCAACCTTTTGAACTTGCCACACGTAAAGTCAGTTCAGACACTGCCAGCCTGAGTCAGGTCATTCCCCTCATCAGGCTTTTGCAGAAGAAGCTGGAGACATTGAAGGAGGAGCTAACACAGAGCGATTCCGCTAGGCATGTGGGACTTGTGGATGGAGCCCTTAATTCGCTTAACAAGGATTCACGGGTGGTCAATCTGTTGAAATCAGAGCACTACATTTTGGCCACCGTGCTCGATCCTAGATTTAAAACCTACCTTGGATCTCTCTTTCCGGCAGACACAAGTCTGCTGGGGTTCAAAGAACTGCTGGTGACAAAATTGTCAAGTCAAGCGGAACGCGACCTGTCAACATCTCCTCCTTCACATTCTCCCGCAACTGGGGGTGCGAGGAAAAGGCTCAGAATTCCGAGCCCACCCGCTGGCGGTGATGCAGGGCAGTCTGGAGCGACTGCTGATGCTGACATCTGGTCCGGACTGAAGGACCTGACAACGATTACGGACATGTCGTCTACTGTCACTGCATATGATTCTCTCCCCATTGAAAGAATGGTGGAGGATTATATGAGTGACCGCATCCAAGTAGGCACGTCAGACAGTCCGTACTTATACTGGCAGGAAAAAGAGGCAATTTGGAGGCCCTTGCACAAACTGGCTTTATTCTACCTAAGTTGCCCTCCCACAAGTGTGTACTCCGAAAGAGTGTTTAGTGCCGCCGCTCACCTTGTCAGCAATCGGCGTACGAGGTTACATCCAGAAAATGTGGAGAAGATGATGTTCATTAAAATGAATTATAACCAATTTCTCCGTGGAGACATTGACCAGCAGCAATTGCCTCCACAAAGTACACAGGGAGCTGAGATGGTCAATTCCAGTGGGGACGAATTGATAATCTGTGAGGAGGGGGATGTACACGGTGATATATCGGAGGATGATGATGAGGTGGACATCTTGCCTCTGTAGAGCCAGTTTGTGCAAGGAGAGATTAATTGCTTCTTTTTTGGTGGGGGTCCAAACCAACCCGTCATTTCAGTCACAGTCGTGTGGCAGACCCTGTCACTGAAATGATGGGTTGGTTAAAGTGTGCATGTCCTGTTTATACAACATAAGGGTGGGTGGGAGGGCCCAAGGACAATTCCATCTTGCACCTCTTTTTTCTTTCATTTTTCTTTGCGTCATGTGCTGTTTGGGGAGTAGTTTTTGGAAGGGCCATCCTGCGTGACACTGCAGTGCCACTCCTAGATGGGCCAGGTGTTTGTGTCGGCCACTTGGGTCGCTTATCTTAGTCACACAGCTACCTCATTGCGCCTCTTTTTTTCTTTGCGTCATGTGCTGTTTGGGGGGTGTTTTTTGGAAGGGCCATCCTGCGTGACACTGCAGTGCCACTCCTAGATGGGCCAGGTGTTTGTGTCGGCCACTTGGGTTGCTTATCTTAGTCACACAGCTACCTCATTGCGCCTCTTTTTTTCTTTGCGTCATGTGCTGTTTGGGGGGTGTTTTTTGGAAGGGCCATCCTGCGTGACACTGCAGTGCCACTCCTAGATGGGCCAGGTGTTTGTGTCGGCCACTAGGGTCGCTTATCTTAGTCACACAGCTACCTCATTGCGCCTCTTTTTTTTCTTCTTTGCGTCATGTGCTGTTTGGGGAGTATTTTTTTGAAGGGCCATCCTGCGTGACACTGCAGTGCCACTCCTAGATGGGCCAGGTGTTTGTGTCGGCCACTTGGGTCGCTGAGCTTAGTCATCCAGCGACCTCGGTGCAAATTTTAGGACTAAAAATAATATTGTGAGGTGTGAGGTGTTCAGAATAGACTGAAAATGAGTGGAAATTATGCTTATTGAGGTTAATAATACTTTGGGATCAAAATGACCCCCAAATTCTATGATTTAAGCTGTTTTTTAGGGTTTTTTGAAAAAAACACCCGAATCCAAAACACACCCGAATCCGACAAAAAAAATTCGGTGAGGTTTTGCCAAAACGCGTTCGAACCCAAAACACGGCCGCGGAACCGAACCCAAAACCAAAACACGAAACCCGAAAAATTTCCGGTGCTCATCACTACTATTCCTATGGCAGGTGCTTTTTGTGTGAATATAATGGCATATTGTAGGACATAGGCCCATTATGGATGCACTTTTCCTTGGTAGCCAGAAATCTTTCTCATACGTCCTAGAGGATGCTGGGGAAGCTTCAAGAACAATGGGGTATAGACGGGATCCGCAGCAGACATGGGCACTTTAAGACTTTAAATGGGTGTGAACTGGCTCCTCCCTCTATGCCCCTCCTCCAGACTCCAGTTAGATTCTGTGCCCAGTGAGACTGGATGCACACTGAGGAGCTCTCCAGAGTTTCTCAGAAAAAAGACTTTGTTAGGTTTATTATTTTCAGGGAGACCTACTGGCAACAGGCTCCCTGCATCGTGGGACTGAGGGGAGAGAAGCAGACCTACTTCTCTGAGTTCAAAGGCTCTGCTTCTTAGGCTACTGGACACCATTAGCTCCAGAGGGTCCGATCACTTGGTGCGCCTAGCTGCTCGTTCCCGGAGCCGCGCCGTCACCCCCCTTGCAGAGCCAGAAGATAGAAGCCGGGTGAGTATTAGAAGATCAGAAGACTTCAGTGACGGCAGAAGATGGCTTGTTGAGGTACCGCGCAGCGGCTGCGCTGCGCGCTATGCTCCCACACTGAGAACAGCACTGCAGGGTACAGGGCGCAGGGGGGGGGGGGGGGGGCGCCCTGGGCAGCATTTATCCTCAATTTAGCCACTGGCAAAAGAGTTTAACGTGTCTGGGCACTGATTACAGACCCCCGCCAGTATAAAAAATATGAAATTAAGCGGGACTGAAGCGCGCCATTAAGGGGGTGTGGCCAAGCCCTCACAGCTCTGACCAGCGCCATTTTCTCTTCACAGAAGCTACAGAGATGCTGAGCCTGGCCTCCCACACTGCTGTACAAGTAACAGGGTGCAAAACGGGCGGGGGGGGGGGGGGGTGCACAAGAGATTTGGTGGGTGCTAATTATTGGAATATAAAAGCGCTAGCAGGTCTGGGCAGTATTTTACTCGCTTCAGAACCGGGATAGGCGCTGGGTTGTGAGCTGGCAGAACTCCCTCTGTGTTTCTCTAGCAGGCTTCGTTGTGGGTCTCTCTCCTATAGCCCCAGTGTGGTTGTGGGTGTCGTTACGTGGGTGTCGACATTTCTGAGGCTGAGTGCTCTTCTCAGGAGGAGGCTGGAGTGGGAACAGAAAAGACTGGGGGAGTGACCGTGTCGGCACCGCCGACGGCTGATTGGGAAAATATGTTGAGTGTTTTAAATGCTAATGTGGCTCGGTTGACAAAGAGATTAGATAAATCTGAGTCTAAAAGCCAGACATGGATGAATTCCATGGAAGAGGCATTGTTACAAGCTCAGACCCCTTCGGGGTCACAGAAACGTGCATTTACCCAGTTAACAGATACAGATACCGACACGGACTCTGATTCCAGTGTCGACTATAGTGATGCCAGATTAAATCCTAAACTGGCTAAGAGCATTCAGTACATGATTGTGGCAATAAAAGAAGTGTTGCATATAACAGAGTACCCTGCTGTTCCTGAAACTAGGGTCTGTATGTATAAAGGAAAGAAACCTGCGGTCACTTTTCCTCCCTCTCATGAACTGAACGCTCTCTTTGAAAAGGCTTGGGAAAATACTGACAAGGCGGCACAGGTTCCCAAAAGAATTCCAGTAGCATATCCCTTTCCTTTTGGGGATAGGGAAAAGTGGGAGTCAACCCCCACGGTAGATTCAGCTCTATCGCGTCTATCCAAAAAGGTGGCACTTCCGTCTCCTGACACAGCAGCCCTAAAGGATCCTGCGGATCGCAAGCAGGAAAATACACTAAAATCCATTTATGTCACTACGGGTTCGATACTCAGGCCTGCCGTTGCTTCGGCATCGGTGAGTAGCGCTATTGAAAAATGGGCAGATAACTTGTCATCTGAGATAGATTCCCTAGACAAGGATAACATGCTTTTGACTCTGGGTCATATCAGGGATGCTGCAGCATATTTAAAAGAAGCTGTAAGGGATATTGGCCTTTTGGGATCAAGGGCCAATGCCATGGCAGTCTCAGCTAGGAGAGTATTGTGGATTCATCAATGGAATGCTGATGCCGACTCTAAGAAGGCGATGGAGTCTTTACCATTTAATGGTAGTGTCTAGTTTGGTGACGGCCTCACTGACCTGGTATCTACGGCTACCGCGGGTAAGTCGTCATTTTGACCCTATGTTCCTGCACAACCGAAGAAAACGCCCCACTATCAGATGCAGTCCTTTTGGCCCAATAAATTCAAAAAATGACGAGGGTCCTCCTTCCTTGCTGCGAGAGGAAGAGGACGGGGAAAGAGGTCACAGGCTGTGGCAAGTTCCCAAGAGCAGAAGTCCTCTCCAGCTTCTACCAAATCCACCGCATGACGCTGGGGTTCCTCTGTGGGAGTCCGCACCGGTGGGTGCACGTCTCAAACTCTTCAGTCAGGTCTGGATTATTGACTATTAGAAATAGTATCCCAAGGGTACAAATTAGAGTTTCAAGACGTACCCCCTCACCGATTTTTCAAATCGGCCTTGCCAGCTTCTCATCTAGAAAGGGAAGTAGTATGCGCGGCGATACTAAAGCTGTGTCAAAATCAAGTCATTGTCACGGTACCCCCATCACAACGGGGGGAGGGCTTTTATTCGAGTCTGTTCGTGGTCCCAAAGCCGGATGGCTCAGTCAGACCGATTCTGAACCTAAAATCCCTCAATTTCTTTCTGAAAAAGTTCACATTCAAAATGGAATCTCTCTGAGCAGTGATCTCCAGTCTGAAGGAGGGGGATTTTATGGTGTTGGTCGACATAAAGGATGCTTACGTACACGTTCCCATATATCCTCCACATCAGGCATACCTGAGGTTTGCGGTTCAGGATTGTCATTACCAATTTCAGACGTTGCCGTTTGGTCTGTCCACAGCACCATGGATTTTCACCAAGGTTATGGAGGAAATGATGGTTCTCCTGCACAAGCAGGGAATTACAATTATCCCGTACTTGGACGATCTCCTCATAAAGGCGAGGTCCAAGGAGCAATTGCTGAAGAATGTTGCGCTCTTACTGATGATTCTGCAACAACATGGTTGGCTCCTAAACTTGCCAAAATCACAGTTGGTTCCGACGACACGGCTGTCGTTCCTGGGTATGATTCTGGATACAGAATTACAGAGAGTTTTTCTTCCAGAGGAAAAAGCTCTGGAAATACAGAACATGGTAAAACAGATTCTGAAACCGGCAAAAGTGTCAGTTCTTCAATGCACTCGGTTGCTGGGGAAGATGGTGGCGGCCTACGAGGCCATTCCGTATGGCAAGTTCCATTCCAGGGTGTTTCAGTGGGACCTGTTGGACAAGTGGCCCGGGTCTCACCTGGACATGCACCGGAAAATAATCCTATCTTCCAGGACCAGGATCTCCCTTCTGTGGTGGCTGCACAGTTCTCACCTTCTGGAGGGATGCAGGTTCGGGATTCAGGATTGGATCCTGGTGACCACAGATGCAAGTCTCTGAGGCTAGGGAGCAGTCACACAAGGGAAAAACTTTCAGGGAAAATGGTCAATCCAGGAATCTTGTCTGCACATAAACATTTTGGAATTAAGGGCCATTACAACGGCATTCTGCAAGCGGAACATCTTCTTCGCGGTCTGCCAGTCTTGATTCAGTCAGACAACATTACAGCAGTGGCATACATAAACTGCCAGGGCGGAACAAAGAGCAGAGCGGCGATGGCCGAGGCCACGAAAGTTCTTCGCTGAAAGACATGCAAGCGCTCTGTCAGCAGTCTTCATTCCAGGAGTGGAAAACTGGGAAGCAGACTTCCTCAGCAGACACGATCTCCATCCAGGAGAGTGGGGTCTTCATCAAGAGGTCTATGCAGAAGTGACAAGTCGTTGGGGAATTCCTCAAATAGACATGATGGCGTCCCGCCTCAACAAGAAGCTTCAGAGATATCGTTCCAGGTCGAGGGACCCTCAAGCAATAGCGGTGGATGCCCTAGTGACACAGTGGGTGTTTCCGTCGGTCTATGTCTTCCCTCCACTTCCACTCATTCCAAAGGTGATAAAGATTATAAGAAGAACAAGGATTCAGGCGATACTCATTGTTCCAGACTGGCCAAGGAGGGCCTGGTATCCAGATCTTCAGGCTCATAGAAAATCCCTGGCCGCTTCCTCTTCAGGAGGACCTGTTACAACAAGGTCCGTGCGTGTATCAGGACTTACCACGGCTGCGTTTGACGGCATGGCGGTTGAACGCCAAATCCTAGCCAGGAAGGGTATTCCCTGTGAAGTCATTCCCACTCTTCTTCAGGCAAGAAAGGAAGTAACGGCAAAGCATTACCACCGTATTTGGAGAAAATTTGTGTCTTGGTGTTAATCCAGGAAGGCTCCTACGGAAGACTTTCAGCTAGGGGGTTTGCTCCATTTTTTGCAAGCCGGTGTGGATGCGGGCCTGAAGTTAGGCTCTATTAAAGTACAAATTTCGGCCTTATCAATTTTCTTTCAGAAAGAATTGGTCTCCCTTCCAGAAGTTCAGACCTTCGTGAAAGGTGTGCTGCACATCCAACCTCAATTTGTGCCCCCAGTGGCACCATGGGATCTTAATGTGGTATTGCAGTTCCTGCAATCTCCTTGGTATGAACCTTTACGTAAGGTTGAGTTAAAATTCCTTACTTGGAAAGTAGTCATGTTGTTGGCCTTGGCATCCGCAAGGCTAGTTTCTGAGGCGGCTTTGTCTCACAAAAGCCCTTATATAATTTTCCATGCTGATAGAGCGGAGTTGCGAACTCGTCAGCAATTTCTGCCAAAAGTGGTTTCATTGTTTCATGTAAATCAGCTGATTGTGGTCCCAGTGGCTACTGACGCCTTGGCGGAGTCGAAGTCTCTCGATGTGGTCAGAGCTTTGAAGATCTATGTTGTCAGGACGGCGCAGATTAGGAAAACAGAGGCTCTGTTTGTCCTGTGGGCTCCCAACAAGATTGGGGCTCCTGCTTCCAAGCAGACTATTGCGCGCTGGATCTGTAATACGATTCAGCAGGCTCATTCTACAGCAGGATTGCCGTTACCGAAATCGGTGAAAGCCCACTCTACCAGAAAGGTGGGCACATCCTGGGCAGCTGCCTGAGGGGTCTCGGCAGTACAGCTTTGCCGAGCTGCTACCTGGTCGGGTTCAAACACCTTTGCGAAGTATTACAAGTTTGATACCCTGGCTGAGGAGGACCTCTTGTTTGGTCAATCGGTGCTGCAGTATCATCCGCACTCTCCCGCCCGTTCTAGAGCTTTGGTATAAACCCCATGGTTTTTGAAGCTTCCCCAGCATCCTCTAGGACGTATGAGAAAATAGGATTTTAATACCTACCCGTAAATCCTTTTCTCTTAGTCTGTAGAGGATGCTGGGCGCCCGTCCCAGTGCGGGCTGTATCTGCAGTTATTGGTTATGGTTACACACATGTTGTGTTGAGTTCAGTCAGTCTGTGGCTGATGTTATTCATGCCGTTGCATGCGTTGTTGTTGAATGCCATGTTGTTCGGCGTGTTTGAGGTGTGAGCTGGTATGTATCTCACCTTAGTTTAAAAATTAAATAAATCCTTTTCCTCGAAATGTCCATCTCCCTGGGCACAGTTCCTATAACTGGAGTCAGGAGGAGGGGTATAGAGGGAGGAGTCAGTTAACACCCATTTAAAGTCTTAAAGTGCCCATGTCTCCTGCGGATCCTGTCTATACCCCATGGTTCCTGAAGCTTCCCCAGCATCCTCTATGGACTAAGAGAAAAGGATTTACCGGTAGGTATTAAAATCCTATTTTTCTTGCTCTTAGAATAAATAACTAATTGCTCATTGGAAACTGCCATATCGTTTTAAAGTGCATGTACAAGGGTCACTTTATGCTGCTCCTTAGTCAGAACTGCGTTTTGTTGAACTAATGTTTAACTTATTAGAGAGTCAAAAGATGGATTGTCCCATATATAAAATACAACCTGACACTGTGTTATGTCTTACACAAGATATAAGAGGTGATTATGCATAATAACCAGCATATTTAATAAAATGCAGCTGTAACACTGGGGAACAAAAATTTTTTATTTTTTTTGTTGCCAAGGATTTCAATTCGGTTTGTGAGTACTCACGGGTCCTATTTTCACATTAGATCTTCGCTATAGCTGAATTGGCTCCAGTTTTCAAATTGATGAAAAATTATAAAAAATCAATTATTTTCTCCTTTTCAGTGGCGCACACAGGGGGAATTTCTGAGTACCCAGAGCCGCCCCCCCCCCCCCACCCAACAGAATAATTTTCTCAGTGACGGAGACAGCTCTGTCTCCATCTCAACATGAACTGCGATCACAATCGCAGTTGCTGCAGCAGTGAGCGCTGATCTGCAAATATATATATATATATACACACACACACACACACACACACACACACACACACACACGGGCGGATTAGGTTGGAAAACCAGCCAGGGAAATTTATGGAAGCAGACCTAATGGAGATGTGATCTGATGAGGGGGTGGGGTCTGTTGAGGGGAAGGATCTGATTGTATGCAAATGTCGGTTTCCTTGTGCCTTTGCAGCCGCTGTGTCTGAGAACAGAGGTGGATTGGGAACTAAAAGTGGCCCTAAACTATTGTGTAGAAGTGGCCCGACATGAGTAGCACAATAGGTTCATGGTGAGCCCTATGGCCAATCCGCCCCAGTGTATATATATACACTGCTCAAAAAAATAAAGGGAACACTTAAACAACACATCCTAGATCTGAATGAATGAAATATTCTTATAAAATACTTTGTTCTTTACATAGCTAAATGTGCTGACAACAAAATCACACAAAAAATTATCAATGGAAATCAAATTTATTAACCCATGGAGGTCTGGATTTGGAGTCACACTCAAAATTAAAGTGGAAAAACGCACTACAGGCTGATCCAACTTTGATGTAATGTCCTGAAAACAAGTCAAAATGAGGCTCAGTAGTGTGTGTGGCCTCCATGTGCCTGTATGACCTCCCTACAATGCCTGGGCATGCTCCTGATGAGGTGGCGGATGGTCTTCTGAGGGATCTCCTCTCAGACCTGGACTAAAGCATCCGCCAACTCCTGGGCAGTCTGTGGTGCAACGTGGCATTGGTGGATGGAGCGAGACATGATGTCCCAGATGTGCTCAATTGGATTCAGGTCTGGGGAACGGGCGGGCCAGTCCACAGCATCAATGCCTTTGTCTTGCAGGAACTGCTGACACACTCCAGCCACATGAGGTCTAGCATTGTCTTGCATTAGGAGGAACCCAGGGCCAACCGCACCAGCATATGGTCTCACAAGGGGTCTGAGGATCTCATCTCGGTACCTAATGGCAGTCAGGCTACCTCTGGCAAGCACATGGAGGGCTGTGCGGCCCCCCAAAGAAATGCCACCCCACACCATTACTGACCCACTGCCAAATCGGTCATGTTGGAGGATGTTGCAGGCAGCAGAATGTTCTCCTTGGCATCTCCAGACTCTGTCACATGTGCTCAGTGAGAACCTGCTTTCATCTGTGAAGAGCACAGGGCGCCAGTGGCGAATTTGCCAATCTTGGTGTTCTCTGGCAAATACCAAACGTCCTGCATAGTGTTGGGCTGTAAGCACAACCCCCACCTGTGGACGTCGGGCCCTCATACCACCTCATGAAGTCTGTTTCTGATCGTTTGAGTAGACACATGCACATTTGTGGCTTGCTGGAGGTCATTTTGCAGGGCTCTGGCAGTGCTCCTCCTGTTCCTCCTTGCACAAAGGTGGAGGTAGCGGTCCTGCTGCTGGGTTGTTGCCCTCCTACGGCCTCCTCCACGTCTCCTGATGTACTGGCCTGTCTCCTGGTAGCGCCTCCATGCTCTGGACACTACGCTGACAGACACAGCAAACCTTCTTGCCACAGCTCGCATTGATGTGCCATCCTGGATGAGCTGCACTACCTGAGCCATTTGTGTGGGTTGTAGACTCCGTCTCATGCTACCACTATAGTGAAAGCACCGCCAGCTTTCAAAAGTGACCAAAACATCAGCCAGAAAGCATAGGAGCTGAGAAGTGGTCTGTGGTCACCACCTGCAGAACAACTCTTTTATTAGGGGTGTCTTGCTAATTGCCTATAATTTCCACCTGTTGTCTATTCCATTTGCACAACAGCATGTGAAATTGATTGTCAATCAGTGTTGCTTCCTAAGTGGACAGTTTGATTTCACAGAAGTGTGATTGACTTGGAGTTACATTGTGTTGTTTAAGTGTTCCCTTTATTTTTTTGAGCAGTGTATGTATATATATATATATATATATATATATACACACACACAAAAAAAATACTCCTTAGTTGCGCTATATCAAGCAACACTTAGGATGGACCCCTGTTAGTGAGAACCTATATAAATCACACAAAAACAAATAATTTCCAAGTGCGCTAGTTTACAGTAGCGGATCTTGCCACGGGCAAGCAGGACTTTTGCCCAGGGTGTCGCCTTCCGGAGGGCGCCGACGCCATCCGGAGGGTGCCGCACCATGGCAAGATCAACTGCTGTGCTACTGTGCACCCCCGCTGTGTCCGCTGTGTCCCCCGCTGTGAAGGGAACTAGACGTTACCCGTCTACTTTCCCTTCGTGTAGAGGACCTTTGTTGTGCGGTGCACGATGACGTCATTGCGCACCGCACAGCATTGTGAGACTGACACAGACGCTAGGGGTCATAATTGACCTCTAGTGTCTATCTATGCTGTGCTATAGGAGAGACGTCATGACGTCTCTCCCATAGATCCGATGAGAGGAGCGGTGCTGGCGGAGGTCTGCAGCGGTCGGGAATCAGGATCGGGGATAGTAAGTATTAATTTTTTGTGTGTAAGCGGCGCTACTCTACAGGGGGCACAAATGGGGGCACAACTCTACAGGGGGCGTAAGTGACCACGCCCCCTGTATGAAGCCATGCCCCTATTTTCTGCTCGGGGCGCCAAAATGGCTAGAACCGGCCCTGCTAGTATATACAATGCTGAATTCTCTCCAGAAATGAAGATGTAGGCGAATATGATGTACCAAGAATCATCAATGGTTGTTTAGATTCAGGAAACCTGAAATGGAGTCTCTCACCAAAAATATCACCCAAAAAAATAATAATCAGACTGTTTTATTCATACAATGTATTCTTTAAAACATATCTAAAATTTGTCTTAAACCTATAATACATTCAGCATGCCTATGTACAGTAGAGATGTGCAGCGGGCATTTTTTGGGTTTTGTGTTTTGGTTTCGGATTCAGTTCCGCGGTCGTGTTTTGGATTCAGACGCATTTTGGCAAAACCTCCCTTAAGAATTTTTGTCAGATTCGGGTGTTTTTTTCAAATAACCCTTAAAAATAGCTTAAATCATAGAATTTGGGGGTAATTTTGATCCTATAGTTTTATTAACCTCGATAACCATAATTTCTACTCATTTCCAGTCTATTCTGAACACCTCACACCTCACAATATTATTTTTAGTCCTAAAATTTGCACCGAGGTTGCTGGATGACTAAGCTAAGCGACCCAAATGGGCTGCACAAACACCTGGCCTTTCTAGGAGTGGCACTGCAGTGTCAGACAGGATGGCACTTAAAAAAATAGTCCCCAAACAGCACATGATGCAAAGATAAATAAAAAAAGAGGTACAAGATGGAATTGTCCTTGAGCCCTCCCACCCACCCTTATGTTGTATAAACAGGACATGCACACTTTAACAAACCCATCATTTCAGCAACAGGGTCTGCCACACGACTGTGGCTGAAATGACTGGTTGGTTATGGGCCCCCACCAAAAAAGAAGCTATCAATCTCTCCTTGCACAAACTGGCTCTACAGAGGCAGGATGTCCACCTCCTCCTCATCGTCCGATTCCTCACCCCTTTCACTGTGTACATCCCCCTCCTCACAGAGTATTAATTTGTCCCCACTGGAATCCACCATCACAGGTCCCTGTGTACTTTCTGGAGGCAATTGCTGGTAAATGGCTCCACGGAGGAATTTATAATTCATTTTGATGAACATCATTTTCTCCACATTTTCCTAAAGTAACCTTCTACGCCGATTACTGACAAGGTTACTGGCTGCACTAAACACTCTTTCGGAGTACGCACTGGAGGGGGAGCAACTTAGGTAAAATAAAGCCAGTTTGTGCAAGGGCCTCCAAATTGCTTCTTTTTCTGCCAGTATACGTACGGACTGTCTGACGTGCCTACTTGGATGCTGTCACTCATATAATCCTCCACCATTCTTTCAATGGTGACCGAATCATATGCAGTGACAGAAGACGACAAGTCAGTAAACGTTGGCAGGTCCTTCAGTCCGGACCAGATGTCAGCTATCGCTCCTGACTGCCTTGCATCACCGCCAGTGAGTGGTTTTGGAAATTTTATCCTTTTCCTGGCAGCTCCAGTGGCGGGAGAAAATGAAGGAGGAGCTGTTGGCGGGTCACGTTCCGCTTGACTTGACAATTGTCTCACCAGTAGGTCTTTGAACATCTGCAGACTTGTGTCTGCCGGAAAGAGAGATACAACGTAATCTTTAAACCTAGGATCGAGCACAGTGAAAAAAATGTAGTGCTCTGATTTCAACAGATTGACCACCCGTGAATCCTGGTTAAGCGAATGAAGGGCTCCATCCACAAGTCCCACATGCCTAGCGGAATCGCTCCATTTTAGTTCGTCCTTCAATCTCTCCAGCTGCTTCTGCAAAAGCCTGATGAGGGGAATGACCTGACTCAGGCTGGCAGTGTCTGAACTGACTTCACGTGTGGCAAGTTCAAAGGGTTGGAGAACCTTGCACAATGTTGAAATCATTCTCCACTGCGCTTGAGTTAGGTGCATTCCCCCTCCTTTGCCTATTTTGTAGGCAGATGTATAGGCCTGAATGGCCTTTTCCTGCTCCTCCATCCTCTGAAGCATATAGAGGGTTGAATTCCACCTCGTTACCACCTCTTGCTTCAGATGATGGCAGGGCAGGTTCAGGACTGTTTGCTGGTGCTCCAGTCTTCGGCACGCGGTGGCTGAATGCCGAAAGGGGCCCGCAATTCTTCGGGCCACCGACAGCATCTCTTGCACGCCCCTGTCATTTTTAAAAAAATTCTGCACCACCAAATTCATTGTGTCAAAGTCAGAAAAATATCTCTATGCACACTACCATATTTGCACCTCACACAGGTCCGTGCTGCGCATGCGTACGCTCTCCCGTACGTGCGCATACTCACAGTCGTGGGCACCCGCAGGCGCATGGTATGCGTATTTACGGTAGAGTTTATGCGATCGTAGCGTGCGACTCAATCATTACATATTTTCACTAATAATGTATTTTGTAGATCATGGTCCCTTTGATAGATTCTGAAAGTTTGGTTAATATAGAATGTTTATGAACAGAGGAATCCCTCTTTGTTTGATACGAAGGGTCAGACAGGAGTAATACAGTGGTGTTTAGTATCCATCGGAAGAATATTTAATTAGAAATATTCCGGTGTTGGTTTGAAGCAGATCAATCGCTCGTGCGAATAGTTATGGACATAAGAAGTTTATGAACATTTACTTTATTTGCACTTTATTACCCATGCGGCGGGAAACCCAGTTTCCCTCCCACCTGAGCAGTTGGAAATAGTCACAGCCCACCTGTATGAATCAACCTATGACCTTTTGTTATAATGCGAAGCCGAATTCCTGTGTCCAATGAACAATGAGATTGTAGGGACCATTGAATTGTATTGTGTGTGGGGCATAAATAGGCAAGCCGACCATATCCAACTTCACTCTCTTCAACGGTTCTCATTGCTGATAATCGGGAGCTGGATATCGAGGCGCATGCGATCGTTCCCCTTGTGCGTAAGTTTTCTCCGTAATCATATTGTCTTACTGTGAGCCATCTCTCTCTCTCTCTACTCTTTCTCTCGTATTTTCCTTTAATTGTATTGTATTGTATTTCCAGTGTAGTTATCTGGTTAGTTGGTTTATGTTATATTGTAGTGTATCATTTGTACTGTGATTCCTTTTGCAAGTATAATAGTTATAATACATATAATAGGTTTTGGACCCTAAGCCCAGGTATCTGTGTATTCTTTATAGGGTTAAGTATTCTCTGAGCGTCGGTGACGCTCAAGCAGCTTTGTAGTTAATCAGGTTACACCAGGTTGCACTTACACTCTGTCTCCACACTAAGGTATACTGTGTATCTCATTGTTAAAGGTATAGATATAAAGGTTTTAACGTTGTAAGCGTCTGCACCGCTGGTGATCTCCTCGTGGTCCCGAGCGTACGCTACGCTATAGCGAATCATTACGTTAGTCGGCAGCCAATAGCGTGCCTGCCTGTGATCACTGGGCCGTAAGCGAACGTGACGCTTGAGCGTCTCGACTACGGTTGAGCGATCGCTACACAACTTGCGTACCCTTACGGTACTTCTTACGTAGCTAGCGTATAGTGTTCTTAGACCTCTTAAAGTGTTTTATATACGATAAATATTTAGCTTTATCAATTGGCGGCTCGCCCGTCCTTCACATATCTGCACTAGGTAGATCAGCAGACATTATCCCTCAGCAAAGGGCGGGAGGTTGTATCCCTCGTAGTGCTGACAGGATAAGCGTCTGCTTCGCTTAGGTAAAGAGTGCTGAAGGAATCCGGGAACCGGAGGTAAGAACAAAACGCTAGTGCCTTTTAAAACTGTTTATTTTTCTGTCTTGCGTACACACGCACGCACACATATATATCTGCATTTCTTTTTCTTTTTCATTTTCGTATATCACTCTCCTGTCTGCCAGTTTTATAGTTGATAAAAGTGCTAAAAGAGAGTTGCCGTTATTTCATAGTTTAAGAATAGATAACATAGTTAAAGGATAGACAAACACACAGTTTTGCCTGGGAGATAAGGCGAAGTCAGTGTGTTGTGTGGTAGATGATCAAGGATCATCTACATTGATAAAAGTATAAATTGTGTTACGGTGGATCTTTGCTTTGCGTATACGTGTCTCTAACAAAGACTTGCGTACGCAATCCAAAGGCCGACGCACGCAGCGTATATTACGCAATGGAGCGTCCGGTTACGCCCACGTAGCTCAAGTCACGATAAGTTGATTTTTAACGCAAAGCGATAAATAACGCAAAGCGATAAATAACGCGAGGCGAGAAATAACGCAAGTCTATTTTTGGGTGTCCGAAATTTAATTAACAGATCCTGCTCCTAATTGGTAACACACCTGATCTAAAGAAAAATTTCTGCGCAGAAATAGAAATAGAAACAAAAGTGTACATGTGATGAGCGAGTGTTTTTACAATTTTTAAAGGTTGAACCACAAGAAAAGTCGAGTACTCGTGAGGTACATGCGTGTAAGTGACGTGCACGGTGGCTAGGGAGGCATCTCTGGTTAAATATACAATTTTGAGCATTAGAGTATAGCAGACCAGGAGGTCATAATGTAACAAGACCAGGAGGTCATAGCAGACCAGGAGGTCCAGGTACAGCCGACAAGGAAGTCCGCTATACAGTTCACAGGCACAACACCGAAAAGGGTTGGTGCAACACCCATATAGGCCATATAAGCTCTGGCTGAAGGAATTCGCAGTCGTAAGTTTCGATTCCATTGGTCTTTCCGTACATAAGCTTAGTTGTTTGTGTACTGAACAACTGGACCGCACGTAAGTGTGTGCAGTAGTTAGTAATCTGACCTAATACCATTAGAGTAAAGGGGTCACAAACGCTATTTGTACACTCTAACGTGATTTGTGTAATTTTTTTATTTTAAGGGAAGTTCGCTGCTCACTCAGGAACTATCCAGCAACCAATTAGTTACTGGAAAGAGTAAGTGTTCTTCGGATAACCCTCGCAGGTTCCAGTAAATAGAGGTTCAGGTCGCAGGGGCCCTAGGTCGAGTACGCCAGCACCATATCGGTGTGATCAGGTCGTATTGGTCGGCGTGGGCGAGTGAGTGGGGTACTCGGTAAACCGCCACCGTCAGCCTATTGTGGACATTTGGTTTTGCGTAAGGGTTGGCTAAATAAAGCAACACTTTCGAACTATGGGGGCCACTTGTTCAGGTAGGGGGCGATCAACCTCGGTTCGGGTTGATTCAGTGGTCCGACCAATTGGGTCGGCCAGGTATATAATGTGTGAGAAATATGGAAGTCACACAGAAACTTTATGTGATGAATGGGAGAGAATGACTGTACATGACGGGGAGAAATTCCCAAGAGTAGGGAGCTTCAGCTCAGAAGTGTTACAAAATTTAAGGAGGAGGATATGTCTCATAAAATCAACAAAGAGACGAATCCAGCATTATGATTATTTACAGTTGTGGCAACAGGAAGGTGAGATACAGAGAGGTTTGGCTCAGGCGGCGGGATCTGGCTCTAACAGAAAACTGATTGCCACGGCCCCACCGCCACCATATATATCAGGAGAGAAGTTGATTGCGGAGAAAGACGCACTAAGGTGTAACACAAAATCACTTAGTAACTGTGTAAATGTTAATGATAATGTTAACCCATTAACCCATGCAAGTATTAACCCGTGCAAGTTGTACCCTGTTTTGAACTTTCCTCAGGAGTGTGATCAAGAGGACGAATTGGCAACGATTTCAGCGCTCTCTCTAGCAGCCACCATAGCAGAGACCACAGTAGGCACAGCTCCACCCACGAGATTAGTAAAGGCCCCTAGCGGAGGGATAGGTGAGGTCGTATCAACTGGTAAGTACGGCACCATGCATTATGCTGAGACTATTTCACCACAGCCTGTAGAATCTACACAGAATGAGGTTGTTAGAATTACACCTGTTAGAGTAATAGCAGTGCCAAATGGGAAAACAGACGCATCAGGAGCCACTCCCATTAGGAACATTGCCATGTACACCCCATTTTCCCGAATGGAATTAAGGACCATAGTGTCTGAATTTCCAGACCCTAGAAAAGATTTAGTTGCCAGTCAAAAATACATCAGAGACTTAGGTAACACTGTAGAGCCCAACAATAAAGACTGGCAGATATTGCTGAGAGCATGTTTACCCTCAAATGTCGACGCAACTCAATTTTTAGCTGATTGCGGACTAGATCATGATGTACCTCTTACAGATGTGTACAACCAAGATAATGTGAAAAGAATAAACTTGCAGCTAAAAGAGTATTTCCCAGCAGTAGCTAAATGGAATAAGATATTCTCCATTAAACAGAAGGAGTCAGAGACAGCAGCAGAGTATTTTCACAGAGCATTATTAGAAATGGCAAAATACACAGGCATAGAGGACATTAAAACAGACACAAACCATCGGGAAGTAGCAGTATCGGTACTGATGGATGGTTTAAAAGAGTCATTGAAGACTAGGGTACAGACCACACAACCATGTTGGCGAGGTCTGTCTGTGGCTACTTTGAGAGAGGCTGCTATTGATCACGATAGAAACATCACCAGACACAGGGAGCAACAAGGTGATAAATTAATGTCAGTAAGTATACAGGCTCTGACCACAAGGCAGCCTTTGTTTGTATCACCAAATCCTGTGGGTAAGTCAAGTATGGTTACTTGTTATTCTTGTCACAAACAGGGACACATGGCACGAGATTGTAGAGTAAAGAATCCACGAAACTCATACCAACCCCCTAGACAACGACACGACACACGACATTGGGATCGGGGTCCACAGAAACGGAGTTATGAGCCACATACAGGGGAAACAAAAAGATATCCCCCGAACAGAGACTGGCATGCCTCTGGTAGTTCCCAGCTAACTCCCTCACAAGTAGTTGCTGCCAGCGGGATTCAGGAAGGTCACCATACCCAATAGGGGTGTGGCCATACCTGTAATCTGCAGCCAGTAAAGTTAATTGCCAACCTTGGAAGTGAACCCGAGATCGCAATTAATGTAGCTGGTAAAACTTTAAACTTTCTTGTAGACACAGGGGCGGCCAAGTCAGTGATAAATTCGACAGTGGGCATGAGAACCACTGGTAGGACAATTCCAGCCATGGGAGTAACAGGAGTAGTCCAGCACTACCCTGTTAGCAAACCAGCCGAGATTACAATAGGGCCTTTGCATACCAAGCATTCCTTTTTGCTGGCTGCATCGGCACCAACCAATCTCCTGGGAAGAGACTTACTGTGTAAAATGGGGTGCGTCATTTATTGTACTCCTGAAGGTGTATTCTTGGACATACCTGAGAAACACGCTCAGGAAGTACGAGACATGTTAGACTCCCCATCAAAATTAATGTCACATACCATTATGACAAATAGGAATCCATCCCAAATAGAAGAGATGACATCTCAGATACCAGAGTCACTTTGGACAAAAGACGGACAAGACACTGGATTAATGGCAAACGTAGCTCCAGTAGTTGTACAAGTAAAAGATGGTAGGATAGCTCCAAAAATCCCACAGTACCCTCTGAAGCCAGAGGTGGAGTTAGGAGTTTACCCAGTAATAGAGCGCTTGCTACAACAGGGCATTCTGGTAAGAACGTCCAGCACTGCTAATAGTCC
Source organism: Pseudophryne corroboree (assembly GCF_028390025.1). NCBI lineage: Eukaryota > Metazoa > Chordata > Amphibia > Anura > Myobatrachidae > Pseudophryne > Pseudophryne corroboree. The sequence continues at coordinate 98,581,553 of NC_086453.1, read as the reverse complement.
CATCTTCCCTGTGAAAAAGAGTGGGGGGAGGGGTTACAGACTAGTGCAGGATCTAAGGGGGATTAACAAAATAGTTGAGAGTCAGTTCCCCGTAGTGCCAAATCCAGCTGTCATCCTAATGCAAATCCCTCCCACTGCCAAATTTTTCACTGTTATTGACCTCTGCTCCGCTTTCTTTTCGGTACCTCTGCACCCTGACAGCCAATATTTGTTTGCATTTACATACAAAGGAGTCCAATACACGTGGACTCGATTACCCCAAGGTTTCATAGATAGTCCAAGTATATTTTCTCAGGCTTTGCATGATTGTTTACAGTCTTTCCAACCAGACAGTGGATCAGTATTGATACAGTATGTGGACGATTTACTACTGTGTTCAGATTCACTGGAAGCATCTCTGAAGGATACGAAACAGCTCCTGTTTCATCTTTCAGACACAGGACACAAGGTGTCCAAAGACAAGTTACAATTATGCCAAACTAAGGTAAAATATTTGGGACACTGTCTAACACAAGGACTGAGACACCTGACCGCTGATAGAATCCAAGCAATTAGAGACATGACTCTGCCACAAACCCAGCAACAGATCAGAACGTTTTTAGGAATGTGTGGGTATTGCCGTAATTGGATCCCAGGGTTTTCCATTTTGGCGTTACCTTTGCAGGAAATGGTCTCCTCAAACAAACCTGATAGGATTTCGCATACAGACGAGTCCGAAACAGCATTTGAGAGACTCAAACAGTGCCTAACGCAGGCACCAGCGCTAGGTATGCCAGACTATGGGAAACCCTTTGAACTATACGGAACAGAAAGTGCTGGTTGCGCGGCAGGTGTACTAACCCAAAAACACGGTGATGCCAGCAGGCCAGTTGCATACTACAGCGCTCAGCTAGACACGGTAGCGCGATCCCTCCCCACATGCTTGCGAAGCGTTGCTGCGATAGCATTGCTAGTGACAAAAAGCGAAGATGTCGTGCTAGGCCACAACCTCACAATCCATACGCCACATGCAGTATCAGCCTTATTGAATTCTGCCCAAACCAGACACGTCTCATCAGCGAGGTTTACAAGATGGGAATTGGCACTAATGGCCCCCGTAAACATCACCATAAGGAGATGCAGTGCATTAAATCCTGCAACGTATCTCCCAGGTGTGCCTGGTCAGGCACAAAGGGTGGAAGGTGAGAGTGATGGGGAAGGAGGATTTAATATAAAGGAAGATACACATGATTGTATGGAATATTTGACCCAAAATTTTACCGCAAGGCCTGACATCAGTGACAACCCACTGGAAGATGCAGAACTCACGTTCTACACGGACGGTAGTTGTCATAGACAGTCAGACTCGGGAGACTTGTGTACTGGATACGCAGTCGTAGATGACCAAGACACCATAGAAGCGGAACCGCTAGGCCCACCTCACTCAGCCCAGGTTGCTGAACTGGTCGCCCTAACCAGAGCATGTGAATTGGCTAAAGGTAAGTCAGCCAATATCTACACCGATTCTAGATACGCATTCGGGGTAGTCCATGATTTCGGAGCCCTATGGCGTCTCAGAAATTTCATGACGGCCGCTGGTACACCGGTAGCGCATGCAACTCACATAAAAAGGCTTCTAACAGCGATACAGGAACCCGACAGAGTGGCTGTTATCAAATGTAAAGCACACACATATAGCCAAGACCCGGTATGACTTGGTAACAGCCGAGCAGACGAAGCTGCTAAGTTAGCAGCTGCTACCCCCATACAGACAGACACCACACAATTGATGGTATTTAATACCATTAACACACAGAAGTTGTGTGAAATGCAAAATTTGTGTTCCACACAGGAAAAGCAGTCTGGAAGGCAAAGGGATATGGCCAGGAGTCCTCAGGACTGTGGACGGATGGACATGGTAAACCAGTGGCCCCCAGAGCATATCTTCCATGTCTGGCTGAAGCAGCTCACGGGCTGACTCATCTAGGCAAGGAAGGGATGTGCAAATTGGTGAGAGCATATTGGTGCGCCCCAGGATTCTCCTCTCATGCGAGTAAAAGAGCAATGTCATGCCTTACCTGTTTGAGAAAGAATATTGGAAAGGCAATACCTACAGAACCATCCCATATCCCACCTGCCGGCGGCCCTTTCCAGGTAATACAAATTGACTTTATACAATTACCCCCTTGTCGGAATTTGAAATATGTACTTGTTTGTATAGATGTTTTCTCAAATTGGGTCGAAGCATTTCCTGCGGCTACAAATACCGCTATGTTTACTGCTAAGAAAATTGTGCAGGAATTTGTATGTAGATATGGTATCCCTAGAATAATCGAAAGTGATAGGGGTACCCATTTTACAGGTGATGTCTTTCAAGGAATGTGTAAGTTGATGGGAGTTGATAGCAAGCTGCACACTCCGTACCGTCCACAGGCGAGTGCGAAGGTCGAAAGAGTGAACAGCACTATTAAAAATAAATTGAGTAAAGTGATGGCAGAGACAGGATTGACATGGCAAGAAGCTTTACCCATTGTATTGTACAGTATCAGAACCACTCCCAGGTCCCCTCTTAATCTGTCTCCCTTTGAAATCTTGTTTGGTCGACAACCGCATGTTATGATTAACCCTCAGGATGATTTGAAATGTAACAATGAAGTAACTGTAAAATACTTGATTAACATGAGTAAACAGTTAAGGAATCAAAATGATAATCTGAAGTTGGTGATTCCTGATCTACCTGATAGTAATTGTCATGACATTGAACCTGGGGATTATGTAATGATACGGAATTTTTTACGCTCAGGTTGCCTTATTGACAGATGGGAAGGACCATACCAGGTCTTATTGACTAGCACTACAGCATTGAAGGTTGCTGAGAGAGAGACTTGGGTCCATTCATCCCACTGCAAGAAGGTTGCTGATCCAGAGAAGTCCCGTGATAAGGAACAGACGGTAGAGGTTGTATCACTGGAGTGTCTGTTCCAGGAGGACTGAGGCGGCACCTGAGCCTTGAAGACCGAGAGCTGTTGTCGACTCCCCACTCCCTTTTATTATTTTCCTCCACTTCCCATCCCCTCTCCCTCAAATTTCTTTTTCCTCCTTCTCATTTTTCTCCATTTCCTCCTATAAGATGGACTTGCCCCAAGAGACTGTGATCCGGATTTTCCTGTTGACCATGATGTTGACCAGAGCAGTCTGTTCCGGCGAGAGTACCATGGAAGTCGATAGAGGTTCTGGAATGGGTTCTGATGATAAAGATGGAGGCGTAGTTTTCCAAGATCAACCTAACCAACAAGCAAAGGTGAGTATCAGAAAACGATCCGATAGCATTGACCATAGAAGGAATTGTGAAGGATTGTTAGCTGAAGAAAACTGTATCTGTAGGCTCTGTAACAATGTCATTGAGGATGGGTGCATTAAGAAATGCCAATCCAGTTTTAATATCCATATGGACCGGCATCCATTGAGCGACTATCACTCCTTAGTGGGTAATGTGTTAAACAAAACGGATTGTTGGGTATGCTCTCAAGTACCTCAGGGTCATAGCAAATCAGGGCTAGTACCATTTCCTTTAACGATAGGGGAGGTACTTGAGTTAAATGGTGGGAGACCGGTGGACAGGAGGTTTAATATCTCCAGCCCTCCTAGTTTAAAGCTCCACCAATACCATGTGGATAGGTCCCTATTATGTTTCAACATCTCCAATCCCAGAAAGCCGGGAAATTGGGAAGTGTCATTGAGTAACCACACCATGACCTTTTCGCATAGAGCAGATAGAATGCCTACAGATACAGAGCTTGTACGCCACATAGCCAGTAGAGGAAAATCTTTCCAGTATAGGTACACCTTAGGAAATAGGATTACGAGAGTTGGAGAAGTATCACCAGGATACTGTGCACATATCATACAACCTGATACGTGTATTAAGCAGATGGAAGAATTAGGATTAGGAGAGTTCACCTGGAAGGTGTGTAATATGGTTATGTCCTTCTCCGTCCCATATGTTCTCCCCGATGATGCATATTTCATATGCGGGAGAAAGGCGTACAAGTGGCTTGCCCCAAACTCTGAAGGATTGTGTTATATTGGAAAAGTATTGCCTGAAGTGATGACTGTAACACATGATAAAATGAAAGACATACATTGTGGTGCCCAAGCTCCTTATACTCACACCCATTACGAGCACGTTGTTAAAAGGCACCTGATAGAGAAGACAGAGCATCCGGCCTCTGATCTAATAAGTGAATCCACCGGGATTCAATTCTTAATCGCGTTAGATTTCACCCGCACCGCTAGAGGAGTGCTAAATTATAAATACATATCGGCGCTCGCAAATTTGTTAGATAATATCACTGAAATGTATGATGACACGTTTAGATATACTGGAAGGGAACTTCAAGCTTATAAAACAGAACTGGTGCAGCATAGAATGGTTCTCAATTACCTCACAGCAGTGACAGGCGGATATTGTGTTACATTGGCAACACAGTACGGCGTGAAGTGTTGCACGTATATCACGAATAGCACCGAGGATCCGGTCGAGGTCATAGACCAAAAGATGGACGATATTCTCCAATTGAAGTGGGAATTTCGCCGAAAACACAATCTCACTCTTGCTGCTGTAGGTAATGAGCTGACTGGTTGGGTGTCATGGTTGAACCCGCGAAATTGGTTCTCCGGTTTGGGAGACTGGGCTCAAGGAGTCATAATGGATGTTGGGAAGTTTCTCCTATGTATCTTAGGTGTTGTCATATCAATTGGCTTGATATTTAGATGCGGTCAGGCTTTAATGAAGTGCAAACATCGTACCAGGGTAATGAGTTTGAGGAGTGAGGAAACTGTAATTAACCTGGATTTGATTTATGACCCAATGATAGAAACAATGATGTAATGAAAATGCGATTATACGGTCCGTTTCTTTCACCTGTTTTTCTGGTTTTTCTCCAAGATAAAAAGACCCACTTGGACGAGGAAGTTGACGAGACGCTATACAGACAACGGATAGACCAAAGAAGAAGTTTTGACCACTTGAGATACGGACATTTGATGAACTTTGCCATGGATCCCCAGTTTCCCTAGAATTCTTAAACTTACGCTAGCCCAACATTTTTTTGTAAATCTAATGGCATTGACAAAGCTTTTTGCTCACACCTAATGGGCAACACAGCGCAAAGAAGACGACTTTCAACTGATACGGAACAAAACTTCAACCGACAGATGTACATTAACCTGACATAGAATACCACCGCATTTACCGTAATTATGTCTTTTCTTCATTTCTACAACCCTCAGGTAATGACACACATAGTATAGGGAATACAGGCACAGATATCAGCAATCACATATTCTCCCATTCATGTATCATCAACTAAAATGTGCTCCCCATTTTGTTCAAAATCCGAAAAGAGCTCGGTAAAGTTTGACAGCCCATCCACAGACCCGTACCACGGGATAAGAAGGAATTCAAATGTATACTTCGCAATACCTCGAAGCTTGATTTACAACACGTACGGCACGATGATACATGAGCCCCCAAACATGGACTCATACACACATGCTTCTGCTATCTCACTAGGTCATACCCTCTTCCCACCTACTCCTCTCTCCTCCCTTACCCAACCATGGAAATGAATTAACCCCTGACATATATTTTTCTCCTTTTGAAATGTTTTAGAAGGTGGCAGTTATTATTGACTGCCAAAGGGTGGACTGTCAAAGTCAGAAAAATATCTCTATGCACACTACCATATTTGCACCTCACACAGGTCCGTGCTGCGCATGCGTACGCTCTCCCGTACGTGCGCATACTCACAGTCGCGGGCACCCGCAGGCGCATGGTATGCGTATTTACGGTAGAGTTTATGCGATCGTAGCGTGCGACTCAATCATTACATATTTTCACTAATAATGTATTTTTTAGATCATGGTCCCTTTGATAGATTCTGAAAGTTTGGTTAATATAGAATGTTTATGAACAGAGGAATCCCTCTTTGTTTGATACGAAGGGTCAGACAGGAGTAATACAGTGGTGTTTAGTATCCATCGGAAGAATATTTAATTAGAAATATTCCGGTGTTGGTTTGAAGCAGATCAATCGCTCGTGCGAATAGTTATGGACATAAGAAGTTTATGAACATTTACTTTATTTGCACTTTATTACCCATGCGGCGGGAAACCCAGTTTCCCTCCCACCTGAGCAGTTGGAAATAGTCACAGCCCACCTGTATGAATCAACCTATGACCTTTTGTTATAATGCGAAGCCGAATTCCTGTGTCCAATGAACAATGAGATTGTAGGGACCATTGAATTGTATTGTGTGTGGGGCATAAATAGGCAAGCCGACCATATCCAACTTCACTCTCTTCAACGGTTCTCATTGCTGATAATCGGGAGCTGGATATCGAGGCGCATGCGATCGTTCCCCTTGTGCGTAAGTTTTCTCCGTAATCATATTGTCTTACTGTGAGCCATCTCTCTCTCTCTCTACTCTTTCTCTCGTATTTTCCTTTAATTGTATTGTATTGTATTTCCAGTGTAGTTATCTGGTTAGTTGGTTTATGTTATATTGTAGTGTATCATTTGTACTGTGATTCCTTTTGCAAGTATAATAGTTATAATACATATAATAGGTTTTGGACCCTAAGCCCAGGTATCTGTGTATTCTTTATAGGGTTAAGTATTCTCTGAGCGTCGGTGACGCTCAAGCAGCTTTGTAGTTAATCAGGTTACACCAGGTTGCACTTACACTCTGTCTCCACACTAAGGTATACTGTGTATCTCATTGTTAAAGGTATAGATATAAAGGTTTTAACGTTGTAAGCGTCTGCACCGCTGGTGATCTCCTCGTGGTCCCGAGCGTACGCTACGCTATAGCGAATCATTACGTTAGTCGGCAGCCAATAGCGTGCCTGCCTGTGATCACTGGGCCGTAAGCGAACGTGACGCTTGAGCGTCTCGACTACGGTTGAGCGATCGCTACACAACTTGCGTACCCTTACGGTACTTCTTACGTAGATAGCGTATAGTGTTCTTAGACCTCTTAAAGTGTTTTATATACGATAAATATTTAGCTTTATCAATTGTATGTGCAAAACATGGGACATGCTGGAATTTGCCCACATGTAATGCAAGGCACAATATTGGTGGCGTTGTCCGATGTCACAAATCCCCAGGAGAGTCCAATTGGGGTAAGCCAATCTGCAGTGATGTTACTCAGTTTCCGTAAGAGGTTGTCAGCTGTGTGCCTCTTATGGAAAGCGGTGATACAAAGCGTAGCCTGCCTAAGAACTAATTGGGGTTTGCAAGATGCTGCTACTGGTGCCGCTGCTGTTGTTGCTGTGGGAGGCAATACATCTACCCAGTGGGCTGTCACAGTCATTTAGGCCTTAGTCTGCCCTGCTCCACTTGTCCACATGTCCGTGGTTAAGTGGACAGTGGGTACAACTGCATTTTTTAGGACGCTGGTGACTCTTTTTCTGAGGTCTGTGTACATTCTCGGTATCGCCTGCCTAGAGACGTGGAACCTTGATAGTATTTGGTAACGGGGACACACTACTTCAAGCAATTCTCTAAGTCCCTGTGAACTAACGGCGAATACTGGACGCACGTCTAACACCAACATATTTGTCAAGGCCTGAGTTATCCGCTTTGCAACAGGATGACTGCTGTGATATTTCATTTTCCTCGCAAAGGACTGTGGGACAGTCAATTGATTACTGGAAGTAGTACAAGTGGTCTTCCGACTTCCCCTCTGGGATGATGATCGACAACAGCAGCGCCAGCAGCAGTAGGCGTTACACTTAAGGATCCATCGTAGGAATCCCAGTTAGGAGAGGACTCGTCAGACCTGCCAGTGACATGGCCTGCAGGACTATTGGTGTTCATGTCTAAGGAGGAAATTGACACTGAGGGAGTTAGTGGTGTGGTTTGCAGGAGCTTGGGTACAAGAGGAAGAAGGGATTAGTTGTCAGTGGACTGCTTCCGCTGTCACCCAAAGTTTTTGAACTTGTCAATGACCCTCTTATGAATGCGCTCCAGGTGACAAATAAGGGAGGATGTTCCTAGGTGGTTAATGTCCTTACCCCTACTTATTACAGCTTGACAAAGGCAACACACAGCTTTACACCAGTTGTCCGCATTTCTGTTGAAATAATTCCACACCGAAGAGGTGATTTTTTTTTGTATTTTGACCAGGCATGTCAATGGCCTTATTCATCCCACGGACAACAGGTGTCTACCCGGGTGCCTGACTTAAACAAACCACCTCACCATCAGAATCCTCCTTGTCAATTTCCTCCTCAGCGCCAGCAACACCCATATCCTCCTCATCCTGGTGTACTTCAACAGTGACATCTTCAATTTGACTATCAGGAACTATCAGGAACTGGACTGTGGGTGCACCTTCCAGCACTTGCCGGGGTCATGCAAATGGTGGAAGGAGCCACCTCTTCCCGTCCAGTGTTGGGAAGGTCAGGCATCGCAACCAACACAATTGGACTCTCCTTGGGGATTTGTGATTTAGAAGAACACACAGTTCTTTGCTGTGCTTTTGCCAGCTTAACTCTTTTCATTTTTCTAGCTGGAGGATGAGTGCTTCCATCCTCATGTGAAGCTGAATCACTAGCCATGAACATAGGCCAGAGCCTCAGCCGTTCCTTGCCACTCCGTGTTGTAAATGGCATATTGGCAAGTTTACGCTTCTCCTCAGACGCTTTTAATTTAGATTTTTGGGTCATTTTACTGAACTTTTGTTTTTTGGATTTTACATGCTCTCTACTATGACATTGGGCATCGGCAGGCCCGGCGCTACCCACTCAGCAAAGGGATGCAGTGCAGGTAGGCGCCGTGCAGGAGAGGCGCCTTCACTGCTCTGCATCCCTGCTGAAGCGCCGTCCTGTCCCCCCTGCTGCTGGCTGCTGCTCCTGCCCTGTCACACTGACAGGCAGCCACAGCAGCGCCGGCAGCATGACTCCTTCTCCTCTGTCCCCTGTGACAGTGAGAGGAGTGTTTTCGGTCTGAAGAAAGGGGGCGGAGCTACACGGACCAAGGGGGCGGAGCTACACAGACCAGGCTAGCAGACTGTGGAAGATCTGGCCAGCAAGATTGTGGTAAGGGGATGTAAAAAGAGTGTGAGAGAGAAAGTGTGTGTTTGTGTGTGTTTGTTTGTATTTAAAAAGTGGACACTGTCTGCCGTAATGTGTAAAAAGGGGGACGCTGGCTGCCGTAATGTGTAAAAAGGGGGACACTGGCTGCCGTAATGTGTAAAAAGGGCGACTCTGTCCGCCGTAATGTGTAAAAAGGAGGGCGCTGTCTGCCGTAATGTGTAAAAAGGGGGCGCTGGCTGCCGTAATGTGTAAAAAGGGGAACGCTGGCTGCCGTACTGTGTTAAAAGGGGGATGCTGGCTGCCGTAATGTGTAAAAAGGGGACTCTGTCCGCCATAATGTGTAAAAAGGGGACTCTGTCCGCCGTAATGTGTAAAAAAGGGACGCTGTCTACCATAATGTGTAAAAAGGGGGCCGCTGTCTGCCGTAATGTGTAAAAAGTGGACGCTGTCTGCCGCAATGTGTAAAAAGGGGACGCTGTCTGCCGTAATGTGTAAAACGGGGGACGCTGTCTGCCGTAATGTGTAAAATAGGTGTAAAATAGGTGTAGTAGTGTAGTGGTGCTACTGTGCGGCGTAGTTTGAATAATGGAGACTACTATAATATGTAATATGAATTGGTATTATTTGGTGGCCACGCCCCCATATTTTTTGCACGTGCTCAGGGGCCCAAGAGGCCATGATAACCCACCGGCCCTGCATGTAAAGTATGGGAGGTTGCAAATTTATATTTTGCAGGAGGGCGCCGAACACCCTAGCACTGGCCCTGTGCCGCATCGACCTTGGCAGACGACGTTAATGGCATTGAATCGTCTCTGCCATGACTAGTGGCAGCAGCTTCAGCACTAGGTGGAAGTGGATCTTGATCTTTCCTTATTTTACCCTCCACATTTTTGTTCTCCATTTTTTAATGTGTGGTATTATGTGCCAGTAATATATCTGGAATTAAACGGCAGTAATGTCTGGAATTAGATCCCACTAGATAGATACCAGATACCACTGTGACTGGAATGATGATGACCTATGCAGGACACTACCACAGCACCCTACAGCAGCAAGATGCAGCACAAGACACTGGACTTTTAGTCACCACAATGCAGCACAAGACAATGAGTAGTGATACTGAGCACTGATGAGGATACTAGAACTGACACTAGGCAGCGAGAACAGCACTGGACTATTGTACTGTAATATTATATACTGGTCACCACAATGCAGTACTAATACTGAGCACAGATATTGAGCAATGATGAGGATATTAGAACTGACACTTGGCAGCGAGAACAGCACTGGACTATTGTACTGTAGTATTATATACTGGTCACCACAATGCAGCACTGATACTGTTCACAGATATTGAGCACTGAGGAGGATACTAGAACTGACATGGAGCAGCAAGATACAGCAATGGACTATTGTACTGTAGTATTATATACTGGTCACCACAATGCAGCACTGATACTGTTCACAGACATTGAGCACTGATAAGGATACTAGAACTGACACGGAACAGCAAGATACAGCAATGGACTTTTGTACAGTAGTATTATATATTGGTCACCACAATGCAGCACTGTTACTGAGCACTGATGAGGATACTAGAACTGACACGGAGCAGCAAGATACAGCAATGGACTATTGTACTGTAGTACTATATACTGGTCACCACAATGCAGCACTGATACTGAGCACAGATATTGAGCACTGATGAGGATACTAGAACTGACACGGAGCAGCAAGATAAAGCAATGGACTATTGTACTGTAGTATTATATATTGGTCACCACAATGCAGCACTGATACTGAGCACAGATATTGAGCACTGATGAGAATACTAAAACTAGCACGGAGCAGCAAGATACAGCAATGGACTATTGTACTGTAGTTTTATATACTGGTCACCACAATGCAGCACTGATACTGAGCACAGATATTGAGCACTGATGAGGATACTAGAACTGACACGGAACAGCAAGACACAGCAATGGACTATTGTACTGTAGTATTATATATTGGTCACCACAATGCAGCACTGATACTGAGCACAGATATTGAGCAGTGATGAGGATACTAGAACTGACATGGAGCAGCAAGATAAAGCAATGGACTATTGTACTGTAATATTATATACTGGTCACCACAATGCAGCACTGATACTGAGCACAGATATTGAGCACTGATGAGGATATTAGAACTGACATGGAGCAGAAAGATAAAGCAATGGATTATTGTACGGTAGTATTATATACTGGTCACCACAATGCAGCACTGATACTGAGCACAGATATTGAGCACTGATGAGGATACAAGAACTGGCACGGAGCAGCAAGATACAGCAATGGACTATTGTACTGTAGTATTATATACTGGTCACCACAATGCAGCACTGATACTGAGCACAGATATTGAGCACTGATGAAGATACTAGAACTGACACGGAGCAGCAAGATACACCAATGGACTATCATACTGTAGTATATTGGTCACCACAATGCAGCACTGATACTGAGCACAGATATTGAGCTGATATTGAGCTGATATTGGGCTTTTCAGGCAGAGAACGTAGCCACGTCCTCTCCGCTCAATCTACAATGCACGAGTGAAAATGGCGGCGACGTGCGGCTCTTTATATGGAATCCGAATCTCGCGAGAATCCGACAGTGGGATGATGACGTTTTCCCCCGTTCGGGTTTTGCGAGTAAGGCGGAAAGAACCGAGGCTGCCTCGGACCCGTGTAAACCACGTGAAGTTCGGGGGGGTTTGGTTCTCGGTGAACCGAACCCGCTCATCTCTAATGTACAGTAGATGTTAATATGACCCACCCTCACCTTATCAGAAGGTGTGAGCTCTGGGTGAGACTACACAGATACAGAGACATGATAATATGTAGATTGGTGAACCCTACGTGTTTATTAACAATGACTTTTTCAGGGGTGTTATGACTTTAAGGTGATAAAAGTGAGAGACATAGGGATCATTTTTAATCTTTGTGATTACATATATATACTATATATTTACACATTAAATCTAGCAGGCAGATGATGTGTGTAACAGCAGTGAAGTAGTCAGGTTTTAAGACTCTGTGATAGTGTAGGACCTGCATGAAGGTGGGGTACCTTGAAAATCGGTATGCAGGCTTCCGTGCATTGGCCAATCCACCAACTAAACCCCCATCATTTATTTATTGAATTGTTGAGGATAAGTGAGTTTACTTTGGTGAGTGCTGGGTTCTTTGTTTGTATTTATTTGAGCGATGTGGTCATGGGCTACATGCACCCCGCCCTGTGAGTGGTTAGTACAGCTGTGTACCCCGCTTTTGTGGTGGAGAGTGCTGTGTTACATGCACCCCACCCTGTGAGTGGTAAGTGCATAGCTGTGCCCCGCTTCTGGTGTGGTGAGTGCTGTGGTTTTTTCTGTGTGTGTATACGATGGGGTTAATCTATGGTTAGCTCTTATTAACCGTGGCCACTAGCTTTCTCATGCACCCCTGTGTGGACTCTATTATCCTGAACCTGTCTCAGCTGTTCCTTAGCAATCATCTTTGAGCCAGTGCAATAGGTGACTAGTGTGCCTTTAAAAGCCATAAAGTCTGTGGCAGGTACACATTAAATCTAGCAGGCAGATAATGTGTGTAACAGCAGTGAAGTAGTCAGGTTTTAAGACTCTGTGATAGTGTAGGACCTGCATGAAGGTGGGGTACCTTGAAAAACGGTATGCAGGCTTCTGTGCATTGGCCAATCCACCAACTAAACCCCCATCATTTATTTATTGAACTGTTGAGGATAAGTGAGTTTACTTTGGTGAGTGCTGGGTTCTTTGTTTGTATTTATTTGAGCGATGTGGTCATGGGCTACATGCACCCCGCCCTGTGAGTGGTTAGTACAGCTGTGTACCCCGCTTTTGTGGTGGAGAGTGCTGTGTTACATGCACCCCACCCTGTGAGTGGTAAGTGCATAGCTGTGCCCCGCTTCTGGTGTGGTGAGTGCTGTGGTTTTTTCTCTGTGTGTATACGATGGGGTTAATCTATGGTTAGCTCTTATTAAACGTGGCCACTAGCTTTCTCATGCACCCCTGTGTGGACTCTATTATCCTGAACCTGTCTCAGCTGTTCCTTAGCAATCATCTTTGAGCCAGTGCAATAGGTGACTAGTGTGCCTTTAAAAGCCATAAAGTCTGTGGCAGGTACACATTAAATCTAGCAGGCAGATGATGTGTGTAACAGCAGTGAAGTAGTCAGGTTTTAAGACTCTGTGATAGTGTAGGACCTGCATGAAGGTGGGGTACCTTGAAAATCGGTATGCAGGCTTCCGTGCATTGGCCAATCCACCAACTAAACCCCCATCATTTATTTATTGAATTGTTGAGGATAAGTGAGTTTACTTTGGTGAGTGCTGGGTTCTTTGTTTGTATGTGTATATATATATAATATATATAATATATATATATATATATGTGACGTGCGGTGGGGTGAGGCAGAGCCTTTCCTGTCATACTTACGTTTAAACCAGAGATTTAACTGAATAAAGTATATGAAAAATACTAATCATTTGTTTGAAATACCTTCATTGCATTATTCTAATAATTTTTAGAGCCCAAACTCTGGAGTAAAAAGTCTATGGCAGGTGAAGCAGTGCCTCACCTGCTTATCTTTTCTGCACATCTCTGATCAAAACTCACCAAATTTCCAGGAGTTTATACTGATGCACCTGTGTATAATGCCCAGATGTACCCTTTGGCTCATATATTGCATGTAAATCTGGCTCTGGGGCTAGCCAGTGCCTCCTGAGCCATTTTGCTCACCGTACGTTCCTGATATATATATACATATGTATATGTAATAGATAAAAATAAACATACCGATATTGTTTTTTTTTTAAATAAAAAACAGATGATAGAGACTATCAATCCCTCCACTACTGGCTTGCATATGCGGTATTTCCTGCAAAAGGTATATTTTAATTAGATATGAGCAGGTTCAGTTCTCCGAGAACCGAACCCCCACCGAACCCCCACCGAACTCCACGTGGTTTACAAGGGTCCTGAGGCAGGCTCGATTGTTCCCGCCTGACTCGGAAAACCCGAACGAGGGAAAACTTCATCATCCCGCTGTTGGATTCTCGCGAGATTCGGATTCCATATAAAGAGCCGCGTGTCGCTGCCATTTTCACTCGTGCATTGTAGAGAGAGCAGAGAGGACATGGCTACGTTCTCTCAGTGGCAAATCTCAATATCAGTGCTCAGTTTCAGTGCTTACTTATTGCTGCTCAGTAATACTAGTAGTGTGTCTCTCTTGTGCTGCATCTTGCTGCGCAGTGTCAGTTCTCAGTAGTATCCTCCAGTGCCGTAACTAGACATTTTAGCGCTGTGTGCAAGAAACAGCACCGGCGCCTCCCCCCCCCAATACACAAAACAGGGTCAGTGTGCGCCACGGGCACGCTGATAAAATATAGGGGCGTGTCTTCATGGGAAAGGGGTATGTCCACAGAGCTCCCTTTTACACATTAAGGCAGGCAGAGCTTGCTTTTACACATCACGGCAGGCAGAGCTCCCTTTTACACATTACGGCAGGTAGAGTCCCCCTTTTTACACATTTTGGCAAAAGAGTTTCCCTTTTTACACATTACTGAAGGCAGTCCCCTTTCTACACATAACAGCAGGCAGATTCCACCTTTTTTCCAAATTAGGCAGGCAGAATCCCCCTTTTTTACACATTACAGAAGCAGAGTCCCCCTTTTTACACATTAGGCAGGCTGAGTCCCCCTTTTTACACATTATGGCAGCAGAGGCCCCCTTTTTACACATTAGGCAGGCTGAGTCCCCCTTTTTACACATTATGGCAACAGAGGCCCCCTTTTTACACATTAGGCAGACAGAGTCCCTCTTTTTTACACATTGCAGCAGTAGAGTGGCACACTGGGGGAGAGCTAGGGAGAAAGCAGGTGAGAGGAATGCGGGGGAGGGGTAAGGAGAGAGCATGTGAGAGGAACGCAGGGGGAGGGCTAGGTTGAGAGCAGGTGAGAGGAACGCGGGTGAGTGCTAGGGAGAGAGCAGGTGAGAGGAACGTGGGGGGAGGGCTAGGGAGAGAGCAGGTGAGATGAACGGGAGAGAGCAGGTGAGAAGAATGCAGGGGGAGGGCTAGGGAGAGAGCAGGTGAGAGGTATGCGGGGGGAGGGCTATGGAGAGAGCAGGTGAGAGGAATGTCAGGTGCCAAAAGGCTGTGTGGGCGCGCATGATCTGACATCACGCCTGGTGTTGAGGAGCGCAGCCGAGGGGAGAAAGGATTGGTGAAGGACATGCTCAGCCATATCCGCCAAGATCAGCTGCTGCCGGGTTATAGTCCTCATCCTCCAGGCTCCACACCGAGTCCACGTAGTAACGCTGGTGAGCGGTGCAGCCCAGTCCGGGGCGGGGAAGGAGAAGGGGTATGTAGAGCACACATGCTCCTCGGCAGCGCTGCAGTTACCTAGCGGCGATGGCGGGCGGTAGTGTGGTGTGGATCAGAGCTGGATTAAGACTTCAGGGGTCCCAGGGGACTTAAGACAGGGGGGCCCTCAGGTCTAAAATTAAAACCATAATACAAATGTCTATATAAACAGTATATTATATATACATATATTTGTACAGAAATACATGCACACACATATATCATATATATATATATATATATATATATATACACACACTCACATATATACTTTGTATATGGGCACAACTTGCTGGCAAAAACTCACACAGTGGAAGAAGAGCTTGAAGTTCTCTTCTCTGACGAGCTGTGGCTGTGTGCACGTTAGTAGTAATCAGTGCTTTCCCTGACTGGCGAGTGACAGCTCAGCTGTCCAATGGTGTGTGCAGCAGCAACCTGCGGCTCCGTGATTGGCTGGAGCGCAGGCTGCAGCTGCACACACCATTGGACAGATGAGCTGTCACTCAGCAGACAGCCTAGGAAAGCTTTGCGGCGCCGGCGGCTAGCAGTCACTCAGTGCGGTATCAATCAGAGGGGAGGACGGTGCTGCCGCTGCAGATCGGATCAGTAACACAGATCCGATCTGTGGCTGGTGGCAGGGGGCCCTTTCAGATTGGGGATGCCCGGGGTACTTAACCCTGGAACTCCCCCTTAATCTAGCCGTGGCCCGGCGGGTGCCTGCGGAGGTTTTCCGCCTCACAGCGCATTACGCTGTGTGCAATGCCCCTCTAGCCCATAGCTGGTTATGGCACTGGTATCCTCATCAGTGCTCACTATCACTGCTCATTGTCTTGTGCTGCATTGTGGTGCTCAGTATCAGTTCTCAGTATTATCCTCATCAGTGCTCAGTATCACTGCTCATTGGCCCTCATTCCGAGTTGTTCGCTCGCTAGCTGCTTTTAGCAGCCGGGCAAACGCTAAGCCGCCGCCCTCTCGGAGTGTATCTTAGCTTAGCAGAAGAGCGAACGAAAGGTTCGCAGCACTGCTACAAAAAAAGATTGTGCAGTTTCTGAGCAGCTCGAGACCTACTCCTACCTTGCGATCACTTCATACTGTTTAGTTCCTGTTTTGACGTCACGAACACTTCCTGTGTTCGGCCAGCCACACCTGCATTTCCCCAGGCACACCTGCATTTGCATGTGTCATGCCTGCGTTTTTACACACACTCCCCGAAAACGGTCAGTTACCTCCCAGAAACACCCACTTCCTGTCAATCACTCTGCGGTCAACAGTGCAATTTAAAAGCGTCGCTAGACCTTGTGTGAAACGGCATCGGCTGTTGTGAAAGTACGTCGCGCGTGCTCATTGCACCGCATAAGCATGCGCAGAATTGCAGATTTTTTGCCTGATTGATGCACAGCGACCGAAAACAGCCAGCAATCAACTCGGAATGAGGGCCATTGTCTTGTGCTGCATTGTGGTGCTCAGTATACTGCAGTACATTACTAATATACTAGTCCAGTGTCTTGTGCTGCATCTTGCTGCTCAGTGTCAGTTCTCAGTATTATTATCATCAGTGCTCAGTATCACTGCTCATTGTCTTGTGCTGCATTGTGGTGCTAGTATACTACAGTACATTACTAATAGTTCAGTGTCTTGTGCTGCATCTTGCTGCTCAGTGTCAGTTATCAGTATTATCATCATCAGTGCTCAGTATCACTGCTCATTGTCTTGTGCTGCATTGTGGTGCTCAGTAATACTACAGTACATTACTAATATAGTAGTCCAGTGTCTTGTGCTGCATCTTGCTGCTCAGTGTCAGTTCTCAGTATTATCCTCATCAGTGCTCAGTATCACTGCTCATTGTCTTGTGCTGCATTGTGGTGCTCAGTATACTACAGTACATTACTAATATACTAGTCCAGTGTCTTGTGCTGCATCTTGATGCTCAGTGTCAGTTCTCAGTATTATTATTATCATCAGTGCTCAGTATCATTGCTCCAGAGCCGTAACTAAGGGGGGGCTAGGGGGGCATGTGACCTGGGCGCCGGATTGGAGGGGGCGCCGCAACGCTTACACCCCCTCCGAGTCCCGATGCGCACAGGTCCCTTCGTAGGAGCAGCACAAAGCAGTCCAGGCTGTGTGTGATGAAACGGAAAATAAACTACAGCTCCCAGAAGCCCTTGCTGCGGGAGCTGTAGTTTACTTTCAGTTTCTTCTATGATGACTGTCGTGTGCTGCCTGTTGTGCCCTAAAACGGGGCACATGGAACAAGTTACCCCAGCCCCCCCTGCTGCCTTTGATAACCGCAGCAGTGCACTATTGCACTGCTGAGCAGGAAACATGAATGGTCCGAAAAGGGGGCGGAGCTACACGGCAATTTGCTCAGTACCAAGCCAGACAGCACCATCGAAGAGAGGAGGGGAGAGGAGCAGCAGCAGCACACACCAAAGCCTAAATAGTGAGTGTGACACTGTATGTGTGTGTGCAACTACTATATGTGTGTGTGTATAAATGTGTTGTGCATGTGTGTGACTGTATGTAAATAGGTGTGTCACTACATATCTGTATGCGTGCTAGTGTGTCACTATGTATGTATGTATGTATGTATGTATGTATGTATGTGTGACTATGTATGTATACAGGTGTGTGACTATGTACGTGAGTGAATGAATGTATGCGTGCGTGTATGTGTTTAGATGTGTGACAGTATGTATGTGTGTGATTTTACATATGTATCAATTAGAGATGAGCGCCTGAAATTTTTCGGGTTTTGTGTTTTGGTTTTGGGTTCGGTTCCGCGGCCGTGTTTTGGGTTCGAACGCGTTTTGGCAAAACCTCACCGAATTTTTTTTGTCGGATTCGGGTGTGTTTTGGATTCGGGTGTTTTTTTCAAAAAACACTAAAAAACAGCTTAAATCATAGAATTTGGGGGTCATTTTGATCCCAAAGTATTATTAACCTCAAAAACCATAATTTACACTCATTTTCAGTCTATTCTGAATACCTCACACCTCACAATATTATTTTTAGTCCTAAAATTTGCACCGAGGTCGCTGTGTGAGTAAGATAAGCGACCCTAGTGGCCGACACAAACACCGGGCCCATCTAGGAGTGGCACTGCAGTGTCACGCAGGATGTCCCTTCCAAAAAACCCTCCCCAAACAGCACATGACGCAAAGAAAAAAAGAGGCGCAATGAGGTAGCTGTGTGAGTAAGATTAGCGACCCTAGTGGCTGACACAAACACCGGGCCCATCTAGGAGTGGCACTGCAGTGTCACGCAGGATGGCCCTTCCAAAAAACCCTCCCCAAACAGCACATGACGCAAAGAAAAAAAGAGGCGCAATGAGGTAGCTGTGTGAGTAAGATTAGCGACCCTAGTGGCCGACACAAACACCGGGCCCATCTAGGAGTGGCACTGCAGTGTCACGCAGGATGTCCCTTCCAAAAAACCCTCCCCAAACAGCACATGACGCAAAGAAAAAAAGAGGCGCAATGAGGTAGCTGTGTGAGTAAGATTAGCGACCCTAGTGGCTGACACAAACACCGGGCCCATCTAGGAGTGGCACTGCAGTGTCACGCAGGATGGCCCTTCCAAAAAACCCTCCCCAAACAGCACATGACGCAAAGAAAAAAAGAGGCGCAATGAGGTAGCTGTGTGAGTAAGATTAGCGACCCTAGTGGCCGACACAAACACCGGGCCCATCTAGGAGTGGCACTGCAGTGTCACGCAGGATGTCCCTTCCAAAAAACCCTCCCCAAACAGCACATGACGCAAAGAAAAAAAGAGGCTTTTTACTGATATTTGGTGTTTTGGATTTGACATGCTCTGTACTATGACATTGGGCATCGGCCTTGGCAGACGACGTTGCTGGCATTTCATCGTCTCGGCCATGACTAGTGGCAGCAGCTTCAGCACGAGGTGGAAGTGGATCTTGATCTTTCCCTAATTTTGGAACCTCAACATTTTTGTTCTCCATATTTTAATAGGCACAACTAAAAGGCACCTCAGGTAAACAATGGAGATGGATGGATTGGATACTAGTATACAATTATGGACGGGCTGCCGAGTGCCGACACAGAGGTAGCCACAGCCGTGAACTACCGCACTGTACTGTGTCTGCTGCTAATATATAGACTGGTTGATAAAGAGATAGTATACTCGTAACTAGTATGTATGTATAAAGAAAGAAAAAAAAACCACGGTTAGGTGGTATATACAATTATGGACGGGCTGCCGAGTGCCGACACAGAGGTAGCCACAGCCGTGAACTACCGCACTGTACTGTGTCTGCTGCTAATATATAGACTGGTTGATAAAGAGATAGTATACTCGTAACTAGTATGTATGTATAAAGAAAGAAAAAAAAACCACGGTTAGGTGGTATATACAATTATGGACGGGCTGCCGAGTGCCGACACAGAGGTAGCCACAGCCGTGAACTACCGCACTGTACTGTGTCTGCTGCTAATATATAGACTGGTTGATAAAGAGATAGTATACTCGTAACTAGTATGTATGTATAAAGAAAGAAAAAAAAACCACGGTTAGGTGGTATATACAATTAGGGACGGGCTGCCGAGTGCCGACACAGAGGTAGCCACAGCCGTGAACTACCGCACTGTACTGTGTCTGCTGCTAATATAGACTGGTTGATAAAGAGATAGTATACTACTAATATTATATATACTGGTGGTCAGGTCACTGGTCACTAGTCACACTGGCAGTGGCACTCCTGCAGCAAAAGTGTGCACTGTTTAATTTTAATATAATATTATGTACTCCTGGCTCCTGCTATAACCTATAACTGGCACTGCAGTAGTGCTCCCCAGTCTCCCCCACAATTATAAGCTGTGTGAGCTGAGCAGTCAGACAGATATATAATATATATAGATGATGCAGCACACTGGCCTGAGCCTGAGCAGTGCACACAGATATGGTATGTGACTGACTGAGTCACTGTGTGTATCGCTTTTTTCAGGCAGAGAACGGATATATTAAATAAACTGCACTGTGTGTCTGGTGGTCACTCACTATATAATATATTATGTACTCCTGGCTCCTGCTATAACCTATAACTGGCACTGCAGTAGTGCTCCCCAGTCTCCCCCACAATTATAAGCTGTGTGAGCTGAGCAGTCAGACAGATATATATAATATTATATATAGATAATAGATGATGCAGCACACTGGCCTGAGCCTGAGCAGTGCACACAGATATGGTATGTGACTGAGTCACTGTGTGCTGTGTATCGCTTTTTTCAGGCAGAGAACGGATTATAAAGTAAACTGCACTGTCCTCACTAGTAAACTCTCTCCACTCAGTCTCTACACTTCTACAGTAACAGTACTCCTCCTAGTCAGCTCCAGTAAATCTCTCTCAGTCTCTTATAATCTAAATGGAGAGGACGCCAGCCACGTCCTCTCCCTATCAATCTCAATGCACGTGTGAAAATGGCGGCGACGCGCGGCTCCTTATATAGAATCCGAGTCTCGCGATAGAATCCGAGCCTCGCGAGAATCCGACAGCGTCATGATGACGTTCGGGCGCGCTCGGGTTAACCGAGCAAGGCGGGAAGATCCGAGTCGCTCGGACCCGTGAAAAAAACATGAAGTTCTGGCGGGTTCGGATTCAGAGAAACCGAACCCGCTCATCTCTAGTATCAATGTATGGGGTATTATTTCCTTTTTAACTTCATCTGTAGCCCAAATGTCTAACTAAGGGGGGTCATTCCGAGTTGATCGCACGTAGCAATCAACTAGACACCGCCTATGGGGGAGTGTATTTTAGCATAGCAAGGTTGTGATCGCTTGTGCAGCCCTGCTATGCTAAAAAGTTTTGTGTAAAACAAGACCAGCCCTAGACCTACTTACCCTGTGCGAGGGATCTAGCGATGAAGGTAATGGAATTGACATCAGACATCCGCCCTCCAAACGCCTGGACACACCTGCGTTCGGATCTCCACGTCTGGGAAATGGTGAGTTGACACCCCCCAGAACGCCTTCCTCCTGTCAATCTTCTTGCGGTCGCCGCTGCGACTGCTTTCTTAGTATGCGGTGTCGCTGCCCGGAGACTGCCGTCACCAGGCAATGACGCGCCTGCACAATGCGGCCGCCGCACACGCGCAGTTCTGAACCATTCGCACCGCTGCAATGAACCGCAGCATGCAAACGGGTCGGAAATGACCCCCTGAGTTCAGCTAAACGTCTAGAAAAGAAGCTATATAGCAGCTACCAGCCCTTTGCTCTCATGGAGTATATATGGGTTGGGGTTACGTGGCCGGTGCACGGTCAGCATACCGATGCCAGGATCCCGGCCACCAGAATGCCGTCAGGGGGTGAGTGTAAAAAGCCCCTTGTGGGCTCGGTGGCTCGCTACGCTCGCCACAGGTTCTATTCCCACTCTATGGGTGTTGTGGACACCAATGAGGGGAAATAGCCCGTTAGCTGGTACTGGCTGATGGCATTGTCAGTCCTCGCACAGAGTTACACGTGGTGGTGGGTTGGTTGTCTGTGCGTGTGTGTGTGTGGGGGTGGGGGGTGGGGGGGCGCCGGATTACTGTTTTGCCCCGGGTGACAAGAATCCTAGTTTCGGCCCTGATTGCTCATTGTCTTGTGCTGCATTGTGGTGCTAGTATACTACAGTACATTACTAATATACTAGTCCAGTGTCTTGTGCTGCATCTTACTGCTCAGTGTCAGTTCTCAGTATTATCATCATCAGGGCTCAGTATCACTGCTCATTGTCATGTGCTGCATTGTGGTGCTAGTATACTACAGTACATTACTAATATACTAGTCCAGTGTCTTGTGCTGCATCTTGCTGCTCAGTGTCAGTTCTCAGTATTATCCACATCAGTGCTCAGTATCACTGCTCATTGTCCTGTGCTGCATTGTGGTGCTTAGTATACTACAGTACATTACAAATATATAGTGATGTGCACCGGCAATTTTTCGGGTTTTGGTTTTGGGTTCGGTTCCGCGGCCGTGTTTTGGGTTCGAACGCGTTTTGGCAAAACCTCACCGAATTTTTTTTGTCGGATTCGGGTATATTTTGGATTCGGGTGTTTTTTTCAAAAAACCCTAAAAAACAGCTTAAATCATAGAATTTGGGGGTCATTTTGATCCCATAGTATTATTAACCTCAATAACCATAATTTCCACTAATTTTCAGTCTATTCTGAACACCTCACACCTTACAATATTATTTTTAGTCCTAAAATTTGCACCGAGGATGCTGGATGGCTAAGCTAAGCGAAACAAGTGGCCGACACAAACACCTGGCCCATCTAGGATTGGCACTGCAGTGTCACGCAGGATGGCCCTTCAAAAAAATATTCCCCAAACAGCACATGACGCAAAGAAAAAAAGAGGCGCAATGAGGTAGCTGTGTGACTAAGCTAAGCGACCCTAGTGGCCGACACAAACACCTGGCCCATCTAGGAGTGGCACTGCAGTGTCACGCAGGATGGCCCTTCAAAAAAATACTCCCCAAACAGCATATGACGCAAAGAAAAAAAGAGGCGCAATGAGGTAGCTGTGTGACTAAGCTAAGCGACCCTAGTGGCCGACACAAACACCTGGCCCATCTAGGAATGGCACTGCAGTGTCACGCAGGATGGCCCCTCAAAAAAATACTCCCCAAACAGCACATGACGCAAAGAAAAAAAGAGGCGCAATGAGGTAGCTGTGTGACTAAGCTCAGCGACCCTAGTGGCCGACACAAACACCTGGCCCATCTAGGAGTGGCACTGCAGTGTCACGCAGGATGGCACTTCAAAAAAATACTCCCCAAACAGCACATGACGCAAAGAAAAAAAGAGGCGCAATGAGGTAGCTGTGTGACTAAGCTAAGCGACCCTAGTGGCCGACACAAACACCTGGCCCATCTAGGAGTGGCACTGCAGTGTCACGCAGGATGGCCCTTCAAAAAAATACTCCCCAAACAGCACATGACGCAAAGAAAAAAAGAGGCGCAATGAGGTAGCTGTGTGACTAAGCTCAGCGACCCAAGTGGTCGACACAAACACCTGGCCCATCTAGGAGTGGCACTGCAGTGTCACGCAGGATGGCCCTTCAAAAAAATACTCCCCAAACAGCACATGACGCTAAGAAAAAAAGAGGAGCAATTAGGTAGCTGTGTGACTAAGCTCAGCGACCCAAGTGGCCGACACAAACACCTGGCCCATCTAGGAGTGGCACTGCAGTGTCACGCAGGATGGCCCTTCAAAAAAATACTCCCCAAACAGCACATGACGCTAAGAAAAAAAGAGGCGCAATGAGGTAGCTGTGTGACTAAGCTAAGCGACCCTAGTGGCCGACACAAACACCTGGCCCATCTAGGAGTGGCACTGCAGTGTCACGCAGGATGGCCCTTCAAAAAAATACTCCACAAACAGCACATGACCCTTCAAAAAAATACTCCCCAAACAGCACATGACGCAAAGAAAAATGAAAGAAAAAAGAGGTGCAAGATGGAATTGTCCTTGGGCCCTCCCACCCACCCTTATGTTGTATAAACAGGACATGCACACTTTAACGAACCCATCATTTCAGCGACAGGGTCTGCCACACGACTGTGACTGAAATGACTGGTTGGTTTGGGCCCCCACCAAAAAAGAAGCAATCAATCTCTCCTTGCACAAACTGGCTCTACAGAGGCAAGATGTCCACCTCATCATCATCGTCCGATTCATCACCCCTTTCACTGTGTACAGCCCCCTCCTCACAGATTATTAATTCGTCCCCACTGGAATCCGCCATCTCAGGTCCCCGTGTACTACTATCTGGAGGCAATTGCTGCTGGTGAATGTCTCCACGGAGGAATTGATTATAATTCATTTTAATGAACATCATCTTCTCCACATTTTCTGGAAGTAACCTCGTACGCCGATTGCTGACAAGGTGAGCGGCGGCACTAAACACTCTTTCGGAGTACACACTGGAGGGAGGGCAACTTAGGTAGAATAAAGCCAGTTTGTGCAAGGGCCTCCAAATTGCCTCTTTTTCCTGCCAGTATACGTACGGACTGTCTGACGTGCCTACTTGGATGCGGTCACTCATATAATCCTCCACCTTTTTTTCAATGGTGAGAGAATCATATACAGTGACAGTAGACGACATGTCAGTAATCGTTGGCAGGTCCTTCAGTCCGGACCAGATGTCAGCACTCGCTCCAGACTGCCCTGCATCACCGCCAGCGGGTGGGCTCGGAATTCGTAGCCTTTTCCTCGCACCCCCAGATGCGGGAGAATGTGAAGGAGGAGCTGTTGACGGGTCACGTTCCGCTTGACTTGACAATTTTCTCACCAGAAGGTCTTTGAACCCCTGCAGACTTGTGTCTGCCGGAAAGAGAGATACAAGGTAGGTTTTAAATCTAGGATCGAGCACGGTGGTCAAAATGTAGTGCTCTGATTTCAACAGATTGACCACCCGTGAATACTGGTTAAGCGAATGAAGGGCTCCATCCACAAGTCCCACATGCCTAGCGGAATCGCTCTGTTTTAGCTCCTCCTTCAATGCCTCCAGCTTCTTCTGCAAAAGCCTGATGAGGGGAATGACCTGACTCAGGCTGGCAGTGTCTGAACTGACTTCACGTGTGGCAAGTTCAAAAGGTTGCAGAACCTTGCACAACGTTGAAATCATTCTCCAGGTGCATTCCACCTCCTTTGCCTATATCGTGGGCAGATGTATAGGCTTGAATGGCCTTTTACTGCTCCTCCATCCTCTGAAGCATATAGAGGGTTGAATTCCACCTCGTTACCACCTCTTGCTTCAGATGATGGCAGGGCAGGTTCAGGCGTTTTTGGTGGTGCTCCAGTCTTCTGTACGCGGTGCCTGTACGCCGAAAGTGGCCCGCAATTCTTCTGGCCACCGACAGCATCTCTTGCACGCCCCTGTCGTTTTTTTAATAATTCTGCACCACCAAATTCAAGGTATGTGCAAAACATGGGACGTGCTGGAATTTGCCCAGATGTAATGCACGCACAATATTGCTGGCGTTGTCCGATACCACAAATCCCCCGGAAAGTCCAATTGGGGTAAGCCATTCTGCGATGATCTTCCTCAGTTGCCGTAAGAGGTTTTCAGCTGTGTGCGTATTCTGGAAAGCGGTGATACAAAGCGTAGCCTGCCTAGGATCGAGTTGGCGTTTGCGAGATGCTGCTACTGGTGCCGCCGCTGCTGTTCTTGCAGCAGGAGGCAATACATCTACCCAGTGGGCTGTCACAGTCATGTAGTCCTGAGTCTGCCCTGCTCCACTTGTCCACATGTCCGTGGTTAAGTGGACATTGGGTACAACTGCATTTTTTAGGACACTGGTGACTCTTTTTCTGAGGTCTGTGTACATTCTCGGTATCGCCTGCCTAGAGAAATGGAACCTAGATGGTATTTGGTACCGGGGAGACAGTACCTCAATCAAGTCTATAGTTGGCTCTGAAGTAACGATGGATACCGGAACCACGTTTCTCACCGCCAAGGCCTCAGTTATCCGCTTTGCAGCAGGATGACTGCTGTGATATTTCATCTTCCTCGCAAAGGACTGTTGGACAGTCAATTGCTTACTGAAGTAGTACAAGTGGTCTTCCGACTTCCCCTCTGGGATGCCGATCGACTCCCAGCAGCAACAACAGCAGCGCCAGCAGCAGTAGGCGTTACACTCAAGGATGCATCGGAGGAATCCCAGGCAGTAGAGGACTCGTCAGACTTGCCAGTGACATGGCCTGCAGGACTATTGGCTTTCCTGGGTAAGGAGGAAATTGACACTGAGGGAGTTGGTGGTGTGGTTTGCGGGAGCTTGGTTACAAGAGGAAGGGATTTACTGGTCAGTGGACTGCTTCCGCTGTCGCCCAAAGTTTTTGAACTTGTCACTGACTTATGATGAATGCGCTGCAGGTGACGTATAAGGGAGGACGTTCCGAGGTGGTTAACGTCCTTACCCCTACTTATTACAGCTTGACAAAGGCAACACATGGCTTGACACCTGTTGTCCGCATTTGTGTTGAAATAATTCCACACCGAAGAGCTGATTTTTTTTGTATTTTGACCAGGCATGTCAATGGCCATATTCGTCCCACGGACAACAGGTGTCTCCCCGGGTGCCTGACTTAAACAAACCACCTCACCATCAGAATCCTCCTTGTCAATTTCCTCCCCAGCGCCAGCAACACCCATATCCTCATCCTGGTGTACTTCAACACTGACATCTTCAATTTGACTATCAGGAACTGGACTGCAGGTGCTCCTTCCAGCACTTGTAGGGGCCGTGCAAATGGTGGAAGGCGCAAGCTCTTCCCGTCCAGTGTTGGGAAGGTCAGGCATCGCAACCGACACAATTGGACTCTCCTTGGGGATTTGTGATTTCGAAGAACGCACAGTTCTTTGCTGTGCTTTTGCCACCTTAAGTCTTTTCTTTTTTCTAGTGAGAGGATGAGTGCTTCCATCCTCATGTGAAGCTGAACCACTAGCCATGAACATAGGCCAGGGCCTCAGCCGTTCCTTGCCACTCCGTGTCGTAAATGGCATATTGGCAAGTTTACGCTTCTCCTCAGACGCTTTTAATTTTGATTTTTGGGTCATTTTTTTACTGATCTTTTGTGTTTTGGATTTTACATGCTCTGTACTATGACATTGAGCATCGGCTTGGCAGACGACGTTGATGGCATTTCATCGTCTCGGCCATGACTAGTGGCAGCAGCTTCAGCACGAGGTGGAAGTGGATCTTGATCTTTCCCTATTTTTTTAACCTCCACATTTTTGTTCTCCATATTTTAATGCGCACAACTAAAAGCCACCACAGGTATACAATGTAGATGGATGGATAGTATAGTATTTATATTACTTATGGACGATGACTAACGACACAGAGGTAGGTACAGCCGTGGCCTACCGTACTGCTATATATATATAATATACTGTATAATATAATAACGGACCTGGTGGACACTGTCAGCAGACTGCTAAACTAGTATGAAGAAAAAAAAAGCCACCACAGGTATACAATGTAGATGGATGGATAGTATAGTATTATATTACTTATGGACGACGACTGACGACACAGAGGTAGGTACAGCCGTGGCCTACCGTACTGCTATATATATATAATATACTGTATAATATAATAACGGACCTGGTGGACACTGTCAGTAGACTGCTAAACTAGTATGAAGAAAAAAAAAGCCACCACAGGCATACAATGTAGATGGATGGATAGTATAGTATTATATTACATATGGAGGACGAGTGACGACACAGAGGTAGGTACAGTCGTGGCCTACCGTACTGCTATATATATATATAATATACTGTATAATAATAACGGACCTGGTGGACACTGTCAGCAGACTGCTAAACTAGTATGAAGAAAAAAAAAAACCACCACAGGTATACAATGTAGATGGATGGATAGTATAGTATTATATTACTTATGGAGGACAAGTGACGACACAGAGGTAGGTACAGCCGTGGCCTACCGTACTGCTATATATATATATATATATATATATATATATATATATATAATATACTGTATAATAATAACAGACCTGGTGGACACTGTCAGCAGACTGCTAAACTAGTATGAAGAAAAAAAAAGCCACCACAGGTATACAATGTAGATGGATGGATAGTATAGTATTATATTACTCATGGACGACGACTGACGACACAGAGGTAGGTACAGCCGTGGCCTACCGTACTGCTATATATATATAATATACTGTATAATATAATAACGGACCTGGTGGACACTGTCAGCAGACTGCTAAACTAGTATGAAGAAAAAAAAAGCCACCACAGGTATACAATGTAGATGGATGGATAGGATAGTATTATATTACTTATGGACGACGACTGACGACACAGAGGTAGGTACAGCCATGGCCTACTGTACTGCTATATATATATAATATACTGTATAATATAATAACGGACCTGGTGGACACTGTCGGCAGACTGCTAAACTAGTATGAAGAAAAAAAAGGCCACCACAGGTATACAATGTAGATGGATGGATAGTATAGTATTATATTACTTATGGACAACGACTGACGACACAGAGGTAGGTACAGCCGTGGCCTACCGTACTGCTATATATATATATATATATATATATAATATACTGTATAATAATAACGGACCTGGTGGACACTGTCAGCAGACTGCTAAACTAGTATGAAGGAAAAAAAAGCCACCACAGGTATGCAATGTAGATGGATGGATAGTATAGTATTATATTACTTATGGACGACGACTGACGACACAGAGGTAGGTACAGCCGTGGCCTACCGTACTGCTATATATATATAATATACTGTATAATATAATAACGGACCTGGTGGACACTGTCAGCAGACTGCTAAACTAGTATGAAGAAAAAAAAAAGCCACCACAGGTATACAATGTAGATGGATGGATAGTATAGTATTATATTACTTATGGACGACGACTGACGACACAGAGGTAGGTACAGCCGTGGCCTACCGTACTGCTATAAATATATAATATACTGTATAATATAATAACGGACCTGGTGGACACTGTCAGCAGACTGCTAAACTAGTATGAAGAAAAAAAAAGCCACCACAGGTATACAATGTAGATGGATGGATAGTATAGTATTATATTACTTATGGACGACGACTGACGACACAGAGGTAGGTACAGCCGTGGCCTACCGTACTGCTATATATATATAATATACTGTATAATATAATAACGGACCTGGTGGACACTGTCAGCAGACTGCTAAACTAGTATGAAGAAAAGAAAAGCCACCACAGGTATACAATGTAGATGGATGGATAGTATAGTATTATATTACTTATGGAGGACAAGTGACGACACAGAGGTAGGTACAGCCGTGGCCTACCATACTGCTATATATATATATATATATATATAATATACTGTATAATAATAACGGACCTGGTGGACACTGTCAGCAGACTGCTAAACTAGTATGAAGAAAAAAAAAGCCACCACAGGTATACAATGTAGATGGATGGATAGTATAGTATTATATTACTTATGGACGACGACTGACGACACAGAGGTAGGTACAGCCGTGGCCTACCGTACTGCTATATATATATAATATACTGTATAATATAATAACGGACCTGGTGGACACTGTCAGCAGACTGCTAAACTAGTATGAAGGAAAAAAAAGCCACCACAGGTATACAATGTAGATGGATGGATAGTATAGTATTATATTACTTACGGAGGACAAGTGATGACACAGAGGTAGGTACAGCCGTGGCCTACCATACTGCTTTACCCCGGGTTTTAGAAAAAGGTGGACACAGGTAGACTTAGGAGTGAGGTCACTTTGACACTGTAGAGGGGTCTAAGGCTTTATTACGATATTTTACTGCTAAAGTTTGCATTTTCTGGGGGACACCGAATTAGGTGAAGCACCGATAAAGGAGATATCCACGAAATTATTAAGGCACTAAGTAGAGATGAGCGGGTTCGGTTCCTCGGAATCCGAACCCGCCCGAACTTCAGCTTTTTTTACACGGATCCGAGCGACTCGGATCTTCCCGCCTTGCTCGGTTAACCCGAGCGCGCCCGAACGTCATCATGACGCTGTCGGATTCTCGCGAGGCTCGGATTCTATCGCGAGACTCGGATTCTATATAAGGAGCCGCGCGTCGCCGCCATTTTCACACGTGCATTGAGATTCATAGGGAGAGGACGTGGCTGGCGTCCTCTCCATTTAGATTAGAAGAGAGAGAGTGAGATTGAGACAGAGACACTTGATTTACTGGAGCTTAGGAGTACTAGAGAGTGCAGAGTTTACTAGTGACTGACCACTGACCAGTGACCACCAGTGCAGTTTTATTTAATATAATCCGTTCTCTGCCTGAAAAAAACGATACACAGTGACTCAGTCACATACCATATCTGTGCTCAGCCCAGTGTGCTGCATCATCTATGTATAAAATCTGACTGTGCTCACACAGCTTAATTGTGGGGGAGACTGGGGAGCAGTTATAGGTTATAGCAGGAGCCAGGAGTACATATTATTAAAATTAAACAGTGCACACTTTTGCTGCAGGAGTGCCACTGCCAGTGTGACTGACCAGTGACCTGACCACACTGACCACCAGTATAGTATACTATATTGTGATTGCCTGAAAAAGTTAAACACTCGTCGTGTGACTTGTGTGGTGTTTTTTTATTCTATAAAAAACTCATTCTGCTGACAGACAGTGTCCAGCAGGTCCGTCATTATATAATATATACCTGTCCGGCTGCAGTAGTGATATATATATATTTTTTTATATCATTATTTATCATCCAGTCGCAGCAGACACAGTACGGTAGTTCACGGCTGTAGCTACCTCTGTGTCGGCACTCGGCAGTCCATCCATAATTGTATACCACCTACCCGTGTTTTTTTTTTTCTTTCTTCTTTATACATACTACATCTCATTATCATCCAGTCTATATTAGCAGCAGACACAGTACAGTACGGTAGTCCACGGCTGTAGCTACCTCTGTGTCGGCACTCGGCAGTCCGTCCATAATTGTATACCACCTACCCGTGGTTTTTTTTTTCTTCTTTATACATACTACATCTCATTATCATCCAGTCTATATTAGCAGCAGACACAGTACAGTACGGTAGTCCACGGCTGTAGCTACCTCTGTGTCGGCACTCGGCAGTCCATCCATAATTGTATACCACCTACCCGTGTTTTTTTTTTTCTTCTTTATACATACTACATCTCATTATCATCCAGTCTATATTAGCAGCAGACACAGTACAGTACGGTAGTCCACGGCTGTAGCTACCTCTGTGTCGGCACTCGGCAGTCCATCCATAATTGTATACCACCTACCCGTGGTTTTTTTTTCTTTCTTCTTTATACATACTACATCTCATTATCATCCAGTCTATATTAGCAGCAGACACAGTACAGTACGGTAGTCCACGGCTGTAGCCACCTCTGTGTCGGCACTCGGCAGTCCGTCCATAATTGTATACCACCTACCCGTGTTTTTTTTTTCTTCTTTATACATACTACATCTCATTATCATCCAGTCTATATTAGCAGCAGACACAGTACAGTACGGTAGTCCACGGCTGTAGCTACCTCTGTGTCGGCACTCGGCAGTCCATCCATAATTGTATACCACCTACCCGTGGTTTTTTTTTTCTTCTTTATACATACTACATCTCATTATCATCCAGTCTATATTAGCAGCAGACACAGTACAGTACGGTAGTCCACGGCTGTAGCTACCTCTGTGTCGGCACTCGGCAGTCCATCCATAATTGTATACCACCTACCCGTGGTTTTTTTTTTCTTTCTTCTTTATACATACTACATCTCATTATCATCCAGTCTATATTAGCAGCAGACACAGTACAGTACGGTAGTCCACGGCTGTAGCTACCTCTGTGTCGGCACTCGGCAGTCCGTCCATAATTGTATACCACCTACCCGTGGTTTTTTTTTCTTCTTTATACATACTACATCTCATTATCATCCAGTCTATATTAGCAGCAGACACAGTACAGTACGGTAGTCCACGGCTGTAGCTACCTCTGTGTCGGCACTCGGCAGTCCATCCATAATTGTATACCACCTACCCGTGGTTTTTTTTTTCTTCTTTATACATACTACATCTCATTATCATCCAGTCTATATTAGCAGCAGACACAGTACAGTACGGTAGTCCACGGCTGTAGCCACCTCTGTGTCGGCACTCGGCAGTCCGTCCATAATTGTATACCACCTACCCGTGTTTTTTTTTTCTTCTTTATACATACTACATCTCATTATCATCCAGTCTATATTAGCAGCAGACACAGTACAGTACGGTAGTCCACGGCTGTAGCTACCTCTGTGTCGGCACTCGGCAGTCCATCCATAATTGTATACCACCTACCCGTGGTTTTTTTTTTCTTCTTTATACATACTACATCTCATTATCATCCAGTCTATATTAGCAGCAGACACAGTACAGTACGGTAGTCCACGGCTGTAGCTACCTCTGTGTCGGCACTCGGCAGTCCATCCATAATTGTATACCACCTACCCGTGGTTTTTTTTTTCTTTCTTCTTTATACATACTACATCTCATTATCATCCAGTCTATATTAGCAGCAGACACAGTACAGTACGGTAGTCCACGGCTGTAGCTACCTCTGTGTCGGCACTCGGCAGTCCGTCCATAATTGTATACCACCTACCCGTGGTTTTTTTTTCTTCTTTATACATACTACATCTCATTATCATCCAGTCTATATTAGCAGCAGACACAGTACAGTACGGTAGTCCACGGCTGTAGCTACCTCTGTGTCGGCACTCGGCAGTCCATCCATAATTGTATACCACCTACCCGTGGTTTTTTTTTTCTTCTTTATACATACTACATCTCATTATCATCCAGTCTATATTAGCAGCAGACACAGTACAGTACGGTAGTCCACGGCTGTAGCTACCTCTGTGTCGGCACTCGGCAGTCCATCCATAATTGTATACCACCTACCCGTGGTTTTTTTTTCTTTCTTCTTTATACATACTACATCTCATTATCATCCAGTCTATATTAGCAGCAGACACAGTACAGTTCGGTAGTCCACGGCTGTAGCTACCTCTGTGTCGGCACTCGGCAGTCCGTCCATAATTGTATACCACCTACCCGTGGTTTTTTTTTTCTTCTTTATACATACTACATCTCATTATCATCCAGTCTATATTAGCAGCAGACACAGTACAGTACGGTAGTCCACAGCTGTAGCTACCTCTGTGTCGGCACTCGGCAGTCCATCCATAATTGTATACCACCTACCCGTGGTTTTTTTTTCTTTCTTCTTTATACATACTACATCTCATTATCATCCAGTCTATATTAGCAGCAGACACAGTACAGTACGGTAGTCCACGGCTATAGCTACCTCTGTGTCGGCACTCGGCAGTCCATCCATAATTGTATACCACCTACCCGTGTTTTTTTTTCTTTCTTCTTTATACATACTACATCTCATTATCATCCAGTCTATATTAGCAGCAGACACAGTACAGTACGGTAGTCCACGGCTGTAGCTACCTCTGTGTCGGCACTCGGCAGTCCGTCCATAATTGTATACCACCTACCCGTGGTTTTTTTTCTTTTCTTCTTTATACATACATACTACATCTCTTTATCAACCAGTCTATATTAGCAGCAGACACAGTACGGTAGTCCACGGCTGTAGCTACCTCTGTGTCGGCACTCGGCAGTCCGTCCATAATTGTATACCACCTACCCGTGGTTTTTTTTTCTTTCTTCTTTATACATACATACTACATCTCTTTATCAACCAGTCTATATTAGCAGCAGACACAGTACAGTACGGTAGTCCACGGCTGTAGCTACCTCTGTGTCGGCACTCGGCAGTCCATCCATAATTGTATACTAGTATCCATCCATCTCCATTATTTACCTGAGGTGCCTTTTAGTTGTGCCTATTAAAATATGGAGAACAAAAATGTTGAGGTTCCAAAATTAGGGAAAGATCAAGATCCACTTCCACCTCGTGCTGAAGCTGCTGCCACTAGTCATGGCCGAGACGATGAAATGCCAGCAACGTCGTCTGCCAAGGCCGATGCCCAATGTCATAGTACAGAGCATGTCAAATCCAAAACACCAAATATCAGTAAAAAAAGGACTCCAAAACCTAAAATAAAATTGTCGGAGGAGAAGCGTAAACTTGCCAATATGCCATTTACCACACGGAGTGGCAAGGAACGGCTGAGGCCCTGGCCTATGTTCATGGCTAGTGGTTCAGCTTCACATGAGGATGGAAGCACTCAGCCTCTCGCTAGAAAAATGAAAAGACTCAAGCTGGAAAAAGCACAGCAAAGAACTGTGCGTTCTTCGAAATCCCAAATCCACAAGGAGAGTCCAATTGTGTCGGTTGCGATGCCTGACCTTCCCAACACTGGACGTGAAGAGCATGCGCCTTCCACCATTTGCACGCCCCCTGCAAGTGCTGGAAGGAGCACCCGCAGTCCAGTTCCTGATAGTCAGATTGAAGATGTCAGTGTTGAAGTACACCAGGATGAGGAGGATATGGGTGTTGCTGGCGCTGGGGAGGAAATTGACCAGGAGGATTCTGATGGTGAGGTGGTTTGTTTAAGTCAGGCACCCGGGGAGACACCTGTTGTCCGTGGGAGGAATATGGCCATTGACATGCCTGGTGAAAATACCAAAAAAATCAGCTCTTCGGTGTGGAAGTATTTCACCAGAAATGCGGACAACATTTGTCAAGCCGTGTGTTCCCTTTGTCAAGCTGTAATAAGTAGGGGTAAGGACGTTAACCACCTCGGAACATCCTCCCTTATACGTCACCTGCAGCGCATTCATAATAAGTCAGTGACAAGTTCAAAAACTTTGGCCGACAGCGGAAGCAGTCCACTGACCAGTAAATCCCTTCCTCTTGTAACCAAGCTCACGCAAACCACCCCACCAACTCCCTCAGTGTCAATTTCCTCCTTCCCCAGGAATGCCAATAGTCCTGCAGGCTATGTCACTGGCAATTCTGATGATTCCTCTCCTGCCTGGGATTCCTCCGATGCATCCTTGCGTGTAACGCCTACTGCTGCTGGCGCTGCTGTTGTTGCTGCTGGGAGTCGATGGTCATCCCAGAGGGGAAGTCGTAAGCCCACTTGTACTACTTCCAGTAAGCAATTGACTGTTCAACAGTCCTTTGCGAGGAAGATGAAATATCACAGCAGTCATCCTGCTGCAAAGCGGATAACTGAGGCCTTGACAACTATGTTGGTGTTAGACGTGAGTGCGGTATCCGCCGTTAGTTCACAGGGAACTAGACAATTTATTGAGGCAGTGTGCCCCCGTTACCAAATACCATCTAGGTTCCACTTCTCTAGGCAGGCGATACCGAGAATGTACACGGACGTCAGAAAAAGACTCACCAGTGTCCTAAAAAATGCAGTTGTACCCAATGTCCACTTAACCACGGACATGTGGACAAGTGGAGCAGGGCAGGGTCAGGACTATATGACTGTGACAGCCCACTGGGTAGATGTATGGACTCCCGCCGCAAGAACAGCAGCGGCGGCACCAGTAGCAGCATCTCGCAAACGCCAACTCTTTCCTAGGCAGGCTACGCTTTGTATCACCGCTTTCCAGAATACGCACACAGCTGAAAACCTCTTACGGCAACTGAGGAAGATCATCGCGGAATGGCTTACCCCAATTGGACTCTCCTGTGGATTTGTGGCATCAGACAACGCCAGCAATATTGTGTGTGCATTAAATATGGGCAAATTCCAGCACGTCCCATGTTTTGCACATACCTTGAATTTGGTGGTGCAGAATTTTTTAAAAAACGACAGGGGCGTGCAAGAGATGCTGTCGGTGGCCAGAAGAATTGCGGGACACTTTCGGCGTACAGGCACCACGTACAGAAGACTGGAGCACCACCAAAAACTACTGAACCTGCCCTGCCATCATCTGAAGCAAGAAGTGGTAACGAGGTGGAATTCAACCCTCTATATGCTTCAGAGGTTGGAGGAGCAGCAAAAGGCCATTCAAGCCTATACAATTGAGCACGATATAGGAGGTGGAATGCACCTGTCTCAAGCGCAGTGGAGAATGATTTCAACGTTGTGCAAGGTTCTGATGCCCTTTGAACTTGCCACACGTGAAGTCAGTTCAGACACTGCCAGCCTGAGTCAGGTCATTCCCCTCATCAGGCTTTTGCAGAAGAAGCTGGAGACATTGAAGGAGGAGCTAACACGGAGCGATTCCGCTAGGCATGTGGGACTTGTGGATGGAGCCCTTAATTCGCTTAACAAGGATTCACGGGTGGTCAATCTGTTGAAATCAGAGCACTACATTTTGGCCACCGTGCTCGATCCTAGATTTAAAGACTACCTTGGATCTCTCTTTCCGGCAGACACAAGTCTGCTGGGGTTGAAAGACCTGCTGGTGACAAAATTGTCAAGTCAAGCGGAACGCGACCTGTCAACATCTCCTCCTTCACATTCTCCCGCAACTGGGGGTGCGAGGAAAAGGCTCAGAATTCCGAGCCCACCCGCTGGCGGTGATGCAGGGCAGTCTGGAGCGACTGCTGATGCTGACATCTGGTCCGGACTGAAGGACCTGACAACGATTACGGACATGTCGTCTACTGTCACTGCATATGATTCTCTCAACATTGAAAGAATGGTGGAGGATTATATGAGTGACCGCATCCAAGTAGGCACGTCACACAGTCCGTACTTATACTGGCAGGAAAAAGAGGCAATTTGGAGGCCCTTGCACAAACTGGCTTTATTCTACCTAACTTGCCCTCCAACAAGTGTGTACTCCGAAAGAGTGTTTAGTGCCGCCGCTCACCTTGTCAGCAATCGGCGTACGAGGTTACATCCAGAAAATGTGGAGAAGATGATGTTCATTAAAATGAATTATAATCAATTCCTCCGCGGAGACATTGACCAGCAGCAATTGCCTCCACAAAGTACACAGGGAGCTGAGATGGTGGATTCCAGTGGGGACGAATTGATAATCTGTGAGGAGGGGGATGTACACGGTGATATATCGGAGGATGATGATGAGGTGGACATCTTGCCTCTGTAGAGCCAGTTTGTGCAAGGAGAGATTAATTGCTTCTTTTTTGGGGGGGGTCCAAACCAACCCGTCATATCAGTCACAGTCGTGTGGCAGACCCTGTCACTGAAATGATGGGTTGGTTAAAGTGTGCATGTCCTGTTTTGTTTATACAACATAAGGGTGGGTGGGAGGGCCCAAGGACAATTCCATCTTGCACCTCTTTTTTCTTTTATTTTTCTTTGCGTCATGTGCTGTTTGGGGAGGGTTTTTTGGAAGGGCCATCCTGCGTGACACTGCAGTGCCACTCCTAGATGGGCCCGGTGTTTGTGTCGGCCACTAGGGTCGCTTATCTTACTCACACAGTCAGCTACCTCATTGCGCCTCTTTTTTTCTTTGCGTCATGTGCTGTTTGGGGAGGGTTTTTTGGAAGGGACATCCTGCGTGACACTGCAGTGCCACTCCTAGATGGGCCCGGTGTTTGTGTCGGCCACTAGGGTCGCTTATCTTACTCACACAGTCAGCTACCTCATTGCGCCTCTTTTTTTCTTTGCGTCATGTGCTGTTTGGGGAGGGTTTTTTGGAAGGGACATCCTGCGTGACACTGCAGTGCCACTCCTAGATGGGCCCGGTGTTTGTGTCGGCCACTAGGGTCGCTTATCTTACTCACACAGCTACCTCATTGCGCCTCTTTTTTTCTTTGCGTCATGTGCTGTTTGGGGAGGGTTTTTTGGAAGGGACATCCTGCGTGACACTGCAGTGCCACTCCTAGATGGGCCCGGTGTTTGTGTCGGCCACTAGGGTCGCTTATCTTACTCACACAGCGACCTCGGTGCAAATTTTAGGACTAAAAATAATATTGTGAGGTGTGAGGTATTCAGAATAGACTGAAAATTAGTGGAAATTATGGTTTTTGAGGTTAATAATACTTTGGGATCAAAATGACCCCCAAATTCTATGATTTAAGCTGTTTTTTAGGGTTTTTTGAAAAAAAACACCCGAATCCAAAACACACCCGAATCCGACAAAAAAAATTCGGTGAGGTTTTGCCAAAACGCGGTCGAACCCAAAACACGGCCGCGGAACCGAACCCAAAACCAAAACACAAAACCCGAAAAATTTCCGGCGCTCATCTCTAGCACTAAGTAATGTATGGCAGCTGACAAAGATGTTTTTTGCACAAAGCCGTGTCTGAGTTAATGTTATTCACGGCATTGATTCACTGACAGTTATGCATTTGTTAGGCTGGTTGCCATGGACGCGCCTCCCGGCGCCGCCGCGTCACTTCCGGTGAGACGCGGATGACGTCAGTCGGAAGACCGGGACGGCGCGGCCAGCGGCACCGGCCAGAGGGGATGTTCCAGGGTGAGGGTAAGTGGTATTTAAACACATTGTTTGTCACATTGCACTAATCCTGATGAAGGGGGTAACCCCGAAACGTTGATTTGCACTATTGCACTATTGCTGCTTTTCAAGACTCCGAGTGCCGCCTCGTTATTTCCTGCTGTTTTTATACCAGGGGTTGCGCCCCGGGAGGAGGGCACCAGAGCAAGCCAGTCCCATAACAGGGACAGAGCCGAGTGCCGGAACGGAATTGGTGTGTATGAGGTCTCAGGGTGCCGTGCAGGCACAGAGGCCCTCAGTTCATGGCACAGGACGATCTATAATTGGAATACACGACCTATTTCTCAGGAATATTTCTTCTGCACTCGTCACTTTGTTTTATATTTTGCACTTGGGACACAGAAAGCACTTTCATCTTGCAGCACCAGCACTTTATCTACACTTCAAGATGGCGACTCCTGTCACTGAACAAGGTGATTTTACTTCGTTTTTACTACACTGTGATACCTATGACACTCTAAGCTTCTCTGACCTGGAGGCAGAGAGTATTCTGCACAAAGATCCTATTTTCTCAGAGACACAAGTTACGTCTAATGAGGATGCTTTTAAAGATCTGTTTCGTCTGAAGAAAAGGGAACTTGACTATTTATACCACAGCCGCACTCTATCAGACTATTATAGAGCCAAGCAACTGCCGAGGGGGTTCAGAGTGCACAATGTGCCCACAATAGGCAGATACAGTATGGAATTTTGCAAAAAATGGATCTCCATACTAAACAAATGTTCAATGGATTTGATCCTGCTGGTCATAGACGAATCTACAAAGGAGCACACCAAGACCAGAGATTTAATTGATGCATTTGAAAAGGAACATGCTCAGCTACTAGCAGCGGAACAATCTGTGGGCTGGCTTTCTAAACTCAAAGAGCAGGTGGAACAATATAAAAATAACCTATTGAAGTTTAAGAAAGAAAAACTGGGTAAAGTGCAGCTGGACTATGCCCACCATCGGGTATACCCATGGTTGGGAACCACAATCAGTGGCAACCCAGGCGGGAAATTTCAACGCTATCGGAGGGAAAGGCAGTCAGTTCGCTTTGAAAACACATCGGCGAGTGAATCTGATGATGCCCGTAACTCTTCACCGTCTTTTCAGCAACGTGAGACCCCTTTAGGGGCAACTACCCGTGCAGGGGAGCCCGCATGGGGAAGAAACAGAAACGCAGGAGACGGGGCGGACAGAACAAGAGATAGAACCCGACCAAAGCTGCCCAGGGCGAAGAAACTTTAATCTTCAATCTGTCAGAAACTCCACTCTCTCCCGCAGAAACAAAAGTCCTCAGCAGAGGGCTATCTTTTGTACCGACGAACTATGGAGATGAGTTCAAATGGAAAGTGAACACCTTCAAGCTGCACCGCACTTTAAAATTAAAAGAATACTTCAGCAAACAACCACCGCCTAAACAGAAAGCACCTTTACCCCCTAGGATCCAGAAATTAGGCCCCAAGTCCCGCTTTGATCCAATCTCCCACAATGCCTCACTCAGGACATTCCACAGAATGTTGGAAGCCACGGGCAGCAGGGAGCAACCCTTAAGACACCACAATTTACAGCGAGAAGAAAGAGAAGCACTTCAAGGGTTAAGTAAGATGAAAGATATTGTGATCCGTAATGCGGACAAGGGGGGAGCCATAGTGATCCAGGAGGTGGCGGACTACAAGGCTGAATGTCAGAGGCTTCTTGGTGATCAACAGACGTATGAAAAGCTATCACATGACCCTTCAGCTAATTATGTAACTGAACTAAAGGGCATCTTGCAGCAAGCAAGGGATGAGGAAATTATTTCAGGCGAGGTGTTTCAGAAGTTGATGACAGAACACCCAGTGTCACCTTTGTTCTATATCATCCCTAAAATCCACAAGGACGCACAGAGACCACCGGGTAGACCAATTATATCTGCCCGGGGGTCTCTGTGCGAACCAATTGCTATCTTTTTGGATAGCTATTTGCAACCCTGTATACAGGGTACATTCACCCATCTCAAAGACTCAAACACGTTGTTACAGAAGTTCTCAACATTTGAGCAAGTTCCGACAGACATTACTTTAGCTACCATTGACGTAACGAGTCTATATACCTGCATTCCCCATGGACAGGGATTACAGGTAGTCAGACAACTAATTACGGGCAATACTGAATATGTGGGCCCAGATATAGATTTCTTTATAGCATTATTGAATTTCACTTTAACTCATAATTTCTTTAGTTTTGATGGGCAATTCTACAGGCAGCTAACAGGGTGTGCCATGGGATCTTCCGTGGCACCCTCGTTCGCGAATGCGTTCATGTGGGAAGTAGAGCGTAACCTCTTTTTCATTGACAATAGAATTTCCAGTCGTCTATTTCTTTATTATAGATATATAGACGACCTGCTCCTGATGTGGCATGGGGAGGTGGGTGACTTGGAAAGCATTGTCTTGGAACATAACAACACAGACAGTCCAGTGAAGTTAACTATGAGCAGTAGCTGCAGTGAAATCTGCTTCTTAGACCTTAAGATTAAAATCGAAGAAGGCCAGCTGGTGACGTGTCTGTTCAAAAAACCAACTGATAGGAACACCATCCTGAGGTATGACAGTTGTCATCCAGCCTCCACGGTGAAAAGTGTGCCTTACTCTCAATTTCTGAGAGTGTGCAAAAGTAACAGCTGCACACAACAGAGGGATAGGCAACTTGACGAGATGGAGCTTAGGCTGAGAGCTAGAGGCTACCCACGACATTTACTGACACAAGCCAGAGTGAAAGCAGTAAAAATGAATAATGAGGAATGCCTGAAACCCAAAAATGATAAAAAACTGGGGGGTGTAATTCCCTGGGCATGTGAATTTGATGTCCATAGTAATCAGGTTCGCAAGGAAATAAAGAAACTATGGCCCCTGGTAGCCACTGATCCGGAATTGCCGATGTTCCGCCAACAACGGATCATGCCCAGTTATGTCAGGGGCCGGAACATCAAAGACATGGTGGTGAAAACTAGAGATGAGCGCCTGAAATTTTTCGGGTTTTGTGTTTTGGTTTTGGGTTCGGTTCCGCGGCCGTGTTTTGGGTTCGAACGCGTTTTGGCAAAACCTCACCGAATTATTTTTGTCGGATTCGGGTGTGTTTTGGATTCGGGTGTTTTTTTCCAAAAACACTAAAAAACAGCTTAAATCATAGAATTTGGGGGTCATTTTGATCCCAAAGTATTATTAACCTCAAAAACCATAATTTACACTCATTTTCAGTCTATTCTGAATACCTCACACCTCACAATATTATTTTTAGTCCTAAAATTTGCACCGAGGTCGCTGTGTGAGTAAGATAAGCGACCCTAGTTGCCGACACAAACACCGGGCCCATCTAGGAGTGGCACTGCAGTGTCACGCAGGATGTCCCTTCCAAAAAACCCTCCCCAAACAGCACATGACGCAAAGAAAAAAAGAGGCGCAATGAGGTAGCTGTGTGAGTAAGATTAGCGACCCTAGTGGCCGACACAAACACCGGGCCCATCTAGGAGTGGCACTGCAGTGTCACGCAGGATGGCCCTTCCAAAAAACCCTCCCCAAACAGCACATGACGCAAAGAAAAAAAGAGGCGCAATGAGGTAGCTGACTGTGTGAGTAAGATTAGCGACCCTAGTGGCCGACACAAACACCGGGCACATCTAGGAGTGGCACTGCAGTGTCACGCAGGATGTCCCTTCCAAAAAACCCTCCCCAAACAGCACATGACGCAAAGAAAAAAAGAGGCGCAATGAGGTAGCTGTGTGAGTAAGATTAGCGACCCTAGTGGCCGACACAAACACCGGGCCCATCTAGGAGTGGCACTGCAGTGTCACGCAGGATGTCCCTTCCAAAAAACCCTCCCCAATCAGCACATGATGCAA
Organism: Pseudophryne corroboree; assembly: GCF_028390025.1. NCBI lineage: Eukaryota > Metazoa > Chordata > Amphibia > Anura > Myobatrachidae > Pseudophryne > Pseudophryne corroboree. Next base: position 98,539,223 of record NC_086453.1, on the reverse strand, counting down.
AGAAAAAGAAAAGAAAAAAGAGGTGCAAGATGGAATTATCCTTGGGCCCTCCCACCCACCCTTATGTTGTATAAACAAAACAGGACATGCACACTTTAACCAACCCATCATTTCAGTGACAGGGTCTGCCACACGACTGTGACTGATATGACGGGTTGGTTTGGACCCCCCCCAAAAAAGAAGCAATTAATCTCTCCTTGCACAAACTGGCTCTACAGAGGCAAGATGTCCACCTCATCTTCACCCTCCGATATATCACCGTGTACATCCCCCTCCTCACAGATTATCAATTCGTCCCCACTGGAATCCACCATCTCAGCTCCCTGTGTACTTTGTGGAGGCAATTGCTGCTGGTCAATGTCTCCGCGGAGGAATTGATTATAATTCATTTTAATGAACATCATCTTCTCCACATTTTCTGGATGTAACCTCGTACGCCGATTGCTGACAAGGTGAGCGGCGGCACTAAACACTCTTTCGGAGTACACACTTGTGGGAGGGCAACTTAGGTAGAATAAAGCCAGTTTGTGCAAGGGCCTCCAAATTGCCTCTTTTTCCTGCCAGTATAAGTACGGACTGTGTGACGTGCCTACTTGGATGCGGTCACTCATATAATCCTCCACCATTCTATCAATGTTGAGAGAATCATATGCAGTGACAGTAGACGACATGTCCGTAATCGTTGTCAGGTCCTTCAGTCCGGACCAGATGTCAGCATCAGCAGTCGCTCCAGACTGCCCTGCATCACCGCCAGCGGGTGGGCTCGGAATTCTGAGCCTTTTCCTCGCACCCCCAGTTGCGGGAGAATGTGAAGGAGGAGATGTTGACAGGTCGCGTTCCGCTTGACTTGACAATTTTGTCACCAGCAGGTCTTTCAACCCCAGCAGACCTGTGTCTGCCGGAAAGAGAGATCCAAGGTAGGCTTTAAATCTAGGATCGAGCACGGTGGCCAAAATGTAGTGCTCTGATTTCAACAGATTGACCACCCGTGAATCCTTGTTAAGCGAATTAAGGGCTGCATCCACAAGTCCCACATGCCTAGCGGAATCGCTCCGTGTTAGCTCCTTCTTCAATGCCTCCAGCTTCTTCTGCAAAAGCCTGATGAGGGGAATGACCTGACTCAGGCTGGCAGTGTCTGAACTGACTTCACGTGTGGCAAGTTCAAAGGGCATCAGAACCTTGCACAACGTTGAAATCATTCTCCACTGCACTTGAGACAGGTGCATTCCATCTCCTATATCGTGCTCAATTGTATAGGCTTGAATGGCCTTTTGCTGCTCCTCCAACCTCTGAAGCATATAGAGGGTTGAATTCCACCTCGTTACCACTTCTTGCTTCAGATGATGGCAGGGCAGGTTCAGTAGTTTTTGGTGGTGCTCCAGTCTTCTGTACGTGGTGCCTGTACACCGAAAGTGTCCCGCAATTTTTCTGGCCACCGACAGCATCTCTTGCACGCCCCTGTCGTTTTTTAAAAAATTCTGCACCACCAAATTCAAGGTATGTGCAAAACATGGGACGTGCTGGAATTTGCCCATATTTAATGCACACACAATATTGCTGGCGTTGTCCGATGCCACAAATCCACAGGAGAGTCCAATTGGGGTAAGCCATTCCGCGATGATCTTCCTCAGTTGCCGTAAGAGGTTTTCAGCTGTGTGCGTATTCTGGAAAGCGGTGATACAAAGCGTAGCCTGCCTAGGAAAGAGTTGGCGTTTGCGAGATGCTGCTACTGGTGCCGCCGCTGCTGTTCTTGCGGCGGGAGTCCATACATCTACCCAGTGGGCTGTCACAGTCATATAGTCCTGACCCTGCCCTGCTCCACTTGTCCACATGTCCGTGGTTAAGTGGACATTGGGTACAACTGCATTTTTTAGGACACTGGTGAGTCTTTTTCTGACGTCCGTGTACATTCTCGGTATCGCCTGCCTAGAGAAGTGGAACCTAGATGGTATTTGGTAACGGGGGCACACTGCCTCAATAAATTGTCTAGTTCCCTGTGAACTAACGGCGGATACCGGACGCACGTCTAACACCAACATAGTTGTCAAGGACTCAGTTATCCGCTTTGCAGTAGGATGACTGCTGTGATATTTCATCTTCCTCGCAAAGGACTGTTGAACAGTCAATTGCTTACTGGAAGTAGTACAAGTGGGCTTACGACTTCCCCTCTGGGATGACCATCGACTCCCAGCGGCAACAACAGCAGCGCCAGCAGCAGTAGGCGTTACACGCAAGGATGCATCGGAGGAATCCCAGGCAGGAGAGGACTCGTCAGACTTGCCAGTGACATGGCCTGCAGGACTATTGGCATTCCTGGGGAAGGAGGAAATTGACACTGAGGGAGTTGGTGGGGTGGTTTGCGTGAGCTTGGTTACAAGAGGAAGGGATTTACTGGTCAGTGGACTGCTTCCGCTGTCACCCAAAGTTTTTGAACTTGTCACTGACTTATTATGAATGCGCTGCAGGTGACGTATAAGGGAGGATGTTCCGAGGTGGTTAACGTCCTTACCCCTACTTATTACAGCTTGACAAAGGGAACACACGGCTTGACACCTGTTGTCCGCATTTCTGGTGAAATACCTCCACACCGAAGAGCTGATTTTTTTGGTATTTTCACCTGGCATGTCAACGGCCATATTCCTCCCACGGACAACAGGTGTCTCCCCGGGTGCCTGACTTAAACAAACCACCTCACCATCAGAATCCTTCTGGTCAATTTCCTCCCCAGCGCCAGCAACACCCATATCCTCCTCATCCTGGTGTACTTCAACACTGACATCTTCAATCTGACTATCAGGAACTGGACTGCGGGTGCTCCTTCCAGCACTTGCAGGGGGCATGCAAATAGTGGAAGGCGCATGCTCTTCACGTCCAGTGTTGGGAAGGTCAGGCATCGCAAACGACACAATTGGACTCTCCTTGTGGATTTGGGATTTCAAAGAACGCACAGTTCTTTGCGGTGCTTTTGCCAGCTTGAGTCTTTTCAGTTTTCTAGCGAGAGGCTGAGTGCTTCCATCCTCATGTGAAGCTGAACCACTAGCCATGAACATAGGCCAGGGCCTCAGCCGTTCCTTGCCACTCCGTGTGGTAAATGGCATATTGGCAAGTTTACGCTTCTCCTCCGACAATTTTATTTTAGGTTTTGGAGTCCTTTTTTTTCTGATATTTGGTGTTTTGGATTTGACATGCTCTGTACTATGACATTGGGCATCGGCCTTGGCAGACGACGTTGCTGGCATTTCATCGTCTCGGCCATGACTAGTGGCAGCAGCTTCAGCACGAGGTGGAAGTGGATCTTGATCTTTCCCTAATTTTGGAACCTCAACTTTTTTGTTCTCCATATTTTATAGGCAGAACTAAAAGGCACCTCAGGTAAACAATGGAGATGGATGGATTGGATACTAGTATACAATTATGGACGGACTGCCACGGTTAGGTGGTATAAAAAAACCACGGTTAGGTGGTATATAATACAATTATGGATGGACGGACTGCCTGCCGAGTTCCGACACAGAGGTAGCCACAGCCGTGAACTACCGCACTGTACACTGGTTGATAAAGAGATAGTAGTATACTCGTAACAACTAGTATGACACTATGACGGTATAAAGAATGAAAAAAAAACCACGGTTAGGTGGTATATATTATAATAATACAATTATGGATGGACGGACTGCCTGCCGAGTTCCGACACAGAGGTAGCCACAGCCGTGAACTACCGCACTGTACACTGGTTGATAAAGAGATAGTAGTATACTCGTAACAACTAGTATGACTGACTATGACGGTATAAAGAATGAAAAAAAAACCACGGTTAGGTGGTATATATTGTAATACAATTATGGATGGACGGACTGCCTGCCGACTGCCGACACAGAGGTAGCCACAGCCGTGAACTACCGCACTGTACACTGGTTGATAAAGAGATAGTAGTATACTCGTAACAACTAGTATGACTGACTATGACGGTATAAAGAATGAAAAAAAAACCACGGTTAGGTGGTATATATTATAATACAATTATGGATGGACGGACTGCCTGCCGACTGCCGACACAGAGGTAGCCACAGCCGTGAACTACCGCACTGTACACTGGTTGATAAAGAGATAGTAGTATACTCGTAACAACTAGTATGACACTATGACGGTATAAAGAATGAAAAAAAAACCACGGTTAGGTGGTATATATTATAATACAATTATGGATGGACGGACTGCCTGCCGAGTGCCGACACAGAGGTAGCCACAGCCGTGAACTACCGCACTGTACACTGGTTGATAAAGAGATAGTAGTATACTCGTAACAACTAGTATGACTGACTATGACGGTATAAAGAATGAAAAAAAAACCACGGTTAGGTGGTATATATTATAATACAATTATGGATGGACGGACTGCCTGCCGACTGCCGACACAGAGGTAGCCACAGCCGTGAACTACCGCACTGTACACTGGTTGATAAAGAGATAGTAGTATACTCGTAACAACTAGTATGACACTATGACGACGGTATAAAGAATGAAAAAAAAACCACGGTTAGGTGGTATATATTATAATAATACAATTATGGATGGACGGACTGCCTGCCGAGTTCCGACACAGAGGTAGCCACAGCCGTGAACTACCGCACTGTACACTGGTTGATAAAGAGATAGTAGTATACTCGTAACAACTAGTATGACTGACTATGACGGTATAAAGAATGAAAAAAAAACCACGGTTAGGTGGTATATATTGTAATACAATTATGGATGGACGGACTGCCTGCCGACTGCCGACACAGAGGTAGCCACAGCCGTGAACTACCGCACTGTACACTGGTTGATAAAGAGATAGTAGTATACTCGTAACAACTAGTATGACTGACTATGACGGTATAAAGAATGAAAAAAAAACCACGGTTAGGTGGTATATATTATAATACAATTATGGATGGACGGACTGCCTGCCGACTGCCGACACAGAGGTAGCCACAGCCGTGAACTACCGCACTGTACACTGGTTGATAAAGAGATAGTAGTATACTCGTAACAACTAGTATGACACTATGACGGTATAAAGAATGAAAAAAAAACCACGGTTAGGTGGTATATATTATAATACAATTATGGATGGACGGACTGCCTGCCGAGTGCCGACACAGAGGTAGCCACAGCCGTGAACTACCGCACTGTACACTGGTTGATAAAGAGATAGTAGTATACTCGTAACAACTAGTATGACTGACTATGACGGTATAAAGAATGAAAAAAAAACCACGGTTAGGTGGTATATATTATAATACGATTATGGATGGACGGACTGCCTGCCGACTGCCGACACAGAGGTAGCCACAGCCGTGAACTACCGCACTGTACACTGGTTGATAAAGAGATAGTAGTATACTCGTAACAACTAGTATGACACTATGACGACGGTATAAAGAATGAAAAAAAAACCACGGTTAGGTGGTATATATTATAATAATAATACAATTATGGATGGACGGACTGCCTGCCGACTGCCGACACAGAGGTAGCCACAGCCGTGAACTACCGCACTGTACACTGGTTGATAAAGAGATAGTAGTATACTCGTAACAACTAGTATGACACTATGACGACGGTATAAAGAAAGAAAAAAAAATACCACAGTTAGGTGGTATATATTATAATAATAATACAATTATGGATGGACGGACTGCCTGCCGACTGCCGACACAGAGGTAGCCACAGCCGTGAACTACCGCACTGTACACTGGTTGATAAAGAGATAGTAGTATACTCGTAACAACTAGTATGACACTATGACGACGGTATAAAGAAAGAAAAAAAAATACCACGGTTAGGTGGTATATATTGTAATACAATTATGGATGGACGGACTGCCTGCCGAGTTCCGACTGCCGACACAGAGGTAGCCACAGCCGTGAACTACCGCACTGTACTGTGTCTGCTGCTAATATAGACTGGTTGATAAAGAGATAGTATACAATACATACAACAATATACTACTATACTGGTGGTCAGGCACTGGTCACCACTAGTCACACTGGCAGTGGCACTCCTGCAGCAAAAGTGTGCACTGTTTAATTTTAAATTAATATAATATTATGTACTCCTGGGGGCTCCTGCTATAACAACCTGCAGTGCTCCCCAGTCTCCCCCACAATTATTATAAGCTTTGCCTTTTATACATTGATGTGCAGCACACTGGGCTGAGCTGAGTGCACACAGACTGAGTCACACTGTGTGACTGGCTGCTGCTGTGTATCGTTTTTTTTCAGGCAGAGAACGGATATAGCAGAGAACGGATATATTATATTAAAATAAATAAAAGTTAACTAACAACAACTGCACTGGTCACTGTGGTAAACTCTGTCTGACTCTGCACAATCTCTCTCTCTCTTCTAATCTAATTTCTAATGGAGAGGACGCCAGCCACGTCCTCTCCCTATCAATCTCAATGCACGTGTGAAAATGGCGGCGACGCGCGGCTCCTTATATAGAATCCGAGTCTCGCGAGAATCCGACAGCGTCATGATGACGTTCGGGCGCGCTCGGGTTAACCGAGCAAGGCGGGAGGATCCGAGTCTGCTCGGACCCGTGAAAAAAACATGAAGTTCGTGCGGGTTCGGTTTCAGAGAAACCGAACCCGCTCATCTCTAGTGAAAACCGATATGGCCAAGTTCAAGGTAACACCGGAGCATTTTCTGAAACGCAAAAATGGGTGCTTCAAGTGCACGGGATGCACAACGTGCTCCCACATGTCTGTGGGGGACCACATTGTGCACCCATGCTCAGGCAAGAAGTTCACCATCAGATGGCCCCTCACGTGCACCACCAGATTTGTGGTCTACGCGATTATTTGCCCCTGTGGCAGGTATTACATCGGAAAAACCGAGTGCCAGTTTAAAATAAGGATGGCACAGCACAGGTTAGCCATAAGAAATGCCCTGGCTTCAGGCAAAGGGGATCAACCGGTTGCCAAACATTTTCTTGAACACAGGCACACTATGGCAACTTTCAAACACAGAATCATTGACCATGTACCAGAGTCTTTGAGAGGAGGGGATAGGGGTAAAAAACTCCTACAGTTAGAATCAATGTGGATCCATAGGTTAAACACCCTCAGACCTGCAGGCCTAAATGATAATCTCGGCTTGATTAATTTTATTTAAACATATGGTTAGCTAGTGATATAAATGGAGATTAATTTTGACATGATCAGGCTTGATTAAGATATAATGTAATAAAACCGTAGAGGCAGGTCTGGATGGGCGAGACTGGCAGCATATCCCCCCAGTATACACAGGGGGTTAGTGCGGCCAAAATCAAAATAGGTATAAACACGAAGGTCAGGGAGGAGAAGATCAGTGTCAATGTCATTCTCATTTTTCATTTTTCATTTGTCATTTTTAACATTGGCAATTTATTGTTACCTGTTTTTATTGTATATTTACCCCGGGTTTTAGAAAAAGGTGGACACAGGTAGACTTAGGAGTGAGGTCACTTTGACACTGTAGAGGGGTCTAAGGCTTTATTACGATATTTTACTGCTAAAGTTTGCATTTTATGGGGGACACCGAATTAGGTGAAGCACCGATAAAGGAGATATCCACGAAATTATTAAGGCACTAAGTAATGTATGGCAGCTGACAAAGATGTTTTTTGCACAAAGCCGTGTCTGAGTTAATGTTATTCACGGCATTGATTCACTGACAGTTATGCATTTGTTAGGCTGGTTGCCATGGACGCGCCTCCCGGCGCCGCCGCGTCACTTCCGGTGAGACGCGGATGACGTCAGTCGGAAGACCGGGACGGCGCGGCCAGCGGCACCGGCCAGAGGGGATGTTCCAGGGTGAGGGTAAGTGGTATTTAAACACATTGTTTGTCACATTGCACTAATCCTGATGAAGGGGGTAACCCCGAAACGTTGATTTGCACTATTACACTATTACTGCTTTTCAAGACTCCGAGTGCCGCCTCGTTATTTCTAGAGATGAGCGCCTGAAATTTTTCGGGTTTTGTGTTTTGGTTTTGGGTTCGGTTCCGCGGCCGTGTTTTGGGTTCGAACGCGTTTTGGCAAAACCTCACCGAATTTTTTTTGTCGGATTCGGGTGTGTTTTGGATTCGGGTGTTTTTTTCCAAAAACACTAAAAAACAGCTTAAATCATAGAATTTGGGGGTCATTTTGATCCCAAAGTATTATTTACCTCAAAAACCATAATTTACACTCATTTTCAGTCTATTCTGAATACCTCACACCTCACAATATTATTTTTAGTCCTAAAATTTGCACCGAGGTCGCTGTGTGAGTAAGATAAGCGACCCTAGTGGCCGACACAAACACCGGGCCCATCTAGGAGTGGCACTGCAGTGTCACGCAGGATGTCCCTTCCAAAAAACCCTCCCCAAACAGCACATGACGCAAAGAAAAAAAGAGGCGCAATGAGGTAGCTGTGTGAGTAAGATTAGCGACCCTAGTGGCCGACACAAACACCGGGCCCATCTAGGAGTGGCACTGCAGTGTCACGCAGGATGGCCCTTCCAAAAAACCCTCCCCAAACAGCACATGACGCAAAGAAAAAAAGAGGCGCAATGAGGTAGCTGTGTGAGTAAGATTAGCGACCCTAGTGGCCGACACAAACACCGGGCCCATCTAGGAGTGGCACTGCAGTGTCACGCAGGATGGCCCTTCCAAAAAACCCTCCCCAAACAGCACATGACGCAAAGAAAAAAAAAAAAGCAATGAGGTAGCTGACTGTGTGAGTAAGATTAGCGACCCTAGTGGCCGACACAAACACCGGGCCCATCTAGGAGTGGCACTGCAGTGTCACGCAGGATGTCCCTTCCAAAAAACCCTCCCCAAACAGCACATGACGCAAAGAAAAAAAGAGGCGCAATGAGGTAGCTGTGTGAGTAAGATTAGCGACCCTAGTGGCCGACACAAACACCGGGCCCATCTAGGAGTGGCACTGCAGTGTCACGCAGGATGGCCCTTCCAAAAAACCCTCCCCAAACAGCACATGACGCAAAGAAAAAAAGAGGCGCAATGAGGTAGCTGTGTGAGTAAGATTAGCGACCCTAGTGGCCGACACAAACATCGGGCACATCTAGGAGTGGCACTGCAGTGTCACGCAGGATGTCCCTTCCAAAAAACCCTCCCCAAACAGCACATGACGCAAAGAAAAAAAGAGGCGCAATGAGGTAGCTGACTGTGTGAGTAAGATTAGCGACCCTAGTGGCCGACACAAACACCGGGCCCATCTAGGAGTGGCACTGCAGTGTCACGCAGGATGTCCCTTCCAAAAAACCCTCCCCAAACAGCACATGACGCAAAGAAAAAAAGAGGCGCAATGAGGTAGCTGACTGTGTGAGTAAGATTAGCGACCCTAGTGGCCGACACAAACACCGGGCCCATCTAGGAGTGGCACTGCAGTGTCACGCAGGATGTCCCTTCCAAAAAACCCTCCCCAAACAGCACATGACGCAAAGAAAAAAAGAGGCGCAACGAGGTAGCTGACTGTGTGAGTAAGATTAGCGACCCTAGTGGCCGACACAAACACCGGGCCCATCTAGGAGTGGCACTGCAGTGTCACGCAGGATGTCCCTTCCAAAAAACCCTCCCCAATCAGCACATGATGCAAAGAAAAAGAAAAGAAAAAAGAGGTGCAAGATGGAATTGTCCTTGGGCCCTCCCACCCACCCTTATGTTGTATAAACAAAACAGGACATGCACACTTTAACCAACCCATCATTTCAGTGACAGGGTCTGCCACACGACTGTGACTGATATGACGGGTTGGTTTGGACCCCCCCCAAAAAAGAAGCAATTAATCTCTCCTTGCACAAACTGGCTCTACAGAGGCAAGATGTCCACCTCATCTTCACCCTCCGATATATCACCGTGTACATCCCCCTCCTCACAGATTATCAATTCGTCCCCACTGGAATCCACCATCTCAGCTCCCTGTGTACTTTGTGGAGGCAATTGCTGCTGGTCAATGTCTCCGCGGAGGAATTGATTATAATTCATTTTAATGAACATCATCTTCTCCACATTTTCTGGATGTAACCTCGTACGCCGATTGCTGACAAGGTGAGCGGCGGCACTAAACACTCTTTCGGAGTACACACTTGTGGGAGGGCAACTTAGGTAGAATAAAGCCAGTTTGTGCAAGGGCCTCCAAATTGCCTCTTTTTCCTGCCAGTATAAGTACGGACTGTGTGACGTGCCTACTTGGATGCGGTCACTCATATAATCCTCCACCATTCTATCAATGTTGAGAGAATCATATGCAGTGACAGTAGACGACATGTCCGTAATCGTTGTCAGGTCCTTCAGTCCGGACCAGATGTCAGCATCAGCAGTCGCTCCAGACTGCCCTGCATCACCGCCAGCGGGTGGGCTCGGAATTCTGAGCCTTTTCCTCGCACCCCCAGTTGCGGGAGAATGTGAAGGAGGAGATGTTGACAGGTCGCATTCCGCTTGACTTGACAATTTTGTCACCAGCAGGTCTTTCAACCCCAGCAGACCTGTGTCTGCCGGAAAGAGAGATCCAAGGTAGGCTTTAAATCTAGGATCGAGCACGGTGGCCAAAATGTAGTGCTCTGATTTCAACAGATTGACCACCCGTGAATCCTTGTTAAGCGAATTAAGGGCTGCATCCACAAGTCCCACATGCCTAGCGGAATCGCTCCCTTTTAGCTCCTTCTTCAATGCCTCCAGCTTCTTCTGCAAAAGCCTGATGAGGGGAATGACCTGACTCAGGCTGGCAGTGTCTGAACTGACTTCACGTGTGGCAATTTCAAAGGGCATCAGAACCTTGCACAACGTTGAAATCATTCTCCACTGCACTTGAGACAGGTGCATTCCACCTACTATATCGTGCTCAATTGTATAGGCTTGAATGGCCTTTGCTGCTCCTCCAACCTCTGAAGCATATAGAGGGTTGAATTCCACCTCGTTACCACTTCTTGCTTCAGATGATGGCAGGGCAGGTTCAGTAGTTTTTGGTGGTGCTCCAGTCTTCTGTACGTGGTGCCTGTACGCCGAAAGTGTCCCGCAATTTTTCTGGCCACCGACAGCATCTCTTGCACGCCCCTGTCGTTTTTTAAAAAATTCTGCACCACCAAATTCAAGGTATGTGCAAAACATGGGACGTGCTGGAATTTGCCCATATTTAATGCACACACAATATTGCTGGCGTTGTCCGATGCCACAAATCCACAGGAGAGTCCAATTGGGGTAAGCCATTCCGCGATGATCTTCCTCAGTTGCCGTAAGAGGTTTTCAGCTGTGTGCGTATTCTGGAAAGCGGTGATACAAAGCGTAGCCTGCCTAGGAAAGAGTTGGCGTTTGCGAGATGCTGCTACTGGTGCCGCCGCTGCTGTTCTTGCGGCGGGAGTCCATACATCTACCCAGTGGGCTGTCACAGTCATATAGTCCTGACCCTGCCCTGCTCCACTTGTCCACATGTCCGTGGTTAAGTGGACATTGGGTACAACTGCATTTTTTAGGACACTGGTGAGTCTTTTTCTGACGTCCGTGTACATTCTCGGTATCGCCTGCCTAGAGAAGTGGAACCTAGATGGTATTTGGTAACGGGGGCACACTGCCTCAATAAATTGTCTAGTTCCCTGTGAACTAACGGCGGATACCGGACGCACGTCTAACACCAACATAGTTGTCAAGGACTCAGTTATCCGCTTTGCAGTAGGATGACTGCTGTGATATTTCATCTTCCTCGCAAAGGACTGTTGAACAGTCAATTGCTTACTGGAAGTAGTACAAGTGGGCTTACGACTTCCCCTCTGGGATGACCATCGACTCCCAGCGGCAACAACAGCAGCGCCAGCAGCAGTAGGCGTTACACGCAAGGATGCATCGGAGGAATCCCAGGCAGGAGAGGACTCGTCAGAATTGCCAGTGACATGGCCTGCAGGACTATTGGCATTCCTGGGGAAGGAGGAAATTGACACTGAGGGAGTTGGTGGGGTGGTTTGCGTGAGCTTGGTTACAAGAGGAAGGGATTTACTGGTCAGTGGACTGCTTCCGCTGTCACCCAAAGTTTTTGAACTTGTCACTGACTTATTATGAATGCGCTGCAGGTGACGTATAAGGGAGGATGTTCCGAGGTGGTTAACGTCCTTACCCCTACTTATTACAGCTTGACAAAGGGAACACACGGCTTGACACCTGTTGTCCGCATTTCTGGTGAAATACCTCCACACCGAAGAGCTGATTTTTTTGGTATTTTCACCTGGCATGTCAACGGCCATATTCCTCCCACGGACAACAGGTGTCTCCCCGAGTGCCTGACTTAAACAAACCACCTCACCATCAGAATCCTCCTGGTCAATTTCCTCCCCAGCGCCAGCAACACCCATATCCTCCTCATCCTGGTGTACTTCAACCCTGACATCTTCAATCTGACTATCAGGAACTGGACTGCGGGTGCTCCTTCCAGCACTTGCAGGGGGCGTGCAAATGGTGGAAGGCGCATGCTCTTCACGTCCAGTGTTGGGAAGGTCAGGCATCGCAACCGACACAATTGGACTCTCCTTGTGGATTTGGGATTTCAAAGAACGCACAGTTCTTTGCGGTGCTTTTGCCAGCTTGAGTCTTTTCAGTTTTCTAGCGAGAGGCTGAGTGCTTCCATCCTCATGTGAAGCTGAACCACTAGCCATGAACATAGGCCAGGGCCTCAGCCGTTCCTTGCCACTCCGTGTGGTAAATGGCATATTGGCAAGTTTACGCTTCTCCTCCGACAATTTTATTTTAGGTTTTGGAGTCCTTTTTTTACTGATATTTGGTGTTTTGGTTTTGACATGCTCTGTACTATGCCATTGGGCATCGGCCTTGGCAGACGACGTTGCTGGCATTTCATCGTCTCGGCCATGACTAGTGGCAGCAGCTTCAGCACGAGGTGGAAGTGGATCTTGATCTTTCCCTAATTTTGGAACCTCAACATTTTTGTTCTCCATATTTTAATAGGCACAACTAAAAGGCACCTCAGGTAAACAATGGAGATGGATGGATTGGATACTAGTATACAATTATGGATGGGCTGCCGAGTGCCGACACAGAGGTAGCCACAGCCGTGAACTACCGCACTGTACTGTGTCTGCTGCTAATATATAGACTGGTTGATAAAGAGATAGTATACTCGTAACTAGTATGTATGTATAAAGAAAGAAAAAAAACCACGGTTAGGTGGTATATACAATTATGGACGGGCTGCCGAGTGCCGACACAGAGGTAGCCACAGCCGTGAACTACCGCACTGTACTGTGTCTGCTGCTAATATATAGACTGGTTGATAAAGAGATAGTATACTCGTAACTAGTATGTATGTATAAAGAAAGAAAAAAAAAACACGGTTAGGTGGTATATACAATTATGGACGGGCTGCCGAGTGCCGACACAGAGGTAGCCACAGCCGTGAACTACCGCACTGTACTGTGTCTGCTGCTAATATATAGACTGGTTGATAAAGAGATAGTATACTCGTAACTAGTATGTATGTATAAAGAAAGAAAAAAAACCCACGGTTAGGTGGTATATACAATTATGGACGGGCTGCCGAGTGCCGACACAGAGGTAGCCACAGCCGTGAACTACCGCACTGTACTGTGTCTGCTGCTAATATATAGACTGGTTGATAAAGAGATAGTATACTCGTAACTAGTATGTATGTATAAAGAAAGAAAAAAAAACCACGGTTAGGTCACTGGTATATACAATTATGGACGGGCTGCCGAGTGCCGACACAGAGGTAGCCACAGCCGTGAACTACCGCACTGTACTGTGTCTGCTGCTAATATATAGACTGGTTGATAAAGAGATAGTATACTCGTAACTAGTATGTATGTATAAAGAAAGAAAAAAAAACCACGGTTAGGTGGTATATACAATTATGGACGGGCTGCCGAGTGCCGACACAGAGGTAGCCACAGCCGTGAACTACCGCACTGTACTGTGTCTGCTGCTAATATATAGACTGGTTGATAAAGAGATAGTATACTCGTAACTAGTATGTATGTATAAAGAAAGAAAAAAAAACCACGGTTAGGTCACTGGTATATACAATTATGGACGGGCTGCCGAGTGCCGACACAGAGGTAGCCACAGCCGTGAACTACCGCACTGTACTGTGTCTGCTGCTAATATAGACTGGTTGATAAAGAGATAGTATACTACTAATATTATATATACTGGTGGTCAGGTCACTGGTCACTAGTCACACTGGCAGTGGCACTCCTGCAGCAAAAGTGTGCACTGTTTAATTTTAATATAATATTATGTACTCCTGGCTCCTGCTATAACCTATAACTGGCACTGCAGTAGTGCTCCCCAGTCTCCCCCACAATTATAAGCTGTGTGAGCTGAGCAGTCAGACAGATATATAATATATATAGATGATGCAGCACACTGGCCTGAGCCTGAGCAGTGCACACAGATATGGTATGTGACTGAGTCACTGTGTGCTGTGTATCGCTTTTTTCAGGCAGAGAACGGATTATAAATAAAAGTGGTGGTCACTGGTCACTATCAGCAAAACTCTGCACTGTACACTACTGAGTACTCCTAATGCTCCCCAAAATTAGTAAATCAAGTGTCTCTCTAATCTATTCTAATTCTAAACGGAGAGGACGCCAGCCACGTCCTCTCCCTATCAATCTCAATGCACGTGTGAAAATGGCGGCGACGCGCGGCTCCTTATATAGAATCCGAGTCTCGCGATAGAATCCGAGCCTCGCGAGAATCCGACAGCGTCATGATGACGTTCGGGCGCGCTCGGGTTAACCGAGCAAGGCGGGAAGATCCGAGTCGCTCGGACCCGTGAAAAAAAACATGAAGTTCTGGCGGGTTCGGATTCAGAGAAACCGAACCCGCTCATCTCTAGTTATTTCCTGCTGTTTATATATAATATACTGTATAATAATAACGGACCTGGTGGACACTGTCAGCAGACTGCTAAACTAGTATGAAGAAAAAAAAAGCCACCACAGGAGTGTTTTTCAGGCAGACAAACTTATACTGGACTGGTGGTCACTGTCAGCAAAACTGTGCACTGTACTCCTGCTATAAATGCTCCCCAGTCCCCACAATTAGGCAGTGTGAGCAGTGCACTCAGCACAGATATATCATGCAGCAGTGCAGCACACTGAGCACAGATATGGTGGAGCGTTTTTTTCAGGCAGAGAAACAACGGATTAAACTCACTGGTGGTATTATAATCAAAACCCTGCACTGTACTCCCTAACAGCTGCTCCCCGTCCCCAATCCTCCCCACAATTATAACTAAGTCACTCTTTTCTACTATAACGGAGAGGACGCCAGCCACGTCCTCTCCCTATCAATCTCAATGCACTTGTGAAAATGGCGGCGACGCGCGGCTGCTTATATAGAATCCGAGCCTCGCGAGAATCCGACAGCGGGATGATGACGTTCGGGCGCGCTCGGTTTACCCGAGCCACATGGGAAAATCCGAGCACGGCTCGGACCCGTGTAAAAAGGCTGAAGTTCGGGGGGGTTCGGTTTCCGAGAAACCGAACCTGCTCATCACTACAAATATACTAGTCCAGTGTCTTGTGCTGCATCTTGCTGCTGTAGGGTGCTGTGGTAGTGTCCTGTCACTGTGCATAGGTCATTATTATTCCAGTCACAGTGGTATCTGGCATCTACTGTATATAGTGGTATCTAATTCCAGACATTACAGCTGTCTAATTCCAGATATATTACTGGCATATAATTCCACACATTAAAAAAATGGAGAACAAAAATGTGGAGGGTAAAGTAGGGAAAGATCAAGATCCACTTCCACCTAGTGCTGAAGCTGCTGCCACTAGTCATGGCAGAGATGATGAAATGCCATCAAGGTCATCTGCCAAGGCCGATGCCCAATGTCATAGTAGAGAGCATGTAAAATCCAAAAAGCAAAAGTTCAGTAAAATGACACAAAAATCTAAATTAAAAGCGTCTGAGGAGAAGCGTAAACTTGCCAATATGCCATTTACGACACAGAGTGGCAAGGAACGGCTGAGGCCCTCTCCTATGTTCCTCATGACTAGTGGGTCAGCTTAACATGAGGATGGAAGCACTCATCCTCCCGCTAGCAAAATTAAAAGAGTTAAGCTGGCAAAAGCACAGCAAAGAATTGTGCGTTCTAAATCACAAATCCCCAAGGAGAGTCTAAATGTGTCGGTGGGTGCAATGCCTGACCTTCCCAACACTGGACGGGAAGAGGTGGCTCCTTCCACCATTTGCACGCCCCCTGCAAGTGCTGGAAGGAGCACCCACAGTCCAGTTCCTGATATTCAAATTGAAGATGTCACTGTTGAAGTACACCAGGATGAGGATATGGGTGTTGCTGGCGCTGAGGATGAAATTGACGAGGAGGATTCTGATGGTGAGGTGGTTTGTTTAAGTCAGTCACCTGGGGAGACACTTGTTGTCCGTGGGATAATTAAGGCCATTGACATGCCTGGTCAAAATACCAAAAAAATCACCTCTTCGGTGTGGAATTATTTCAACAGAAATGCGGACAACTGGTGTCAAGCTGTGTGTTGCCTTTGTCAAGCTGTAATAAGTAGGGGTAAGGACGTTAACCACCTAGGAACATCCTCCCTTATACATCACCTGGAGCGCATTCATCAGAAGTCATTGACAAGTTCAAAAACTTTGGGTGACAGCGGAAGCAGTCTACTGACAACTAAATCCCTTCTTCCTCTTATACCCAAGCTCCTGCAAACCACACCACCAACTCCCTCAAAGTCAATTTCCTCCTTAGACAGGAACGCCAATAGTTCTGCAGGCCATGTCACTGGCAAGTGTGATGAGTCCTCTCCTAACTGGGATTCCTCTGATGGATCCTTGAGTATAATGCCTACTGCTGCTGGCGCTGCTGTTGTTGCTGCTGGGAGTCGATCGTCATCCCAGAGGGAAAGTCGGAAGACCACTTGAACTACTTCCAGTAAGCAATTGACTGTCCAACAGTCCTTTGTGAGGAAAATGAAATATCACAGCAGTGATCCTGTTGCAAAGCGGATAACTCAGGACTTGACAACAATGTTGGTGTTAGACGTGCATCCGGTATCCACCGTTAGTTCACAGGGACTTAGAGAAATGCTTGAGGTAGTGTGTCCCCGGTACCAAATCCCATCTAGGTTCCACTTCTCTAGGCAGGCCATACCGAGAATGTACACAGATGCCATAAAAAGAGTCACCAGTGTCCTAAAAAATGCAGTTGTACCCAATGTCCACTTAACCACGGACATGTGGACAAGTGAAGCAGGGCAGACTTAGGACTATATGACTGTGACAGCCCACTGGGTAGATGTATTGCCTCCCGCAGCAACAACAGCGGTGGCACCAGTAGCAGCATCTCGCAAACGCCAACTCGTTCCTAGACAGGCTATGCTTTGTATCACCGCTTTCCATAAGAGGCACACAGCTGACAACCTCTTACGGAAACTTAGGAACATCATCGCAGAATGGCTTACCCCAATTGGACTCTCCTGGGGATTTGTGATAACGGACAACGCCACCAATATTGTGTGTGCATTACATGTGGGCAAATTCCAGCACGTCCCATGTTCTGCACATACAATAAATTTGGTGGTGCAGATTTTTTTTTAAACTACAGGGGCGTGCAAGAGATGCTGTTGGTGGCCCGAAGAACTGCGGGCCACTTTCGGCATTCAGCTACCGCGCGACGAAGACTGGAACGCCAGCAAACACTCATGAACATGCCCTGCCATCAGCTGTAGCAAGAGGTGGTAACGAGGTAGAATTCAACCCTCTATATGCATCAGAGGATGGAGGAGCAGCAAAAGGCCATTCAAGCCTATACATCTGCCTATGATATAGGCAAAGGAGGGGGAATGCACCTGACTCAAGCTTAGTGGAGAATGATTTCCATGTTGTGCAAGGTTCTCCGACCCTTTGAACTTGCCACACGTGAAGTCAGTTCAGACACTGCCAGCCTAAGTCAGGTCATTCCCCTCATCAGGCTTTTGCAGAAGTAGCTGGAGAGATTGAAGGAGGAGCTAAAATGGATCGATTCCGCTAGGCATGTGGGACTTGTGGATGGAGCCCTTCATTTGCTTAACCAGGATTCATGGGTGGTCAATCTGTTGAAATCAGAGCACTACATTTTGGCCACCGTGCTGGATCCTAGATTTAAAGCCTACGTTGTATCTCTCTTTCCGGCAGACACAAGTCTGCAGATGTTCAAAGACCTGCTGGTGAGACAATTGTCAAGTCAAGCAGAACGTGAACCGCCAACAGCTCCTACTTCATTTTCTACCGCCACTGGAGCTGCCAGGAAAAGGATAAAATTTCCAAAACCACCCACTGGCGGTGATGCAGGGCAGTCAGGAGGAGCAAGTGCTGACATCTGGTCCGGACTGAAGGACCTGCCAACAATTACTGACATGTCGTCTACTGTCACTGCATATGATTCTGTCACCATTGAAAGAATGGTGGAGGATTATATGAGTAACAGCATCCAAGTAGGCATGTCAGACAGTCCGTACGTATACTGGCAGGAAAAAGAGGTAATTTGGAGGCCCTTGCACAAACTGGCTTTATTTTACCTAAGTTGCCCCCCCTCCAGTGTGTACTCCAAAAGAGTGTTTAGTGCTGCCGGTCACCTTGTCAGCGATCGGCGTAGGAGGTTACTTCCAGAAAATGTGGAGAAGATGATGTTCATCAAAATGAATTATAAATTCCTCCGTGGAGCCATTTACCAGCAATTGCCTCCAGAAAGTACACAGGGACCTGTGATGGTGGATTCCAGTGGGGACGAATTAATACTCTGTGAGGAGGATGTACACAGTGAAAGGGGTGAGGAATCGGGGGATGAGGATGAGGTGGACATCTTGCCTCAGTAGAGCCAGTTTGTGCAAGGAGATATTGATTGCTTCTTTTTTGGTTGGGGCCCAAACCATCCAGTCATTTCAGCCACAGTTGTGTGGCAGACCCTGTCGCTGAAATGATGGGTTTGTTAAAGTGTGCATGTCCTGTTTATACAACATAATGGTGGGTGGGAGGGCCCTAGGACAATTTCATCTTGCACCTCTTTTTTTATTTATCTTTGCATCATGTGCTGTTTGGGGACTATTTTTTTAAGTGCCATCCTGTCTGACACTGCAGTGCCACTCCTAGATGGGCCAGGTGTTTGTGCCACCCACTTGGCTCGCTTAGCTTAGTCATCCAGCGACCTCGGTGCAAATTTTAGGACTAAAAATAATACTGTGAGGTGTTCAGAATAGACTGGAAATGAGCGGAAATTATGGTTATTGAGGTTAATAATACTATAGGATCAAAATAACCCCCAAATTCTATGATTTAAGCTGTTTTTGAGGGTTTTTTGAAAAAACAACAACACCCGAATCCAAAAGCATGCGAATCCGACAAAAATTTGAAACGGAGGTTTTGCCAAAACGCGTCCAAATCCAAAACACGACCGCGGAACCGAATCCAAAACTAAAACACAAAACCCGAATAGTGTCCGGTGCACATCTCTGATTTTAAGTAGCAATTTGTTATGGGTTAATCTAAAAAGGCTTATGGCAAGGATACATACCACTTAATAGCAGGGATGTTTGTTCCCTTTTACTTAAAAATGGCATCCACAAATGCCCTACAATTAAGGATATTATAATTAATCACTGATATTCATATAGACTCAGCTCGCAAGGTTCATCAGTACAATATATATACAGGTACATACCTATGACAATGAATAAATCGCTATCACTGGTGACCAATACATTCATTGAGAGTCACACTGGAACCACATATGTTAAATGGTCCTTAAAAAGGGAAAAAGTATTCACATATTTGCTTCATACATATGAAAAAGGGGAGAGCCATTATCTACCTCAGCCTTATATTTAATCGACCAATACATAGTTTCAGACTAATGTTTCCTTTTTTTATCATTATTATTAACATACATAGTGGAACTTTTAGCAACAATCAAGATGGAAAATAAAACCAACACAATACTTGCAGATTCCAAATATGTGTGTGTGTGCATGGATCACCAGGCTAGATAATGGCTTGGTGCCCAGCTGGCTATTTAAGCTTCCTGGGTATGATGTCATTTCCTTCTTACAACTGAATCTCAATTAGTGAATTCTAAGTCAGCTATTAGACATAATTTTTAATGTTTACCTTAGAAATATTCTCCTACTTTAAACCTATATATTTATATAAACTCGTGTGATCTATTCCAGGTTTTACAGTGTTAAATAAGGTAATTATGTAAATTACCCAAGATCCCTAGCAAAATGGGATCTTCCCATATCCTGTATGCGTTCCACACTTCAAAGTGGAACGCATACATTGTCATCCGTTACCGCTACAAATGGCTTATTGTTATCATATGTGGAGAGTGTTATTATGTGGGAAGAGGGGCCCGATAGTCTATCCTCATGTCCTCCTTTGTATCCAGTCTCCCCTTCTTAAAATCACTGAGTGGCCCACCCCACGTGACCACCGAATATTGATATGTATTCTGCTTTGCGTTCCACCAATGTTTCTAGTGAGTGGAACGCAAGCGGTACTTGAATCTCCTTGCTGCCCACGTGACCATCAGATATTGATGTGTATTCTGCTTTGCGTTCCACCAGTGCTTCTAGTGGAACGCAAGCGGCACTCAAATCTCCTAGCTGCCGAGTGTTTTGTCATGTGACCAAATAATGGCCACCAGTGGCATACTTCCTGTTTACGTTCCACACAGCCTTGTAGTGGAACACATACCGGCAAACAAGGACCTACTTTCACCCTTATTTAGTACTAAATATGTTTTCTCTATAGATGTTGCAATATCCATTATACAACTAATAAATTGGTGTACATAATTCGTAATTATACTTTTGATATTTACTATAATTAATCTTTGTATAAATTTACTTTTTATATTCTATTCTTGTGTATACATTAATAATTTTTGTGTGTGATCCTAATCAGATCTAATATTTAATATAGATGTGTATTTTACTGCTATTATACTTATTTATTTATTTTACTTATTTAAGTATGTCTTCATTTCACAATATTATTTTTGTGTGTGTAATATAAAGATGTATATTACTGCTGTTATGCTTATTTATTTATATTACCATCCTTTTTTGAGTGTCTCTTTGATTCTCAATATTTCCTGTGACTTACTAATTATACTGTGTCATCCTATTATAAATCTGTGTTTCATTCTTTTGTGTCCATCTATCCGTGTATCCTATATCATCCTATTTATTAATCACTAATGTGATGGTGAAAATTATTATCTTCCATACATTTCTATATTTTATATTTCTTTCTTATATATTTTTTATTTTCTATATGGCCAAATAATAGATTTTTTTCTTCTCTATATGGGGACCTATCATACAACACTTCTGGTTCCACTTTTCCATCTTGCTTGTTGCTTTACAAAATTATGTTTATTAACAATGAACTAAACACAGCAATACACTTTACATTACATTAACAGAGATGTTCTTACTTAATACTGCACAAAGACTGCACCTATATCAAATCAATACTACAAAAAGGAGACTTACTTCATCAATATTCTCATTGAGCCCCCCTGGGGGAAAGGGAATCGAGTGTGTAAATCCAATATGACTCTTTTTTTAGATAAAGCTCGATCTCCCCCCCCCCTGGGATGGAGCTCAATGTGTTCTAGAATAGTAAATTTTAGAGATGTAACTTCCCCATTGTGAACCTCCGCAAAATGTTGTGGCAGACTATGTGTTTTTAATTTATGTTTAATGTTTCTCAGATGTTCTTGTATCCTAAGTTTGACAACTTTCTTAGTTTTCCCAATATATACCAGTTGGCAGCCACAAGTAATATTGTAAATAACATAATTGGAGTTACAGTTAACTATCCCCTTTACAGTATAGACAAACCCATTTTCTTGGGTAACTCTAAACTGTTGCCTATCCATATGTCTACAGCAGTTACATTTGTTGCATTGATAGCAAATTTTCTTGGGTAACTCTAAACTGTTGCCTATCCATATGTCTACAGCAGTTACATTTGTAGCATGGATAGCAACCTTTCTTATTGATAATTTTGCAATTATATTTTTTTGTGTGTTTTGACATGTCTTGGTTGACATGGGACTAGGATACTTTTTAAATTCTTTGCTTTTTTAAACACTATCATTGGTTTTGGAGGTAGATTTGGTCCCAATGTTGGGTCTTTTAACCGTATGTTCCAATGTCTTTCTATAATTCTTCGCACCGCCAAATTTTCCTGATTATATTGTGTGATGAATGGCCTTGAAGACATACTTTTCATTGTGAGGTCTGTTCAAAAGTTCATCTCTATTCCTATTGGAGGCCTCTATTTTCCCTGGCTGAAAACTTCTTTCCAAAAATCATTTTTTTTTTATATTTCCGTTTGGCTAAAAAAGTCCTCTCTGGTACTACAGTTTTTTCGTAGTCTTAAAAACTGAGAATACAGTACGTTGTTAATCCATATTGGATAATGGCAACTCGTAGCTGGTATATAACTGTTAGCATTGACCTTGATAAAGCTAAATATTTATCTTACTTAAAACCCTTTAAGAGGTCAAAGAACACAGTACGCTATTGGCGTATGGAATACCGTAAGGGTACGCACGTTGCGTAACAATCGCTTAGCCGTAGTCGAGACGATCAAGCGTCACGTTCGCTCACGGCCAAGAGATCACAGGCAGGCACGCTATTGGCTGCCGACTAACGTAATGATACGCTATTAGCGTAGCGGACGCTTGGGACCACGAGGAGATCACAAGCGGCGCTGATGCTCACAATGTTAAACCTTTATAACTATACCATAAAACAATGTATTATGCAGTAAACCTAGGTGTAGTGATAGGGTGTAAATGTAACACAGTGTAACCTTATTAACTTAACGCTGTACGAGCGTCTCCGACGCTCAGAGAAATATAAGAAATACACAGATACCGATCTTAGGTTCTAACACCTTATATAAACGTTCTATTTGCAAAAGAATAATACAATACAAGTCATACACTACCAATATAACATAGACTAACTAACCAGATAACTACACATGAAATACAATAACAGTACAATAACACTTTAAGAGGAAAAGAGAGAGAAAAAGGGAGAAGAGAGAGAGAGAGAGAGAGATATGGCTCACAATAACAATAAAGACAATATGATTGCGGAGAAACTTACGCACAAGGGGAACAATCGCATGCGCCTTTCTGAATATCCAGCTCCCGATTATCAGTGATGAGAACCGTTGAAGAGAGTAGAGAGCTGGCCCAGATCAGCTTGTCCTTTTATACCCTACACATAATACAGTACAATGGTCCCTATATTATTATTGTTCATTGGACACAGGAATTCGTCTTCGCATTATAACAAAAGGTCATAGGTTGATTCAAACAGGTGGGCTGTGACTATTTCCAACTGCTCAGGTGGGTGGGAAACTAGGTTTCCCGCCGCATGGATAATAAAGTGCAAATAATAGCAAATGTCCATAAACTTCTTATGTCCATAACTATTCGCACGAGCGATTAATCTGCTTCAAACCAACACTGGAATATTGCTAATTAAATACTCTTCCGATGGATACTAAACACCACTGTATAACCTCTATCTGACCCTTCGTATCAAACAAAGAGGGATCTCTTTGTCTATGAACATGCTACATTAACTAAACTTTCAGATTCTATCAAAGGGACCATAATCTACAAAAAACATTATATGGTTAAAATATGTAACGATCGAGTCGCCCGCTAGATGCACACAAACTCTACCGTAAATGCGCATACCGTGCGCCTGCGGGTGCACGCACCAGTGGGTATGCGTACGCACGGGAGAGTGTGGGCACGCGCAGCGGGGACACGCATGAGGTTCAAATATGGTAGTGTGCATCATGATATTTTTCTGACTTTGACAGTCCACCCTTTGGCAGTCACCACTAACTGCCACTTCCTAAAACATTTCAAAAAGAGAAAAATATATGTCATATGTAAATATTTCTATGGTTGGGTAGGGGAGGAGAGGAGAAGGTGAGAAAAGGGTATGACCTAGTGAGATAGCAGAAGCATGTGTGTATGAATCCATGTTTGGGGGGTCATGTATCATCGTGCCGTACGTGTCTTAAATCAAGCTTCGAGGTATTGCGAAGTATACATTTGAATTCCTTCTTATCCCGTGGTACGGGTCTGTGGATGGGCTGTCAAACTTTACCGAGCTCTTTTCGGCTTTTAGTTGCAACAAAATGGGGGAGCACATTTTAGTTGATGATACATGAATGGGGGAATATGTGAATGCTGATATCTGTGCCTGTATTCCCTATCGACTATGTGTATTGTTACCTGAGGGTTGTAGAGATGAAGATAAAGAACACTTATGGTAAATGCATTGATAAACTATGTGAGTTTAATATACATTTGCCGATTGAGGTCTTGTCTGAAGTCTTGTCTGAAGTCTTGTCTGAAGTCTCCTTTGGGCTTTTGCTATTAACGGTATGCAAAAAGCCTTGTCAATGTCCATAGACTTACAAAAAAAGTTGGGCTAGTGTAAATTTAAAATTTCTAGGGAAACTGGGGGTCTATGGCATAGTCCATCTGTTGTTTGTGTACAAGGTTGTCAAACTTCTTCTTTAATCCATCTGTTGTCTGTATATAAGGTCATCAAATTCCTCTTCCAAGCGGGTCTTTTTATCTTGGAGAAAAGGAGAAACAGGTGAAAGAAACGGACCGTAGAATCACATTTTCATCACATCATTGTCTCTATCGTTGGGTCATAGATCAAATCCATTGGAATTACAATTTCCTCACTCCTTAGACTCATTACCCTGGAACTACGTTTACACTTCGTTAAAGCTTGACCGCATCTAAATATCAAGCCAATCGATATGACAACACCTAAGATACATAGAAGAAATTTCCCTACATCCATTATGACTCCTTGAGCCCATTCTCCTAAACCAGAGAACCAATTTCGCGGGTTCAACCATGACACCCAACCAGTCAGCTCATTACCCACAGCAGCAAGGGTGAGATTGTGTCTCCTGCGAAATTCCCACTTTAATTGGAGAATATCGTCCATCTTTTGGTCTATGACCTCGACCGGGTCCTCGGTGCTATTCGTAATATAAGTGCAGCATTTCACGCCGTACTGCGTTGCCAGTGTGACACAATATCCACCTGTCACTGCCGTGAGATAATTAAGAACCATCCTATGCTGTACCAGTTCTGTTTTATAAGCTTGGAGCTCTCTTCCGGTATATCTAAAAGTGTCGTCATACATTTCTGTGATATTGTCTAATAAATTTGCAAGCGCAGATATATATCTATAGTTCAGCACTCCTCTAGCGGTGCGAGTGAAATCTAACGCAAGTAGAACCTGAATCCCGGTGGATTCATGGATCAGATCAGAGGCCGGATGCTCTGTCCTTTCTGTCAGTTGCCTTTTAACTACGTGTTCGTAATGGGTGTGAGTATAAGGAGCTTGGGCACCATGGTGAATATCTTTCATTTTGGTATGCGATACAGTCATTACCTCAGGCAGTACTTTTCCAATATAACACAATCCTTCAGAGTTTGGGGCAAGCCACTTATACGCCTTCCTCCCGCATATGAAATATGCATCATCGGGGAGAACATATGGGACGGAGTAGGACATAACCATATTACACATCTTCCATGTGAAATCTCCTAACCCTAATTCTCCCATCTGTCTAGTACACGTATCTGTTTGTATGATATGTGCACAGTATCCTGGTGATACCTCTCCAACTCTCATGATCCTATTTCCTAGGGTATACCTATATCGGAAAGATTTTTCCCTACCGGCTATGTGGCGTATAAGCTCTGTATCTGTAGGCATTCTATCTGCTCTATATGAAAAGGTCATGGTTTGGTTACTCCATGACACTTCACAATTTCCCGGCTTTCGGGGATTGGAAATGTTGAAACATATTAGGGACCTATCCACATGATATTGGTGGAGCTTCAAACTAGGAGGGCTGGAGATATTAAACCTCCGGTCCACCGGTCTCCCACCCTTTAGCTCAAGTACCTCCCCTATCGTTAAAGGAAATGGTACTAGCCCTGATTTGCTATGGCCTTGAGGTACTTGAGAGCATACCCAACAATCTGTCTGATTTAACACATTACCCACTACGGAGTGATAGTCACTCAATGGATGCCGGTCCATGTGGATATTAAAACTGGATTGGCATTTCTTGATGCACCCATCCTCAACTACATTGTCACAGAGCCTACAGATACAGTTTTCTTCAGCTAACAATCCTTCACAATTCCTTCTATTGTCAATGCTATCGGATCGTTTTCTGATACTCGCCTTTACTTGTTGGTTAAGTTGCTCTTGGAAAACTACGCCTCCATCTTTGTCATCAGAACCCATTCCAGAACCTCTCTCGACCTCCATGGTACTCTCGCCGGAACAGACTGCTCTGGTCAACATCATGGTCAACAGGAAAATCCGGATCACAGTCTCTTGGGGCAAGTCCATCTTATAGGAGGAAACGGAGAAGAGTAAGAAGGGGGAAAAAATAATTGAGGGAGATGGGATGGGAAGTGGAGAAAACAATAAAAGGGAACAGGGGATCGACAACTGCTTCCGATCTTATGATTTTCAAAGCTCAGGTGCCGCCTCAGTCCTCCTGAAACAGACACTCCAGTGATACAACTTCCTCTACCGTCTGTTCTTTATCACGGGACCTCTCTGGATCAGCAACCTTCTTACAATGGGACGAATGAACCCAAGTCTCTCTCTCGGCAACCTTCAATGCTGTCGTGCTAATCAATAAGACTTGGTATGGTCCTTCCCATCTGTCAATAAGGCAACCTGAGCGTAGAAAATTCCGTATCATTACATAATCCCCAGGTTCAGTGTCATGACAATTACTATCTGGTAAATCAGGAATCACTAATTTCAAATTATCATTTTGATTCCTTAGCTGTTTACTCATGTTAACCAGGTATTTTACAGTCACTTCATTGTTACACTTCAAATCATCCTGAGGGTTAATCATAACATGCGGTTGTCGACCAAACAAGATTTCAAAGGGGGACAGATTAAGAGAGGACCTGGGAGTGGTTCTGATGCTGTATAGTACAATGGGTAAAGTTTCTGGCCATGTCAATCCTGTTTCTGCCATAACTTTGCTTAATTTATTTTTAATCGTGCTGTTCACTCTTTCCACCTTCGCACTCGCCTGGGGGCGATATGGAGTGTGCAGCTTACTATCAATTCCCATCAACTTACACATTCCTTGAAAGACATCACCTGTAAAATGGGTACCCCTATCACTTTCAATTATTCTAGGGATACCGTATCTACATACAAATTCCTGCACAATTTTCTTAGCAGTAAACATAGCGGTATTTGTGGCCGCAGGAAATGCTTCGACCCAATTTGAGAATACATCTATACAAACAAGTACATATTTCAAATTTCGACAAGGGGGTAATTGTATAAAGTCAATCTGTATTACCTGAAAAGGGCCGCCTGTAGGTGGGATATGAGATGGTTCTGTTGGTATTGCCTTTCCGATATTCTTCCTCAAACAGGTAAGGCATGACATTGCTCTCTTACCTGCATGAGATGAAAATCCTGGGGCGCACCAATATGCTCTTACCAACTTGCACATTCCCTCCTTGCCCAGATGAGTCAGCCCATGTGCTGCCTCAGCTAAGCATGGAAGATATGCTCTGGGGGCCACTGGTTTACCTTGTCCATCCGTCCAGAGTTCTGAGGACTCCTGGCCATATCCTTTTGCCTTCCAGACTGCCTTTTCCTGTGTGGAACACAAATTTTGCATTTCACACAACTTCTGTGTGTTGATGGTATTAAATACCATCAGTTGTGTGGTGTCTGTCTGTCTGGGGGTACCGGCTGCTAACTTAGCAGCTTCGTCTGCTCGGCTGTTACCAAGTGATACTGGGTCTTGGCTATATGTGTGTGCTTTACACTTGATAACAGCCACTCTGTCGGGTTCCTGTATCGCTGTTAGAAGCCTTTTGATGTGAGCTGCATGCGCTACCGGTGTACCAGCTGCCGTCATGAAATTTCTGAGGCGCCATAGGGCTCCGAAATCATGGACTACCCCGAAGGCGTATCTAGAATCGGTGTAGATATTGGCTGACTTGCCCTTAGCCAATTCACATGCTCTGGTTAGGGCAACCAGTTCAGCAACCAGGGCTGAGTGAGGTGGGCCTAGCGGTTCTGCTTCTATGGTGCCTTGGTCATCTACGACTGCGTATCCAGTACACAAGTCTCCCGAGTCCGACTGTCTGTGACAACTACCGTCAGTGTAGAAAGTAAGATCTACATCTTCCAGTGGGTTGTCACTGATGTCAGGCCTTGCCGTGAAATTTTGGGTCAAATATTCCATACAATCATGCATGTCATCCTTTGTATTAAATCCTCCTTCCCCATAGCTCTCATCCTCCACCCTTTGTGCCTGTCCAGGCACACCTGGGAGATATGTTGCAGGATTTAATGCACTGCATCTCCTTATGGTGATGTTACGGGGGCCATTAGTGCCAATTCCCATCTTGTAAACCGCGCTGATGAGACGTGCCTGGTTTGGGCAGAATTTAGCAAGGCTGACACTGCATGTGGTGTATGGATTGTGAGGTTGTGTCCTAGCACTACATCTTCGCTTTTCGTTACTAGCAATGCTATCGCAGCAACGCTTCGCAAGCATGTGGGGAGGGATCGCGCTACCGTATCTAGCTGAGCGCTGTAGTATGCTACCGGCCTGCTGGCATCACCGTGCTTTTGGGTTAGGACGCCTGCCGCGCAACCAGCACTTTCTGTTCCGTACAGCTCAAAGGGTTTCCCATAGTCTGGCATACCTAATGCTGGCGCCTGCGTTAGGCACTGTTTAAGTCTCTCAAATGCCATCTCGGATTCGTCTGTATGCGAAATCCGATCAGGTTTGTTTGATGAGACCATTTCCTGCAAAGGTAATGCTAGAATGGAAAAACCTGGGATCCAGTTACGGCAATACCCACACATTCCTAAAAACGTTCTGATCTGTTGCTGAGTTTGTGGCAGAGTCATGTCTCTAATTGCTTGGATTCTATCAGCGGTCAGGTGTCTCAGTCCTTGTGTTAGACAGTGTCCTAAATACTTTACTTTAGTTTGGCATAATTGCAACTTGTCTTTGGAAACCTTGTGTCCTGTGTCTGAAAGATGAAACAGGAGCTGTTTCGTATCCTTCAGGGACGCTTCCAATGAATCTGAACACAGTAGTAAATCATCCACATACTGTATCAATATTGATCCACTCTCTGGTTGGAAAGACTGTAAACAATCATGCAAAGCCTGGGAAAATATGCTTGGACTGTCTATGAAACCTTGTGGTAATCGAGTCCATGTGTATTGGACTCCTCTGTATGTAAATGCAAACAAATATTGGCTGTCAGGGTGCAGAGGTACCGAGAAGAAAGCGGAGCAGAGGTCAATAACAGTGAAAAATTTCGCAGTGGGAGGGATCTGCATAAGGATGACAGCTGGATTTGGCACTACGGGGAACTGACTCTCAACTATTTTGTTAATCCCCCTTAGATCCTGCACTAGCCTGTAACCCCTCCCCCCACTCTTTTTCACAGGGAAGATGGGACTATTGGCAGTGCTGGATGTTCTTACCAGAATGCCCTGTTGTAGCAAGCGCTCTATTACGGGATATACTCCTAGTTCCACCTCTGGCTTCAGAGGGTATTGTGGGATTTTTTTGAGCTATCCTACCATCTTTTACTTGCACAACTACTGGAGCTACGTTTGCCATTAATCCAGTGTCTTGTCCATCTTTAGTCCAAAGTGACTCTGGTATCTGGGATGTCATTTCTTCTACTTGGGATGGAGTCCTATTTGTCATAACGGTATGTGTCATTAATTTTGATGGGGAGTCTAACATGTCTCGCACTTCCTGAGCGTTATTCTCAGGTATGTCTAAGAATACACCTTCAGGAGTACAATAAATGACGCACCCCATTTTACACAATAAATCTCTTCCCAGGAGATTAGTTGGTGCCGATGCAGCCAGCAAAAAGGAATGCTTGGTATGTAAAGGCCCTATTGTAATCTCGGCTGGTTTGCTAACAGGGTAGTGCTGGACTACTCCCGTTACTCCCATGGCTGGAATTGTCTTACCAGTGGTTCTCATGCCCACTGTCGAATTTATCACTGATTTGGCCGCCCCCGTATCTACAAGAAAGTTTAATGATTTACCAGCTACATTAATTGCAATTTCGGGTTCACTTCCAAGACTTGCAATCAATTTTACTGGCTGCAGATTACAGGTGTGGCCACACCCCTATTGGGTATGGTGACCTCCCTGAATCCCGCTGGCAGCAACTACTTGAGAAGGGGTTAAATGGGAACTGCCAGAAGCTTGCCAGTCTCCTTTTGGGGGATATCTTTTTGTTTCCCCTGTATGTGGCTCATAACTCCGTCTCTGCGGACCCTGATCCCAATTTCGTGTGTCATGTCGTTGTCTAGGGGGTTGGTATGATTTTTGTGAATTTTTCGCTCTACAGTCTCGTGCCATGTGTCCCTGTCTATGACAAAAATAACAAGTTACCACATTTGACTTACCCACAGGGGTCGGAGGTTTATACGAAGGTTGCCTTGTGGTCAAAGCCTGTATACTTACGGCCATTAACTTGTCAAAGTCAGAAAAATATCACTATGCACACTGCCATATTTGCACCTCATACATGTCCGCTCTGCGCATGCGTACACTCTCCCGTGCGTGCGCATACACGCAGTCGCGTGCACCGCAGGCGCACGATATGCGGATTTACGGTAGAGTTTATGTGTTCGTAGCGTGCGACTCAATCATTACATATTTTAACCATATAATGTATTTTGTAGATCATGGTCCCTTTGATAGATTCTGAAAGTTTAGTTAATATAGCATGTTCATGGACAGAGAGATCCCTCTTTGTTTGATACGAAGGGTCAGACATGGGTCATACAGTGGTGTTTAGTATCCATCGGAAGAGTATTTAATTAGCAATATTCCGGTGTTGGTTTGAAGCGAATTAATCGCTCGTGCGAATAGTTATGGACATAAGAAGTTTATGTCCATTTACTATTATTTGCACTTACTTATCCATGCGGCGGGAAACCTAGTTTCCCACCCACCTGAGCAGTTGGAAATGGTCTCAGCCCACCTGTATGAATCAACCTATGACCTCTTGTTATAATGCGAAGACGAATTCCTGTGTCCAATGAACAATGAGATTGTAGGGACCATTGAATTGTATTGTGTGTGGGGCATAAATAGACAAGCCGACCATATCCAGCTCACTCTCTTCAACGGTTCTCATTGCTGATAATCGGGAGCTGGATGTCCAGAGGCGCATGCGATCGTTCCCCTTTGTGCATAAGTTTTCTCCGCAATCATATTGTCTTTATTGTTATGGTGAGCCATATCTCTCTCTCTCTCTCTTTCCTCCTCTTTCTCTCTTATTTTCCTTTAAAACGTAATAGTATTGTATTGTATTTCCTGTGTAGTTATCTGGTTAGTTAGTCTATGTTATATTGTAGTGTATGACTTGTACTGTATTATTCTTTTTGCAAGTATAACATTCATATAAGGCGTTAGACCCTAAGCCCGGTAGTTGTGTATTTCTTATAGTGTTAAGTATTCTCAGAGCGTCGGTGACGCTCGAACAGCTTTTAAGTTAATTAGGTTACATCGTGCTGCATCTACACCCTATCTCTACTCTAAGGTTTTACT
Source organism: Pseudophryne corroboree (assembly GCF_028390025.1). NCBI lineage: Eukaryota > Metazoa > Chordata > Amphibia > Anura > Myobatrachidae > Pseudophryne > Pseudophryne corroboree. Next base: position 98,507,470 of record NC_086453.1, on the reverse strand, counting down.
GCATATTACATTGTTTATGGTTTAGATATAAAGGTTTAACATTGTGAGCGTCTGCGCCGCTGGTGATCTCCTCGTGGTCCCGAGCGTCCGCTACGCTATAGCGAACCATTACGTTAGTCAGCAGCCAATAGCGTGCCTGCCTGTGATCTCTTGGCCGTGAGCGAACGTGACGCTTGAGCGTCTTGACCACGGCTAAGCGATTGTTACGCAACGTGCGTACCCTTACGGTACTCCATACGTCAATAGCGTACAGTGTTCTTAGACCTCTTAAAGGGTTTTAAATAAGATAAATATTTAGCTTTATCAATTGGCGGCTCGTCCAGTCCTTCACATATCTCTGCTAGGTAATTTCAGCAGACATTATCCATCAGCAAAGGGTGGGAGATCATATTCTTCGCAGTGCTGACGGGATAAGCGTCTGCTTCGCTTAGTAAAGGGTGCTGAGGGAATCCGGAACCGGAGGTAAGAACAACACGCTAGTGTCTTTTAAAACTGTTTATTTCTGTCTTGCGTACGCACACACGCATATCTGCATTTCTTTTTCATGTATTTTCATATATCACTCTCCTGTTTGCCATTTTATAATTGATAAACGTGCTAAAAGAGATTTGTCGCTATTTCATAGTTAAAGTGTAAAAGTAATATATTAAGGGATAAATTGTAAAGCGCACACGCAACTCTACCTAAAGGTACAAGGAGAGATTGGTGTGGTGCTCGGTAGATGATCGAGGATCATCTACATTGATAAACGTGTTAGTTGTGTTACGGTGGACATTGGCTTTGTGTACACGTGTCTCTAACAAAGGGCTGAGACTCGCGTACGCAAAGGCCGACGCACGCAGCGTAAATTACGCAACGGAGCGTCTGGGTACGCCCACGTAACTCAAGTCACACGATAGTGTTGAGTTTTTAACAGGCGATAAATAGCGCAACAGGCGATAAATAGCGCAACAGGCGATAAATAGCGCAAAACGCGATAAATAGCGCAAATCTATTTTAATATCCGAAATTTAAATTAACAGATCCTTCTCCAAATTTACAACACATCTGGTCTAAAGAAAAATTTCTGCGCAGAAATAGAAATAGAAACAAAAGTGTACATGTGGTGAGTGAGTGTGTTGTATACAATTTTGAGGTTGAACCACAAGAAAAGTATCGCGTTCTCGTGAAGGTACATACATGTAAGTGACGTGCATGGTGGCTAGGGAGGCATCCCTGGTTAAATATAAAATTTGAGCATTAGAGTATAGCAGACCAGGAGGTCATACTGTAGCACAGACCAGGAGGTCCAGAACAGACCAGGAGGTCCAGGTACAGCAGACAAGGAAGTCCGCTATAGAGACGAGTAGCACAACACCAAGAAGGGTTGGTGCGGAACCCATATAGGCCATTAAGCTCTGGCTGAAGGAATTCGCAGCCGTAATTTTCGATTCCACTGGTCGCTCCGCACATAAGATTAGTTGCTTATGTGCTGAACGATTGTACCGCACGTAATTGTGTGCATTAGTAAACCTGACCGGTACCATTTGTGTACGAAGGTCATAAACGCTATTTGTACATTTTAACGTGATTTGTGAATTTTTTTTATTTTAAGGGAAGTTCGCTGGTCACTCAGGAACTATCCAACAACCGATACTTGCTGGGGAACGCGCCCCAGTAAATAAAGGTTCACAGGGGCCCTAGGTTGGGTACAACAGCTCTGGATACAGTGATTGCAGTACTGGCCAACGTGGGCGAGAAGTGAGTGGAGTACTCGGTAAACTTCACCGCCAGCCTGCCCCGGACATCTTGGTTTTTGTAAGGGTTCGCTGAAGAAAAGCAACACCTGCAAGTTATGGGGGCCAGTTGTTCAGGTAGGGGGCTATCAACCTCGGTTCGGGTTGATTTAGTAAACCGACCAATCGGGTCGGCAAGGTATGTAATGTGTGAAAAATACGGTTCACACACACAGGTTTTATGTGATGAATGGGAGAGAATGACGGTACATGACGGGGAGAAATTCCCAAGAGTAGGTAGCTTCAGCCCAGAAGTGTTAATGAATTTAAGGAGAAGGATAGGTCTTATTAAACCAGCAAAGAGACGGATCAAACATTATGATTGTTTAAAATTATGGCAACAGGAAAGTGAAATGCAAAGAGAGTTAACTGACATATCTGACTCTCATCTTGGGAGGAGAGACATGGCAATGGAGAGGATTATGGTTGCGGAGAAAGGCACAATGTTGTACGATAAAAATGCACTTAGTAACTGTATTAAGAATGAAAGTGTAAAATGTAATAATGTTTATGAAAATGAAAGTGTTAAAATTACAAATGTTAACCCGTGCAAGTCGCACCCCATGTCAAACTTCCCTCAGGAATACGAGCAAGAAAGTGAACCCAACACGATGTCGGCACCTCTTCCAGCAGCCATCACACAAGACATCCAGGTGGACGCGACCAAATCGGTAAAGGCAATAATCAAACCCCCTAACGGAGGGTCAGGTGAGGTCGTGTCCACAGGTACGTACAATGTTTTATATCACGCACAAACAAATGTACCCCATATTGTAAGACCAAAACAAGGTGATGTAATTGAGTTTAGTCCTGTCAGGGTGATCACAGTCCCCGATAGGAAGACTGACGATCAGGGAACCATTCCCGTCCAGGACAGTGCAATGCGCTGTCCCTGGTCCCGGACAGAATTAAGATCAATCATGTCTGAATTTCCGGATCCTAGGAAAAATCTAGTCGCATGTCAAAGGTTCATTAAAGAACTAGGAAACTCAACAGAACCCACCAACAAAGATTGGCGGACAGTGCTGAGGGCATGTTTGCCCTCCGGTGTTGACTCTGCGAAATTTATTACTGATTGTCAATTAGACACAGAAGTACCTCAAACGGAGGAACACAATCAGGAATGTATTAAGCAGATAAACCGACAGTTGGAAGTATATTTCCCTGCCGTTGTCAAGTGGAATGAAATCTTCTCCATAAGACAAAACGAAAGGGAAAGTATTTCCAATTATTTCAATCGAGCACTGCAAGTAATGGCTAGGAACACTGGGATCACAGACATCAAAACATGCGCACAGCATAGAGAAATAGCGGTTAAGGTATTAATGAATGGTTTAAAGGAGGTATTGAGAACAAGGGTACAAACCACCAACCCAAACTGGAGAAATATCTCAGTGGCCGCATTAAGAGAGGCCGCTATTGATCATGATCGAAATATCACCAGACACAGGGAGTCACAAAGTGACAAGTTAATGGCCGCAAGTATACAGGCCCTAACCACAAGACCACCCCAGCATAAGCCCCAAACCCCTGCGAGAAATTCAAATGTGGAAATCTGTTACAATTGTCAGAAGGAAGGTCATTTTGCAAGAGATTGTAGATCAGGAAGTAGACAAAAGTCATATCGCCCCCCTAGACAACAAAACCATGATATCCAAGGAAGCAGGGAAGTACAGGGAAAGCGGTTGATGGTGATGAGCATCCGAGCGTTTGAGGAGGCATCAAATCAATCAAAACCTCAGGTCACTGACACTTGGAAGAAGCCCAGGGTTTGTTATCTTTGTAGAAGAGAAGGGCATTATGCCAGTAACTGTAACAGCCCACGTAAGGTCAGACCCCCTAGACAATGAATATAACACACCAAATTATAATCAGGGATCATATAGGAAGAATTTTGGGCCACACCCATAATATATAGTCAGGAAAGGTGATCATTAGGATTGATGGTAAGCCTGAGGTTATGGTTAACAAATTGGGAGGTCATTCCCTGAAGACACAGGAATGACCGGGTGAAACGTTGTAAATGTATTTGTGAAATGTTTCTTTTTCTCTCCCCATCTCTGACAATGTTTTAAAATGTTTGAAAAATGTTTTTTTTTCCTGTTGTTGTTTATTGTTGGTTGATTTATGTAATATATATGCATATGAATTGTTCTCTCTTTCTTTGTTTTTTTTGTTTTCTCTCTCTTCTCACTCATGTTTTCATGTTTTAAAGATGGTATGTCACACATCAGTTAGACAAATGGTAATGCAAGATTTTTGCTCCTTACAGAAAGATCGCTGGTTGGGAAGGAATATTGCATCACCAGAATGTTCGGTTGGAAGACTGAGAGACAGCACCTTTGAGATGACAGCAGAAAAAGAAGAACAACAAGACTAGAGAACTTATTATCGTAACAAGTTTCTCTCCCCCTCAAACTGTTTTTCTGTACCCCCATTACAAATTTCTTCTTTTCTCCTCCTGTAAGATGGACTTGCCCAAAGAGACTGTGATATGGATTTTCCTGTTGACCATGATGTTGACCAGAGCAGTCTGTTCCGGCGAGAGTACCAGGGAGGTCGAGAAAGGATCCAGAAAGGTTCCGATGACTGAGACGGAGGTGTAAATTTCCAATAGCAACACAATCACCAAGCAAAGGCGAGTACCGGAAACGATCTAGCAGCCATGTTATTTGTAAACATTGTGAAGGATTGTTAGCTGAAAAAAGAACTGTATCTGCAGGCTTTGTGACAATGTAGTTGAGGATGGGTGCATTAAGAAATGCCAATCCAGTTTTAATATCCACATGGACCGGCATCCATTGAGTGATTATCACTCCTTAGTGGGTAGTGTGTTAAACCAAACAGATTGTTGGGTATGCTCTCAAGTACCTCAAGGTCACAGCAAATCAGGGCTAGTACCATTTCCTTTAACGGTAGGGGAGGTACTTGAGCTAAAGGGTGGGAGACCGGTGGACAGGAGGTTTAATATCTCCAGTCCTCCTAGTTTGAAGCTCCACCAATATCATGTGGATAGATCCCTAATATGTTTTAACATTTCCAATCCCCGAAAGCCGGGAAATTGGGAGGTGTCATGGAGTAACCAAACCATGACCTTTTCATATAGAGCAGATAGAATGCCGACAGATACAGAACTTATACGCCACATAGTTGGTAGTGGAAAATATTTCCGATATAGGTATACCCTAGGAAGTAGGATTATGAGAGTTGGAGAGGTATCACCAGGATACTGTGCACATATCGTACAAACTGGTACGTGTACTAGACAGATGGGAGAATTAGGGTTAGGAGATTTCACATGGAAGATGTGTAATATGGTTATGTCCTACTCCGTCCCATATGTTCTCCCCGATGATGCATATTTCATATGCGGGAGAAGGGCGTATAAGTGGCTTGCCCCAAACTCTGAAGGATTGTGTTATATTGGAAAAGTACTGCCTGAAGTAATGACTGTATCACATGACAAAATGAAAGACATACACCGTGGTGCCCAAGCTCCTTATACTCACACCCATTACGAGCACGTAGTTAAAAGGCAACTGACAGAAAGGTCAGAGCATCCGGCCTCTGATCTGATCCATGAATCCACCGGGATTCAGGTCCTGCTTGCGTTAGATTTCACTCGCACCGCTCGAGGAGTGATGAACTATAGATACATATCTGCGCTCGCGAATTTGTTAGACAATATCACGGAAATGTTTTAGCTTTATCAAACTTATCACCTTGTGACTCCCTGTGTCTGGTGATATTTCGATCGTGATCAATAGCAGCCTCTCTCAAAGTAGCCACCGACAGACCTCGCCAACATGGTTGCGTGGTCTGTACCCTTGCTTTCAATACCTCTTTTAAACCATCCATTAACACAGATACTGCTACTTCTCTATGATTTGCATTGGTCTTAATGTCTTCTATGCCTGTGTATTTTGCCATTTCTAGTAGTGCCCGATGAAAATAATCAGCAGCTGTTTCTGTCTCTTTTTGTTTAATGGAGAAAATTCTATTCCATTTGACTACAGCTGGAAAATACTCCTTCAACTGTAAATTTATCCTCTTTACATTGTCTGAGTTGTACACATCCGTAAGGGGTGCCTCTCCATCTAATTTACAGTCAGCTAAAAACCTTTCTGGGTCGACATTGGAGGGTAAACATGCCCTCAGCAATATCTGCCAGTCTTTGTTATTGGGCTCTACAGTGTTCCCTAGGTCTCTGATGTATTTCTGGCTAGCAACTAGATCTTTCCTAGGATCAGGGAATTCAGACACTATTGCTCTTAATTCCATTCGGGTAAACGGGCAGTGCATGGCAATGTTTCTGACAGGAGTGACTCCTGTAGTGTCCGTTTTCCCATTTGGCACTGCTATTACCCTAACGGGATTAAGTTTAATAATATCATTCTGAGTAGATTCTACAGCCTGTGGTGAAATGGTTTCAGCATAGTGTATGGTGCCGTACTTACCCGTTGATACGACCTCACCTGTCCCTCCGCTAGGGTTGGGCCGTGCCTACTGTTGTTTCTGATATGGTGGCTGCTAGAGAGAGCGCCGATATTGTTGTCGATTCGTCCTCTTGATCACACTCCTGGGGAAAGTTTAAAACAGGGTACAACTTGCATGGGTTAATACTTGTATTAGTTAACTTATTAATATTATCCTTAACATTTATACAGTTGCTAAGTGCCTGTTTATTGCACCCTAGTGCGTCATTCTCCGCAACCAATTTCTCTCCTGATATATATGGTGGTGGTGGTGCCGTGGCTACCAGTTTCCTGATAGGATTAGATCCCGCCGCCTGAGCCAAACCTCTCTGTATTTCACCCTCCTGTTGCCATAACTGTAAATAATCATAATGTTTGATCCGTCTCTTTGTTGATTTAATGAGACATATCCTCCTCCTTAGATTTAGTAACACATCTGGGCTAAAGCTGCCTACTCTTGGGAACTTCTCCCTGTCATGTACAGTCATTCTTTTCCATTCATCACATAAAACCTCTGTGTGTGAACCGTATTTTTCACACATTACATACCTTGCCGACCCGATTGGTCGGTTTACTGAATCAACCCGAACCGAGGTTGATCGCCCCCTACCTGAACAACTGGCCCCCATAGCTTGCAGGTGTTGCTTGCACTACCTTTGACCTTTATATCAGGGTCTTCAGCGAACCCTTACAAAAACCAAGATGTTCAAGATAGGCTGACGGTGGCGGTTTACCGAGTACCCCACTCACTCGCCCACGCCGACCAATACGCCTACACACTGTTTTAGCGCTGGCGTACTCGACCCAGGGCCCCTATGAACCTTTGTTTACTGGAACATGCGAGTGTGATCCGAAGAGCATTAACCCTTTCCACTAACTGTTGGTTGTTGGATAATTCCTGAGTGACCAGCGAACTTCCCTTAAAAAATAAAAAATTACACAAATCACGTTAGAATGTACAAATAGCGTTTATGACCCCTTCCGTACGCAAATGGTACTGGGTCAAATTACTAACTAATGCACACAATTACGTGCGGTACAATCGTTCAGCACATAAGCAACTAATCTTATGTGCGGAGCGACCAGTGGAATCGAAATTTAGCAGCTGCGAATTCCTTCAGCCTGAGCTTTATGGCCTATATGGGTTCCGCACCAACCCTTCCTGGTGTTGGGCTACTTGTCTCTATAGCGGACTTCTTTGTCTGCTGTACCTAGACCTCCAGGTCTGTTCCGGACCTCCTGGTCTGCTACAGTATGACCTCCTGGTCTGCTACACTCTAATGCTCTTTATATGTTTAACAAGGGATGCCTCCCTTGCCACCATGTACGTCACTTACATGTATGTACTTCACGAGAACTCGATGATTTCCTGTGGTTCAATCCCAAAAATTGTAGAAACTTATATATGCAAACACTCACTCACCACATGTACACTTTACTTTTGTTTCTATTTCTGCGCAGAAATTTCTTCCCTTTAGACCAGATGAGTCGTAAATTGGAGAAGGATCTATTAGCTTAAATTTCAGACACTAAAATCGATTTGCGCTATTTATCGCGTTGCCACCTTTTCGCCTGTTTAAAATAACACTATCGTGTGATTTGTTACGTGGGCGTACCCAGACGCTCCGTTGCGTAATATACGCAGCGTGCGTTGGCCTTTGGGTTGCGCACGCGGGTCTCAGCCTTTTGTTAGAGACACGTGTACGCAAGGCAGATATCCACCGTAACACAATTAACACGTTTATCAATGTAGGTGATCCTCGATCATCTACCGAGCACCACACCGGTCTCTCCTTGTATCATTAGGCAGAGCTGTGTGCGTGCTTTACAATTTACCCCTTAATGTATTACTTTTACTCTTTAACTATTAATAGCGACAAATCTCTCTTAGCACGTTTATCAATTATAAAATGGCAAACAGGAGAGTGATATGAAAATACACGAATGAAAAGAAATGCAGATATATGCGTGCGTGTGTGCGTACGCAAAACAGAACAAAACAGTTTTTAAAACACACTATTGTTGTTCTTACCTCCGGTTCCGGATTCCTTCAGCACCCTTTACTAAGCGAAGCAGACGCTTATCCAGGCAGCACTATGAGGAATATGATCTCCCGCCCTTTGCTGATGGATAATGTCTGCTGAAATTACCTAGTACAGATATGTGAAGGACGGACGAGCCGCCATTTGATAAAGCTAAATATTTATCTTACTTAAAACCCTTTAAGAGGTCAAAGAACACAGTACGCTATTGGCGTATGGAATACCGTAAGGGTACGCACGTTGCGTAACAATCGCTTAGCCGTAGTCGAGACGATCAAGCGTCACGTTCGCTCACGGCCAAGAGATCACAGGCAGGCACGCTATTGGCTGCCGACTAACGTAATGATACGCTATTAGCGTAGCGGACGCTTGGGACCACGAGGAGATCACAAGCGGCGCTGATGCTCACAATGTTAAACCTTTATAACTATACCATAAAACAATGTATTATGCAGTAAACCTAGGTGTAGTGATAGGGTGTAAATGTAACACAGTGTAACCTTATTAACTTAACGCTGTACGAGCGTCTCCGACGCTCAGAGAAATATAAGAAATACACAGATACTGATCTTAGGTTCTAACACCTTATATAAACGTTCTATTTGCAAAAGAATAATACAATACAAGTCATACACTACCAATATAACATAGACTAACTAACCAGATAACTACACATGAAATACAATAACAGTACAATAACACTTTAAGAGGAAAAGAGAGAGAAAAAGGGAGAAGAGAGAGAGAGAGAGAGATATGGCTCACAATAACAATAAAGACAATATGATTGCGGAGAAACTTACGCACAAGGGGAACAATCGCATGCGCCTTTCTGAATATCCAGCTCCCGATTATCAGTGATGAGAACCGTTGAAGAGAGTAGAGAGCTTGCCCAGATCGGCTTGTCCTTTTATACCCTACACATAATACAGTACAATGGTCCATATATTCTTATTGTTCATTGGACACAGGAATTCGTCTTCGCATTATAACAAAAGGTCATAGGTTGATTCATACAGGTGGGCTGTGACTATTTCCAACTGCTCAGGTGGGTGGGAAACTAGGTTTCCCGCCGCATGGATAATAAAGTGCAAATAATAGCAAATGTCCATAAACTTCTTATGTCCATAACTATTCGCACAAGCGATTAATCTGCTTCAAACCAACACCGGAATATTGCTAATTAAATACTCTTCCGATGGATACTAAACACCACTGTATAACCTCTGTCTGACCCTTCGTATCAAACAAAGAGGGATCTCTTTGTCTATGAACATGCTACATTAACTAAACTTTCAGATTCTATCAAAGGGACCATAATCTACAAAATACATTATATGGTTAAAATATGTAACGATCGAGTCGCCCGCTAGACGCACACAAACTGTACCGTAAATGCGCATACCGTGCGCCTGCGGGTGCACGCACCATCGGGTATGCGTACGCACGGGAGAGCGTGGGCACGCGCAGCGGGGACACGCATGAGGTGCAAATATGGTAGTGTGCATCATGATATTTTTCTGACTTTGACAACCTCCTTAAAGAATGTATTTGTTTCTAATTTTCTCTATATGTGTAAAACAATTTTTTCTTAATATTTAGAAAATTACAAATAAAAATATCTAAAATTAAAAAAATTGTTTAATATATTTTAAAAAATTTAAAATACTTATTTAAAATTTCCTCTGAAATACCAATAGTTTATGAGGACAGCTGACATTATATTTACTGCCACTGCCCTTGGTAAAAATGCAATAACTAGCCTCCCCATGCAAAGCATCGCAGGAGTACCTCAGCAATGGCTATTGTCGGCTGTAGTGCTTTATAAATAGGGTGAAGCCTTGTATCTATCGAAATATATATATATATATACGTAAACCCCCTCTCATAAATCCTGCATTTGCCCCTGCCATTTGAAGTACCTTACTAGTCTAGGCCACTTTACTTAACAGAATTGACTTAGTTTTGCTTTTTTTTAACAATTACCCTCTTTCAACAATAACAAGAATTTTTTTATTTGTGATAATGTAGCTGGTAGTCACGTTTGAGACACATTACACATTCACATCTTCTCACTAACGGTGGGAGAAGACGTGGCAGTGCACTGCTGAGCCTGCTGGGACATCCTCAGACCACAGCCACACCTCCTCCCAGCATACAGAGAGGAGCAACTGAGAGGACCGAGTGACGCAGTTAGCACACCTCCTGTTCCTTTGTCTGGCCCTCTCTCCACCACAACCGATTTTCTGCTGGTTGGGCTTGTTTTGTTCAGTACGTCCTCAGCTTTGGTTGGGAGTTAGCACTGAATGTGTTACAGAAAACATTTTCGTCACAAAAAATGAGTTCTTCTCTGAGACAGTGTACTAACAACCCTGATGTTTTTTTTTTATATTTGTGGCAAATATATTGTTGCAAAAGAAAGAAAAGATATAACGGTATTCATAAAACAAGCGTATCAGGATTATTTTGGATGTCACATAAGCCAGCAAGACATATGGGTGTCTCACAAAGTTTGTAAAACCTGCGTGGATTCACTCCGCAATTGGACTAAAGGTGATCGAAAAGGACTTAATTTTGCAAAATGTATGATGTGGTGTGAGCCAAAAGATCACTTGAGTGCCTGCTATTTTTGTGCTGTAAATGTAAAGGGTATGAATCGATTTAAGAAACGCCAATGGGAATACCCAAGTATGAATTCTGCAAAGCAATCGATAACACATAGCAAAGATTTACCTGTACCATCACTCAGTTCTTTGTGTGATGTTAAATGTGATGATGTGGAAATGTTAATTTCATCCAGTACAACTAACAACACAGGTATAAGTGAGTTTGAAGAAGGTTCATTTATTTACTCCAAACAAATTTTCTCAACAGGAACTAAACGATTTAATTTGTGACTTGAATTTATTGAAAAAAGGAGCTGAGCTTTTAGCTTCCAGACTTGAAAAACAGCACTGTCTTGAGTCGGATGTTACTATAACAGAAATAGAGAGCAAGCCATACTGCCGTTCTTTGGCCAAGATAACAATCTTGTGTATTGCAAAAATATTCCTGAACTTCTCCAGATGATGGGCTTACCAGAATATCGAGCAGAAGACTGGCGGCTCTTCTTGGATAGTTCTAAAAGAAGCTTAAAATGCGTATTACTGCACAATGGAATAAATTGCGTCGATACCTATCAGTCATTCAACAAAACTTAAAGAACAGTATGAAAATATCAAGTTATTGCTTATTCTCATCAGTGGTCTGTTTGTGCCAATTTAAAAATGGTAATCTTTCTTCTTGGACAGCAAAGTGTATATATTAAGTATCCTTGTCACATATGTTTATGGGATAGTCTTGCAAAACAAAAGCACTGGCAGCAACTGTAGGAGAAGCCAACATTGTTCATGAGCCATTAATCAACAGGAAAATAAATCATCCTGCCACATCTCCATATAAAACTGGGTTTAATTAAACAATTTGTAAAAGCATTGGACAAGTCAGGTGATTGTTTCACATATATTTGTCAAACATTTCCATCTCTCAGTATTGAATAATTAAAGGCAGGAATTTTTGACGGCCCACATATGCAGAAACTGGTGAAGGATCCAAATTTTACCACATCTATGACTGAAACCGAATCTGAAGCATGGCTGAGTTATGAGTCTGTCATTCAAAAGCAAGACAGACAATTATCAGGAATTTATCCACAACTGGCTAAAATTTTTGACAAAGTTGGGGCCAACAGTAGTATTAAAGTACATTTTTTGTACAGCCATTTAGATTACTTCCCGTCCAATGTAGGAGATTTAAGCGAGGAACAGAGGAGGTAATCAGCCCTGTTCACAGCAGCAAATTTGTTAGCGGTTGGGCAAAACCATGTGCACGGCAGGGGGGGCAGATATAACGTGCAGAGAGAGTTAGATTTGGGTGGGGTGTGTTCCAACTGAAATCTAAATTTCAGTGTAAAAATAGAGCAGCCAGTATTTACCCTGCACAGAAACAAATTAACCCACCCAAATCTAACTTTCTCTGCAAATGTTATATCTGCCCCACCTGCAGTGCACATGGTTTTGCCAAACTGCTAACAAATTTGCTGCTGCGATCAACTCTGAATTACCCGCAGAGTGAATGGTTTCACCAAGATATTCAGGTAATGGAAAAAAGATATCAAGGAAGGTGGTATAGTCACATGATAGCCGATTACTGTTGGTGTCTGCAGAGGGACTGCCCGCTACAAGAATACAAAAGAAAATCTTACAAAAAATGGTTCTCATAGCTTCCTAATCCTAACACTTATGTATGTAATTATCCTGTGTTTTTATATTACATTTTATGAATTCAATTTAATCAGAATTAAAAAAATAATCTTTGAAACTATTTTTAACATTGTTTAATCTATTTTTTCATAACTATTAAAGATATAGCATATCTGAAAAACTAGAGCCAATTGAAAAATACTGGCCGGTAAGTAACCTCATGTGTCCCCAATGTCTCTGCTCTGAGCGCTGCATGACCATCTAGAGGTTCCTGCATCCATTTCCTGGTTACTGCTGCTACTTGTTGCTGAGTCCTGGGATGGCAAGTAACCTGGGGTTACAGCATAATATATAGAGGAGGGGGTGTAGAGTATGCGGTATATGGAGGAGGGAGGTGCCCTGTTTATAGGGAGAACAATTTAGAAGAGGATGGGGATGCATTGTGTACATAGTGCAGTATATGGTGGGAGGTGCAGTGTACATAGGGTGTGTGTATATCCTTGTCCCAAACGGCGCTCCGTCGGGCATACTCCAGTGACTGCCGCCAATACCACAGAGGTGAGAGGCAGTGTTAGACTTTTAAATATATAGACTAATATAACAGTAAGTGGAAATCAAACTAAAGATAGAAAATTAGTGATGAGCGGGTTCGGTTCCTCGGAAACCGAACCCCCCCCGAACTTCACACTTTTTACACGGGTCCGAGGCATACTCGGATTCTCCCGTATGGCTCGGTTAACCTGAGCGCGCCCGAACGTCATCATCCCGCTGTCGGATTCTCGCGAGATTAGGATTCTATATAAGCAGCCGCGCGTCGCCGCCATTTTCACTCGTGCATTGGAAATGTTAGGGAGAGGACGTGGCTGGCGTCCTCTCCGTGTATTGTTGATGCAAATATTTGTGCTTGCTTTACTTATTGCTTAATTGTGGGGACTGGGGAGCAGCTGTATATTAATATAGGAGGAGTACAGTGCAGAGTTTTGCTGATCAGTGACCACCAGTTTTATCCGTTCTCTGCCTGAAAAAAACGCTCCTTATCTGTGCTCAGTGTGCTGCATATATCTGTGCTCACACTGCTTAATTGTGGGGACTAGGGAGCAGCTGTATTATATAGCAGGAGTACAGTGCAGAGTTTTGCTGACAGTGACCACCAGTATACGTTGTCTGTCTGAAAAACACTCCATATCTGTGCTCAGTGTGCAGCTTTATTGTGGGGACTGGGGACCACCAGTATAATATTATATAGGAGGAGTACAGTGCAGAGTTTTGCTGACCAGTGACCACCAGTATACGTTGTCTGCCTGAAAAACACTCCATATCTGTGCTGCATTGTAGACAGTATATAGTGGGAGTACAGTGCATATTTTGCTGACCACCAGTATATAATATATAAGAGTACGGTACAGAAGGCCACTGCTGTACCTACCTCTGTGTCGTCAAGTATACTATCCATCCATACCTGTGGTGCATTTCAGTTTTTCACAGTTTGCTGACCACCAGTATATAATATATAGCAGTACGGTACAGTAGGCCACTGCTGTACCTACCTCTGTGTCGTCAAGTATACTATCCATCCATACCTGTGGTGCATTTCAGTTTTGCACAGTTTGCTGACCACCAGTATATAATATATAGCATTACGGACCGGTACAGTAGGCCACTGCTGTACCTACCTCTGTGTCGTCAAGTATACTATCCATGCATACCTGTGGTGCATTTCAGTTTTGCACAGTTTGCTGACCACCAGTATATAATATATAGCATTACGGTACAGTAGGCCACTGCTGTACCTACCTCTGTGTCGTCAAGTATACTATCCGTCCATACCTGTGGTGCATTTCAGTTTTGCACAGTTTGCTGACCACCAGTATATAATATATAGCAGTACGGTGCAGTAGGCCACTGCTGTACCTACCTCTGTGTCGTCAAGTATACTATCCATCCATACCTGTGGTGCATTTCAGTTTTGCACAGTTTGCTGACCACCAGTATATAATATATAGCAGTACGGTACAGTAGGCCACTGCTGTACCTACCTCTGTGTCGTCAAGTATACTATCCATCCATACCTGTGGTGCATTTCAGTTTTGCACAGTTTGCTAACCACCAGTATATAATATATAGCAGTACGGTACAGTAGGCCACTGCTGTACCTACCTCTGTGTCGTCAAGTATACTATCCATCCATACCTGTGGTGCATTTCAGTTTTGCACAGTTTGCTGACCACCAGTATATAATATATAGCAGTACGGTACAGTAGGCCACTGCTGTACCTACCTCTGTGTCGTCAAGTATACTATCCATCCATACCTGTGGTGCATTTCAGTTTTGCACAGTTTGCTGACCACCAGTATATAATATATAGCAGTACGGTACAGTAGGCCACTGCTGTACCTACCTCTGTGTTGTCAAGTATACTATCCATCCATACCTGTGGTGAATTTCAGTTTTGCACAGTTTGCTGACCACCAGTATATAATATATAGCAGTACGGTACAGTAGGCCACTGCTGTACCTACCTCTGTGTCGTCAAGTATACTATCCATCCATACCTGTGGTGCATTTCAGTTTTGCACAGTTTGCTGACCACCAGTATATAATATATAGCAGTACGGTACAGTAGGCCACTGCTGTACCTACCTCTGTGTCGTCAAGTATACTATCCATCCATACCTGTGGTGCATTTAAGTTTTGCACAGTTTGCTGACCACCAGTATATAATATATAGCAGTACGGTACTGTTATGATTCCAGTACTCCTGACCGGAGGAGATCTTATGACAATGGCCAGAGTACTGGAAGGGAATGCTGGTTACGGGAGCAGGAAAGACTAGTTGCCCCTGGCGCCCTAACTCTATTGTCTCACCCGTGCTATCGGAAATCCCTTGCGAGACTATGGTTTCTTGAGCCCCTGGCAGCCACGTTTGAAAGGCGGATTATGTCTGCCCAACTCCGGTGCCCCCCGGTCTTAGTGAGAGACAAAGGGAAATCCGAGGCAGGATGATGACAAGAGGACCTCTGACTAACAAAAGGCCAAGGGCAACAAGCTAACTAACCAAACCTGAAGTATGTGCGGAAAAACCGCCAGGTAAAAGGACAACCAAAATCCACTAGTCCATAACTCCTACCCAGCACCGCTGGATACCAGAGTGGATCTGTGGGAGCGGAATCCTCCGCAAAATGCTCCGAAACACAAATAATAAGTAATAAATAATAAAGCGGCCAAGCCGCAACACACGGCAACGCCGCGACTCACGAACACCACTGGATGTTTAAACGGTGCTCAGTCAGGACTCCAGGAACAAGATGACGACTTCCGAGTGCAGGACAACTGAGGACTGGAACGACCGGATACAGCAAGACTGGAAACACTCTCAGCAAACAGAGACAGCATGCAGGAAGCTATTACCGGCGTCTGTGTGAGGCACTGCAAGAGCATATAAACTGAAGCCCTCCAATCAACTGCTGACAGGGCTAATTGCGTGGATGCCGTGCAGCTGCCTTGCTGCACGGCCAGGAAACAGGTGCCCTACTTAATTTAAATGGACCCAGCAACGGGGAACGCGGTCCGCCAGTGGCGTCCCCGTTGCTAGGGTCCGTGCGGCTCCATGCGCCCGGCGTCTAGCGTTGCCAGGGAGCCGGCGGCTGTACGCGTACGGCGTCCCTGGTTGCTAGGTGCCGGGCCGCACCGACGGGCGGACCCCGGCGCCTAACAGTATCCCCCCCTTGAGGAGGGGTCAAGGAACCCCTAAAGCCAGGTTTCTGAGGAAATTCCCGAAAAAATGCCCTCTTGAGCCTCGGGGCATGGAGATCCTTATCCAGGACCCAAGACCTTTCCTCTGGACCATAGCCTCTCCAGTGCACCAGAAAATAAAGCCGACCCCGGGACAATTTGGAATCGAGAACCTTCTCCACCAAGAACTCCTGTTGTCCCTGTACATCTACTGGAGATTTCCCCTGAGAGATCTTCCGAGGAAATCTACTGGAAGAAACGTATGGTTTCAACAGGGAACAATGGAACGTATTTCCGATCCGGAGAGCTCTTGGTAAACGTAACCGGAAAGCAACTGGGTTGATTTTTTTAATAATATGAAATGGTCCAATAAATTTGGGGCCCAATCTAGCTGAGGATTGTCGAAGTCTAATGTTACGAGTCGACAACCATACCCTATCTCCCACCTTAAAAGTGCAAGGACGTCGGAGCCTGTCAGAAAATCTTTTCTCTCGAAAGGCCGCTTTTCTAAGAGCAAGGTGCACTTTTTTCCAAATGACTCTGAGATGAGAGGTTAAGGTTAGCGAGGAAACTGAAGAATGTTGAAAAAAAGAATTAGCTCTGGGGTGAAAACCAAAAACTGAAAAGAATGGAGACACATTAGTGGAGGAATGACAAGAATTATTGTAAGCAAACTCCGCCAAAGGAAGAAACTCGGACCAATCATTCTGGAGTTTAGCTGAGTACAAACGCAAATACTGTTTCAATGATTGGTTAACTCGCTCGGTTTGCCCGTTGGACTGGGGATGGTAGCCGGATGTTAAAGACAATTTCATCTTTAATGAAGCACAAAAAGACCTCCAGAATTGTGCAATGAATTGTGGACCCCGATCAGAAACAATATCAGTGGGCAACCCATGAAGTCTGAAAACATGGCGGAGAAACAAAACAGCCAATCCCTGGGCAGATGGCAGTCGGGGAAGAGCAATGCAATGAGCCATCTTGCTAAAACGGTCCACTACCACCCATATGACTCGGAATCCGGCTGACAGAGGGAGGTCTACCACAAAATCCATGTAAATATGAGACCATGGCCTGAGAGGAACATTTAAGGGCATAAGTTGCCCGATAGGCAAGGAACGGGGAACCTTATGCTGTGCACAGACCTGACAAGAAAAAACAAACTCCTTAATGTCTTTAGAAAGACCAGGCCACCATACTGAGCGGGAGACTAATTCCAAAGTCTTAGAGATCCCCGGATGCCCGGCAACTTTGCTATCATGAAACTCAGTCAAAACAGTAGCTCTCAAAAACTCAGGGACGTAAAGACGACCAGCAGGAGTATTTCCAGGAGCTTGATGTTGAAGCTGCTTTAACTGGGTAAATAAATCTTGTGTGAGGCCTGCCCGAATGACTGAAGACGGAAGTATGGGAGTAACAGGACTGTTATTATGAACTGGAAGAAAACTGCGTGACAGGGCATCCGCCTTGGTATTCTTGGAACCTGGCCTGAAAGTGATAATAAACTTGAAACGAGTAAAAAATAAAGCCCAACGAGCCTGCCGGGCATTCAGCCACTTAGCTGATTCGATGTACTGAAGATTTTTGTGGTCAGTCAATACTGAAATTGTATGTGTTGCTCCCTCAAGCCAATGCCTCCACTCCTCGAAAGCCCATTTAATAGCCAGTAACTCCCGGTTACCAACATCGTAGTTGGATTCAGCGGATGAGAATTTCCTGGACATAAAGGCACAAGGATGTAGTTCCAGAGACTCCGGATCCTTTTGAGATAGGATAGCCCCACTCCAACCTCCGAGGCATCAACCTCAACAACGAAGGGCAATTCTGGGTTGGGATGTCTGAGGACTGGAGCTGAGACAAAAGCTTGTTTCAAGGCCTGAAAGGATAACTCAGCTTCACGTGACCAGTTGGTAGGATCCGCTCCCTTCTTAGTCAGTGCCACAAGGGGAGCAACCAGGTCGGAAAAAGAATGAATAAATCTTCTATAATAATTCGCAAACCCTAAAAAGCGCTGAATTGCTTTTAAATTGGTGGGTTGCGCCCAACTAAGGATGGCTTGGAGCTTCTTAGGTTCCATGCAGAATCCCCGAGGGGAAATAATGTACCCTAAAAAGGATACCTCCGTGACATGAAACTCACACTTCTCCAGCTTGGCATATAGATGATTTTCACGTAATTTTTGAAGAACCTGACGCACCTGGGTAACATGTTGTTCAATTGAGTCAGAATAAATCAGGATGTCGTCTAAGTAAACGACCACGAATCTTCCTAGGAAGTCACGGAGCACATCGTTAATGAGATCCTGGAAAACTGCTGGAGCGTTAGACAAGCCGAACGGCATCACCAGATACTCGTAATGACCCGACTGAGTACTGAATGCCGTCTTCCACTCATCTCCAGACTTGATTCGGATGAGGTTATACGCTCCCCTTAGGTCAATTTTAGAAAAAATCACAGCCGAACGCAGCTGATCAAAGAGGACAGAAATCAGCGGCAGAGGATAAGTATTTTTAACTGAGATCTTATTCAGGGCTCTAAAGTCAATGCAAGGTCTGAGTGATCCATCTTTTTTTTCCACAAAGAAGAGGCCTGCACTTAAAGGGGATTTAGATGGCCTAATAAATCCTTTCCCTATGCTCTCCTTAACATACTCATTCATGGCCGCAGTTTCTGGCCCGGATAAAGCATATAACCTTCCCTTTGGCAATGTGGCACCAGGAATTAGCTCAATAGCACAATCATAAGGCCGATGGGGAGGCAGAATGTCCGCATTGCCCTTGGAAAACACATCAACAAAGTCCTGGTATTCCACGGGAATGAGTTCAGGAATGGCAGTTGCTATTCTGATGGGAAACGTAATACATTCCTTATTACAGATGGTACCCCATTGTGAAATCTCCCCCGACCGCCAATCAATGGTGGGATTATGAAAGGCCAGCCAAGGGTGACCCAGAACCACTGGAACTGCTGGGCAATGGGTAAGGAAGAACTCGATCTTTTCGGAATGAAGAGCTCCTACCGTAAGTAGTACAGGGGGTGTACAGAGGGAAATAACCCCATTGGACAAAGGACTCCCATCTAAACCATGCATGGTGACACACCTACCCAAGGCTAACTGAGGAATGCCTAAGGCCTTGGCCAGAGTTAAGTCCATAAAGTTCCCTGCAGCTCCACTGTCAACAAAAGCCGACACCGAAGAACTGAGGCTGCCAAAGGAAACTTTAGCTGGGACTAAAAGGGAGTTATTCGAGGAGATAAGCTGCAGACCGAAGTGAACGCCCTCACAATTCACTTGGTCGAGGCGTTTCCCGACTTGTTCGGACAATTACGGGCAAAATGTCCCTTACCCCCACAGTACAAACAAAGACCAGAGTTTTGCCTTCTGGCTCTTTCTTCTGGAGACAGCCGGGAGAGACCCATCTGCATGGGCTCCTCTACGTCCTCAGGAATGGAATATACACATGGAGTAGACCTGACAGGTGCTCCTTTTTCAGCCCTCCGCTCTCTGAGACGACGATCAGTCTTAATAGAAAGCTCCATGAGTTTATCGAGAGTCTCAGGAGTGGGATACTGAAGGAGACTGTCTTTTATAGACTCTGATAAGCCGAGGCGAAACTGACTGCGCAGGGCTGGGTCATTCCAGCCACAGTCGTTCGACCAACGGCGAAACTCCGTACAATAAACCTCTGCAGGATTTCTACCCTGTCTGAGAGCGCGCAACTGACTCTCAGCGGATGCCTCTCTATCAGGGTCATCATACAAAAGCCCTAAAGACCCAAAAAAAGCATCTACTGACAACAACGCCGGATCCTCTGCTTTTAAACCAAATGCCCAGGTCTGAGGATCCCCCTGGAGCAAAGAAATAATAATCCCGACCCGCTGAGATTCAGTACCTGAGGAGATCGGTCTTAAACGAAAATAAAGTTTACAGGATTCTTTAAAATTAAAAAACTCTTTCCTATCACCAGAAAAACGGTCAGGCAAGTGCATTTTTGGTTCAGGGACTACCCTCGGGGAAGTTCGTAAAAGATCTTCCTGCGACTTCACCCGAAGGGAAAGATCCTGAACCATCTGAGTAAGTTCTTGAATCTGGCTGACTAGGAGCTGACCAGGATTTGGCCCTAAACCTGTGGGATTCATGAGGCCGATAACTCTTACAAAACTGAATAAGGAAAAAATTAAACCCTGTTTTATTTTAAGTTTTGGTATTGGCCGGTAATAATGTTATGATTCCAGTACTCCTGACCGGAGGAGATCTTATGACAATGGCCAGAGTACTGGAAGGGAATGCTGGTTACGGGAGCAGGAAAGACTAGTTGCCCCTGGCGCCCTAACTCTATTTTCTCACCCGTGCTATCGGAAATCCCTTGCGAGACTATGGTTTCTTGAGCCCCTGGCAGCCACGTTTGAAAGGCGGATTATGTCTGCCCAACTCCGGTGCCCCCCGGTCTTAGTGAGAGACAAAGGGAAATCCGAGGCAGGATGATGACAAGAGGACCTCTGACTAACAAAAGGCCAAGGGCAACAAGCTAACTAACCAAACCTGAAGTATGTGCGGAAAAACCGCCAGGTAAAAGGACAACCAAAATCCACTAGTCCATAACTCCTACCCAGCACCGCTGGATACCAGAGTGGATCTGTGGGAGCGGAATCCTCCGCAAAATGCTCCGAAACACAAATAATAAGTAATAAATAATAAAGCGGCCAAGCCGCAACACACGGCAACGCCGTGACTCACGAACACCACTGGATGTTTAAACGGTGCTCAGTCAGGACTCCAGGAACAAGATGACGACTTCCGAGTGCAGGACAACTGAGGACTGGAACGACCGGATACAGCAAGACTGGAAACACTCTCAGCAAACAGAGACAGCATGCAGGAAGCTATTACCGGCGTCTGTGTGAGGCACTGCAAGAGCATATAAACTGAAGCCCTCCAATCAACTGCTGACAGGGCCAATTGCGTGGATGCCGTTCAGCTGCCTTGCTGCACGGCCAGGAAACAGGTGCCCTACTTAATTTAAATGGACCCAGCAACGGGGAACGCGGTCCGCCAGTGGCGTCCCCGTTGCTAGGGTCCGTGCGGCTCCGTGCGCCCGGCGTCTAGCGTTGCCAGGGAGCCGGCGGCTGTACGCGTACGGCGTCCCTGGTTGCTAGGCGCCGGGCTGCACCGACGAGCGGACCCCGGCGCCTAACAGGTACAGTAGGCCACTGCTGTACCTACCTCTGTGTCGTCAAGTATACTATCCATCCATACCTGTGGTGAATTTCAGTTTTGCACAGTTTGCTGACCACCAGTATATAATATATAGCAGTACGGTACAGTAGGCCACTGCTGTACCTACCTCTGTGTCGTCAAGTATACTATCCATCCATACCTGTGGTGCATTTCAGTTTTGCACAGTTTGCTGACCACCAGTATATAATATATAGCAGTACGGTACAGTAGGCCACTGCTGTACCTACCTCTGTGTCGTTAAGTATACTATCCATCCATACCTGTGGTGCATTTCGGTTTTGCACAGTTTGCTGACCACCAGTATATAATATATAGCAGTACGGTACAGTAGGCCACTGCTGTACCTACCTCTGTGTCGTCAAGTATACTATCCATCCATACCTGTGGTGAATTTCAGTTTTGCACAGTTTGCTGACCACCAGTATATAATATATAGCAGTACGGTACAGTAGGCCACTGCTGTACCTACCTCTGTGTCGTCAAGTATACTATCCATCCATACCTGTGGTGCATTTCAGTTTTGCACAGTTTGCTGACCACCAGTATATAATATATAGCAGTACGGTACAGTAGGCCACTGCTGCACCTACCTCTGTGTCGTCAAGTATACTACCCATCCATACCTGTGGTGCATTTCAGTTGTGCGCAGTATATATAGTAGTAGGCCATTGCTACTGATACTGGCATATAATTCCACACATTAAAAAATGGAGAACAAAAATGTGGAGGTTAAAATAGGGAAAGATCAAGATCTACTTCCACCTCGTGCTGAAGCTGCTGCCACTAGTCATGGCCGAGACGATGAAATGCCATCAACGTCGTCTGCCAATGCCGATGCCCAATGTCATAGTAGAGAGCATGTAAAATCCAAAAAACAAAAGTTCAGTAAAATGACCCAAAAATTCAAATTGAAAGCGTCTGATGAGAAGCGTAAACTAGCCAATATGCCATTTACGACACGGAGTGGCAAGGAACGGCTGAGGCCCTGGCCTATGTTCATGGCTAGTGGTTCAGATTCACATGAGGATGGAAGCACTCATCCTCTGGCTAGAAAAATGAAAAGACTTAAGCTGGCAAAAGCACAGCAAAGAACTGTGAGTTCTTCTAAATCACATATCCCCAAGGAGAGTCCAATTGTGTCGGTTGCGATGCCTGACCTTCCCAACACTGGACGGGTAGAGCTTGCGCCTTCCACCATTTGCATGCCCCCTGCAAGTGCTGGAAGGAGCACCCGCAGTCCAGCTCCTGATAGTCAAATTGAAGATGTCACTGTTGAAGTACACTAGGATGAGGATATGGGTGTTGCTGGTACTGGGGAGGAAATTGACAAGGAGGATTCTGATGGTAAGGTGGTTTGTTTAAGTCAGGCACCCGGGGAGACACCTGTTGTCCATGGGACGAATATGGCCATTGACATGCCTGGTCAAAATACAAAAAAAATCAGCTCTTCCGTGTGGAATTATTTCAACACAAATGCGGACAACAGGTGTCAAGCCGTGTGTTGCCTTTGTCAAGCTGTAATAAGTAGAGGTAAGGACGTTAACCACCTCGGAACATCCTCCCTTATACGTCACCTGGACCGCATTCAACAGAAGTCAGTGACAAGTTCAAAAACTTTGGGTGACAGCAGAAGGAGTCCACTGACAACTAAATCCCTTCCTCTTGTAACCAAGCTCCTGCAAACCACACCACCAACTCCCTCAGTGTCAATTCCCTCCTTACCCAGGAAAGCCAATAGTCCTGCAGGCCATGTCACTGGCAAGTCTGACGAGTCCTCTCCTGCCTGGTATTCCTCCGATGCATCCTTGAGTGTAACGCCTACTGCTGCTGGCGCTGCTGTTGTTGCTGCTGTGAGTCGATCGTCATCTCAGAGGGGAAGTCAGAAGACCACTTGTACTACTTCCAGTAAGCAATTGACTGTCCAACAGTCCTTTGCAAGGAAGATTAAATATCACAGCAGTCATCCTGCTGCAAAGCGGATAACTCAGGCCTTGGCAGCCTGGGCGGTGAGAAACATGTTTCCGTTATCCACCGTTAATTCACAGGCAACTACAGACTTGATTGAGGTACTGTGTCCCCGGTACCAAATACCATCTAGGTTCCATTTCTCTAGGCAGGCGATACCGAAAATGTACACAGACCTCAGAAAAAGAGTCACCAGGGTCCTAAAAAATGCAGTTGTACCCAATGTCCACTTAACCACGGACATGTGGACAAGTGGAGCAGGGCAGACTCAGGACTATATGACTGTGACAGCCCACTGGGTAGATGTATTGCCTCCCGCAGCAAGAACAGCAGCGGCGGCACCAGTAGCAGCATCTCGCAAACGCCAACTCTTTCCTAGGCAGGCTATGCTTTGTATCACCGCTTTCCAGAGGAGGCACACAGCTGACAACCTCTTAAGGAAACTGAGGAACATCATCGCAGAATGGCTTACCCTAATTGGACTCTCCTGGGGATTTGTGACATCGGACAACGCCATCAATATTGTGCGTGCATTACATCTGAGCAAATTCCAGCACGTCCCATGTTTTGCACATACATTGAATTTGGTGGTACAGAATTATTTCAAAAACGACAGGGGCGTGCAATAGATGCTGTCAGTGGCCCGAAGAATTGCGGGCCACTTTTCGGCATTCAGCCACCGCGTGCCAAAGACTGGAGCACCACCAAACATTCCTGAACCTGCCCTGCCATCATCTGAAGCAAGAGGTGGTAACGAGGTGGAATTCAACCCTCTATATGCTTCAGAGGATGGAGGAGCAGCAAAAGGCCATTCAAGCCTATACATCTGCCCACGATATAGGCAAAGGAGGGGGAATGCACCTGACTCAAGCGCAGTGGAGAATGATTTCAACGTTGTGCAAGGTTCTGCAACCCTTTGAACTTGCCACACGTGAAGTCAGTTCAGACACTGCCAGCCTGAGTCAGGTCATTCCCCTCATCAGGCTTTTGCAGAAGAAGCTGGAGACATTGAAGGAGGAGCTAAAACAGAGCGATTCCGCTAGGCATGTGGGACTTGTGGATGGAACCCTTAATTTGCTTAACCAGGATTCACGGGTGGTCAATCTGTTGAAATCAGAGCACTACATTTTGGCCAACGTTCTCGATCCTAGATTTAAAACCTACGTTGTATCTCTCTTTCCGGCAGACACAAGTCTGCAGAGGTTCAAAGACCTGCTGGTGAGAAAATTGTCAAGTCAAGCGGAACGTGGCCCATCAACATCTCCTCCTTCACATTCTCCCGCAACTGGGGGTGCGAGGAAAAGGCTAAGAATTCCGAGCCCACCCGCTGGCGGTGATGCAGGGCAGTCTGGAGCGAGTGCTGACATCTGGTCCGGCCTGAAGGACCTGCCAACGATTACTGACATGTCGTCTACTGTCACTGCATATGATTCTGTCACCATTGAAAGAATGGTGGAGGATTATATGATTGACCGCATCCAAGTAGGCACGTCAGAAAGTCCGTACGTATACTGGCAGGAAAAAGAGGCAATTTGGAGGCCCCTGCACAAACTGG
Organism: Pseudophryne corroboree; assembly: GCF_028390025.1. Lineage (NCBI taxonomy): Eukaryota > Metazoa > Chordata > Amphibia > Anura > Myobatrachidae > Pseudophryne > Pseudophryne corroboree. Next base: position 98,482,448 of record NC_086453.1, on the reverse strand, counting down.
CTTTATTCTACCTAAGTTGCACTCCCTCCAGTGTGTACTCCGATAGAGTGTTTAGTGCAGCCACTCACCTTGTCAACAATCGGCGTACGAGGTTACTTCCAGAAAATGTGGAGAAGATGATGTTCATCAAAATGAATTATAATCAATTCCTCCGTGGAGACATTCACCAGCAGCAATTGCCTCCAGAAAGTACACAGGGACCTGAGATGGTGGATTCCAGTGGGGACGAATTAATAATCTGTGAGGAGGGGGATGTACACAGTGAAAGGGGTGAGGAAACGGAGGATGATGATGAGGTGGACATCTTGCCTCTGTAGAGCCAGTTTGTGCATGGAGAGATTGATTGCTTCTTTTTTTGGTGGGGGCCCAAACCAACCAGTCATTTCAGTCACAGTCGTGTGGTAGACCCTGTCGCTGAAATGATGGGTTTGTTAAAGTGTGCATGTCCTGTTTATACAACATAAGGGTGGGTGGGAGGGTCCAAGGACAATTCCATCTTGCACCTCTTTTTTCTTTCATTTTTCTTTGCATCATGTGCTGTTCGGGGACAATTTTTTTGAAGTGCCATCCTGCCTGACACTGCAGTGCCACTCCTAGATGGGCCAGGTGTTTGTGTCGGCCACTTGTGTCGGCTAGCTTAGTCACACAGCGACCTTGGTGCGCCTCTTTTTTTCTTTGCATCATGTGCTGTTTGGGGACTATTTTTTTGAAGTGCCATCCTGCCAGACACTGCAGTGCCACTCCTAGATGGGCCAGGTGTTTGTGTTGGCCACTTGTGTCGCTTAGCTTAGTCACACAGCGACCTTGGTGCGCCTCTTTTTTTCTTTGCATTATGTGCTGTTTGGGGACTATTTTTTTGAAGGGCCATCCTGCCTGACACTGCAGTGCCACTCCTAGATGGGCCAGGTGTTTGTGTCGGCCACTTGTGTCGCTTAGCTTAGTCACACAGCGACCTTGGTGCGCCTCTTTTTTTCTTTGCATCATGTGCTGTTTGGGGACTATTTTTTTGAAGTGCCATCCTGCCTGACACTGCAGTGCCACTCCTAGATTGGCCAGGTGTTTGTGTCGGCCACTTGGGTCGCTTAGCTTAGTCACACAGCGACCTTGGTGCGCCTCTTTTTTTCTTTGCATCATGTGCTGTTTGGGGACTATTTTTTTGAAGTGCCATCCTGCCTGACACTGCAGTGCCACTCCTAGATGGGCCAGGTGTTTGTGTCGGCCACTTGTGTCGCTTAGCTTAGTCACACAGCGACCTTGTTGCGCCTCTTTTTTTCTTTGCATCATGTGCTGTTTGGGGACTATTTTTTTTGAAGTGCCATCCTGCCTGACACTGCAGTGCCACTCGTAGATGGGCCAGGTGTTTGTGTTGGCCACTTGTGTCGCTTAGTTTAGCCATCCAGCGACCTCAGTGCAAATTGTAGGACTAAAAATTATATTGTGATGTGTGCGGTGTTCAGAATAGACTGAAAATGAGTGTAAATTATGGTTAAGGTTAATAATACTATGGGATCAAAATGACCCCCAAATTCTATGATTTAAGCTGTTTTTGAGGGTTTTTTGTAAAAGAACACCCGAATCCAAAACACACCCGAATCCGACAAAAAATTTTCAGGGAGGTTTTGCCAAAACGCGTCCGAATCCAAAACACGGCCGCGGAACCGAATCCAAAACCAAAACACAAAACCCGAAAAATGTCTGGTGCACATCACTATAGAAAATACAGTAAATTTTAAATATGAAAGGCTGTTATAAATGGTAACTGCCACACCGAAAACCTACCCCTAGCCCCCCCCCCCCCCCCCCCCCACACACACACACCTCACTCCTTGTCTCTCTAGCATCGTCTCTCCACATTCAGCAAGTGTGAAACAGTCAGATCAATATTTTTCATTAATTAGCAGCTGGCTGTAACATCTCCCTGCACGATCACTTTCACTTTCATTTGGTCCATGTGGCGGCCTCTAGTGGCCACCAGTGCACATAAGAGGTGAGGAGCAAATTAGCCTCTTATTATATTATAGGGTGATACAATTTACCCCAGCCAACCTAGTGGCCACCTCCACCGAGAGGTGAAGGTGGTAGTGGGATTTGCAGGTTAGGGGGCGCTAGGCTGAAGCTCTGTCTAGGGTGCACAGAGACCTTGCTCCAGCCCTGAGTGTAATAAATGCACATTAAAAAAATCATATATAAAAACAAGTTGTAAAATCAATTTGCATATATTCAAATATGAATGCATCTATTTCAATTAACCAGTGTCCATATAGCAGTAAACAAGGTATATAGCAGTAGCGTAGTCCAAGTTAGTATGATCAAATGGGATTCGGCATCCTGGCTATATGCCGGTGACTGACACTGGAATCCCACTCAGGACACCGGCACCAGAACACCATCCTCCGGGATGCCAAAGGTGAGTATTGGGATTAGGGCCCCGGGAGGGGGCTGCCAGACTAGGCTGCGTTCTCCTGGGAGCGTCCAATGCATGCGCAGTCAAGCGGCGGCTTAACAGCGCATGTACAAACCCCAGCTTCTATGGACTGCAGCCAGTGGCATATCTATAATGGGTGCAGTGTGTGCAGTGCACACGGGCCCCTGGGTCCAGAGGGGGCCCACACCCAGAGCCGGATTAAGGGGGGAGCCCAGGGGACACATTACCCTGGGCCCCCCATATTTAAGGGCCCCCCGTGCCTGCCGTCAAGCACTGGTAGTTTTTATTTTATTTTAGGAAGTTCATTCATTGGTGGCAGTGGTGCAAACTTTCCCCTCTGCAGACAAATTTTGTGTTTCAGAGACGGAGACAGCCTTGTCTCCGTCTCTGCACCCGGCGGGGCCACCCACACACTGCACCCATTTCTCCTATACTTCTAACTAGAGATGAGCGGGTTCGGTTTCTCTGAAACCGAACCCGCACGAACTTCATGTTTTTTTCACGGGTCCGAGCAGACTCGGATCCTCCCGCCTTGCTCGGTTAACCCGAGCGCGCCCGAACGTCATCATGACGCTGTCGGATTCTCGCGAGACTCGGATTCTATATAAGGAGCCGCGCGTCGCCGCCATTTTCACACGTGCATTGAGATTGATAGGGAGAGGACGTGGCTGGCGTCCTCTCCATTAGAAATTAGATTAGAAGAGAGAGAGAGATTGTGCAGAGTCAGACAGAGTTTACCACAGTGACCAGTGCAGTTGTTGTTAGTTAACTTTTATTTATTTTAATATAATATATCCGTTCTCTGCTATATCCGTTCTCTGCCTGAAAAAAAACGATACACAGCAGCAGCCAGTCACACAGTGTGACTCAGTCTGTGTGCACTCAGCTCAGCCCAGTGTGCTGCACATCAATGTATAAAAGGCAAAGCTTATAATAATTGTGGGGGAGACTGGGGAGCACTGCAGGTTGTTATAGCAGGAGCCCCCAGGAGTACATAATATTATATTAATTTAAAATTAAACAGTGCACACTTTTGCTGCAGGAGTGCCACTGCCAGTGTGACTAGTGGTGACCAGTGCCTGACCACCAGTATAGTAGTATATTGTTGTATGTATTGTATACTATCTCTTTATCAACCAGTCTATATTAGCAGCAGACACAGTACAGTGCGGTAGTTCACGGCTGTGGCTACCTCTGTGTCGGCAGTCGGAACTCGGCAGGCAGTCCGTCCATCCATAATTGTATTACAATATATACCACCTGACCGTGGTATTTTTTTTTCTTTCTTTATACCGTCGTCATAGTGTCATACTAGTTGTTACGAGTATACTACTATCTCTTTATCAACCAGTGTACAGTGCGGTAGTTCACGGCTGTGGCTACCTCTGTGTCGGCAGTCGGCAGGCAGTCCGTCCATCCATAATTGTATTATTATTATAATATATACCACCTAACCGTGGTTTTTTTTTCATTCTTTATACCGTCATAGTGTCATACTAGTTGTTACGAGTATACTACTATCTCTTTATCAACCAGTGTACAGTGCGGTAGTTCACGGCTGTGGCTACCTCTGTGTCGGCAGTCGGCAGGCAGTCCGTCCATCCATAATTGTATTATTATTATAATATATACCACCTAACCGTGGTTTTTTTTTCATTCTTTATACCGTCGTCATAGTGTCATACTAGTTGTTACGAGTATACTACTATCTCTTTATCAACCAGTGTACAGTGCGGTAGTTCACGGCTGTGGCTACCTCTGTGTCGGCAGTCGGCAGGCAGTCCGTCCATCCATAATTGTATTATTATTATAATATATACCACCTAACCGTGGTTTTTTTTTCATTCTTTATACCGTCGTCATAGTGTCATACTAGTTGTTACGAGTATACTACTATCTCTTTATCAACCAGTGTACAGTGCGGTAGTTCACGGCTGTGGCTACCTCTGTGTCGGCAGTCGGCAGGCAGTCCGTCCATCCATAATTGTATTATTATTATAATATATACCACCTAACTGTGGTATTTTTTTTTCTTTCTTTATACCGTCGTCATAGTGTCATACTAGTTGTTACGAGTATACTACTATCTCTTTATCAACCAGTGTACAGTGCGGTAGTTCACGGCTGTGGCTACCTCTGTGTCGGCAGTCGGCAGGCAGTCTGTCCATCCATAATTGTATTATTATTATAATATATACCACCTAACCGTGGTTTTTTTTTCATTCTTTATACCGTCGTCATAGTGTCATACTAGTTGTTACGAGTATACTACTATCTCTTTATCAACCAGTGTACAGTGCGGTAGTTCACGGCTGTGGCTACCTCTGTGTCGGCAGTCGGCAGGCAGTCCGTCCATCCATAATTGTATTATTATTATAATATATACCACCTAACCGTGGTTTTTTTTTCATTCTTTATACCGTCGTCATAGTGTCATACTAGTTGTTACGAGTATACTACTATCTCTTTATCAACCAGTGTACAGTGCGGTAGTTCACGGCTGTGGCTACCTCTGTGTCGGCAGTCGGCAGGCAGTCCGTCCATCCATAATTGTATTATTATTATAATATATACCACCTAACCGTGGTTTTTTTTTCATTCTTTATACCGTCGTCATAGTGTCATACTAGTTGTTACGAGTATACTACTATCTCTTTATCAACCAGTGTACAGTGCGGTAGTTCACGGCTGTGGCTACCTCTGTGTCGGCAGTCGGCAGGCAGTCCGTCCATCCATAATTGTATTATTATTATAATATATACCACCTAACCGTGGTTTTTTTATACCACCTAACCGTGGCAGTCCGTCCATAATTGTATACTAGTATCCAATCCATCCATCTCCATTGTTTACCTGAGGTGCCTTTTAGTTCTGCCTATAAAATATGGAGAACAAAAAAGTTGAGGTTCCAAAATTAGGGAAAGATCAAGATCCACTTCCACCTCGTGCTGAAGCTGCTGCCACTAGTCATGGCCGAGACGATGAAATGCCAGCAACGTCGTCTGCCAAGGCCGATGCCCAATGTCATAGTACAGAGCATGTCAAATCCAAAACACCAAATATCAGAAAAAAAAGGACTCCAAAACCTAAAATAAAATTGTCGGAGGAGAAGCGTAAACTTGCCAATATGCCATTTACCACACGGAGTGGCAAGGAACGGCTGAGGCCCTGGCCTATGTTCATGGCTAGTGGTTCAGCTTCACATGAGGATGGAAGCACTCAGCCTCTCGCTAGAAAACTGAAAAGACTCAAGCTGGCAAAAGCACCGCAAAGAACTGTGCGTTCTTTGAAATCCCAAATCCACAAGGAGAGTCCAATTGTGTCGTTTGCGATGCCTGACCTTCCCAACACTGGACGTGAAGAGCATGCGCCTTCCACTATTTGCATGCCCCCTGCAAGTGCTGGAAGGAGCACCCGCAGTCCAGTTCCTGATAGTCAGATTGAAGATGTCAGTGTTGAAGTACACCAGGATGAGGAGGATATGGGTGTTGCTGGCGCTGGGGAGGAAATTGACCAGGAGGATTCTGATGGTGAGGTGGTTTGTTTAAGTATGGCACCCGGGGAGACACCTGTTGTCCGTGGGAGGAATATGGCCGTTGACATGCCAGGTGAAAATACCAAAAAAATCAGCTCTTCGGTGTGGAGGTATTTCACCAGAAATGCGGACAACAGGTGTCAAGCCGTGTGTTCCCTTTGTCAAGCTGTAATAAGTAGGGGTAAGGACGTTAACCACCTCGGAACATCCTCCCTTATACGTCACCTGCAGCGCATTCATAATAAGTCAGTGACAAGTTCAAAAACTTTGGGTGACAGCGGAAGCAGTCCACTGACCAGTAAATCCCTTCCTCTTGTAACCAAGCTCACGCAAACCACCCCACCAACTCCCTCAGTGTCAATTTCCTCCTTCCCCAGGAATGCCAATAGTCCTGCAGGCCATGTCACTGGCAAGTCTGACGAGTCCTCTCCTGCCTGGGATTCCTCCGATGCATCCTTGCGTGTAACGCCTACTGCTGCTGGCGCTGCTGTTGTTGCCGCTGGGAGTCGATGGTCATCCCAGAGGGGAAGTCGTAAGCCCACTTGTACTACTTCCAGTAAGCAATTGACTGTTCAACAGTCCTTTGCGAGGAAGATGAAATATCACAGCAGTCATCCTACTGCAAAGCGGATAACTGAGTCCTTGACAACTATGTTGGTGTTAGACGTGCGTCCGGTATCCGCCGTTAGTTCACAGGGAACTAGACAATTTATTGAGGCAGTGTGCCCCCGTTACCAAATACCATCTAGGTTCCACTTCTCTAGGCAGGCGATACCGAGAATGTACACGGACGTCAGAAAAAGACTCACCAGTGTCCTAAAAAATGCAGTTGTACCCAATGTCCACTTAACCACGGACATGTGGACAAGTGGAGCAGGGCAGGGTCAGGACTATATGACTGTGACAGCCCACTGGGTAGATGTATGGACTCCCGCCGCAAGAACAGCAGCGGCGGCACCAGTAGCAGCATCTCGCAAACGCCAACTCTTTCCTAGGCAGGCTACGCTTTGTATCACCGCTTTCCAGAATACGCACACAGCTGAAAACCTCTTACGGCAACTGAGGAAGATCATCGCGGAATGGCTTACCCCAATTGGACTCTCCTGTGGATTTGTGGCATCGGACAACGCCAGCAATATTGTGTGTGCATTAAATATGGGCAAATTCCAGCACGTCCCATGTTTTGCACATACCTTGAATTTGGTGGTGCAGAATTTTTTAAAAAACGACAGGGGCGTGCAAGAGATGCTGTCGGTGGCCAGAAAAATTGCGGGACACTTTCGGCGTACAGGCACCACGTACAGAAGACTGGAGCACCACCAAAAACTACTGAACCTGCCCTGCCATCATCTGAAGCAAGAAGTGGTAACGAGGTGGAATTCAACCCTCTATATGCTTCAGAGGTTGGAGGAGCAGCAAAAGGCCATTCAAGCCTATACAATTGAGCACGATATAGGAGATGGAATGCACCTGTCTCAAGTGCAGTGGAGAATGATTTCAACGTTGTGCAAGGTTCTGATGCCCTTTGAACTTGCCACACGTGAAGTCAGTTCAGACACTGCCAGCCTGAGTCAGGTCATTCCCCTCATCAGGCTTTTGCAGAAGAAGCTGGAGGCATTGAAGAAGGAGCTAACACGGAGCGATTCCGCTAGGCATGTGGGACTTGTGGATGCAGCCCTTAATTCGCTTAACAAGGATTCACGGGTGGTCAATCTGTTGAAATCAGAGCACTACATTTTGGCCACCGTGCTCGATCCTAGATTTAAAGACTACCTTGGATCTCTCTTTCCGGCAGACACAGGTCTGCTGGGGTTGAAAGACCTGCTGGTGACAAAATTGTCAAGTCAAGCGGAACGCGACCTGTCAACATCTCCTCCTTCACATTCTCCCGCAACTGGGGGTGCGAGGAAAAGGCTCAGAATTCCGAGCCCACCCGCTGGCGGTGATGCAGGGCAGTCTGGAGCGACTGCTGATGCTGACATCTGGTCCGGACTGAAGGACCTGACAACGATTACAGACATGTCGTCTACTGTCACTGCATATGATTCTCTCAACATTGATAGAATGGTGGAGGATTATATGAGTGACCGCATCCAAGTAGGCACGTCACACAGTCCGTACTTATACTGGCAGGAAAAAGAGGCAATTTGGAGGCCCTTGCACAAACTGGCTTTATTCTACCTAAGTTGCCCTCCCACAAGTGTGTACTCCGAAAGAGTGTTTAGTGCCGCCGCTCACCTTGTCAGCAATCGGCGTACGAGGTTACATCCAGAAAATGTGGAGAAGATGATGTTCATTAAAATGAATTATAATCAATTCCTCCGCAGAGACATTGACCAGCAGCAATTGCCTCCACAAAGTACACAGGGAGCTGAGATGGTGGATTCCAGTGGGGACGAATTGATAATCTGTGAGGAGGGGGATGTACACGGTGATATATCGGAGGGTGAAGATGAGGTGGACATCTTGCCTCTGTAGAGCCAGTTTGTGCAAGGAGAGATTAATTGCTTCTTTTTTGGGGGGGGTCCAAACCAACCCGTCATATCAGTCACAGTCGTGTGGCAGACCCTGTCACTGAAATGATGGGTTGGTTAAAGTGTGCATGTCCTGTTTTGTTTATACAACATAAGGGTGGGTGGGAGGGCCCAAGGATAATTCCATCTTGCACCTCTTTTTTCTTTTCTTTTTCTTTGCATCATGTGCTGATTGGGGAGGGTTTTTTGGAAGGGACATCCTGCGTGACACTGCAGTGCCACTCCTAGATGGGCCCGGTGTTTGTGTCGGCCACTAGGGTCGCTAATCTTACTCACACAGCTACCTCATTGCGCCTCTTTTTTTCTTTGCGTCATGTGCTGTTTGGGGAGGGTTTTTTGAAAGGGACATCCTGCGTGACACTGCAGTGCCACTCCTAGATGTGCCCGGTGTTTGTGTCGGCCACTAGGGTCGCTAATCTTACTCACACAGTCAGCTACCTCATTGCGCCTCTTTTTTTCTTTGCGTCATGTGCTGTTTGGGGAGGGTTTTTTGGAAGGGCCATCCTGCGTGACACTGCAGTGCCACTCCTAGATGGGCCCGGTGTTTGTGTCGGCCACTAGGGTCGCTAATCTTACTCACACAGCTACCTCATTGCGCCTCTTTTTTTCTTTGCGTCATGTGCTGTTTGGGGAGGGTTTTTTGGAAGGGACATCCTGCGTGACACTGCAGTGCCACTCCTAGATGGGCCCGGTGTTTGTGTCGGCCACTAGGGTCGCTTATCTTTCTCACACAGCTACCTCATTGCGCCTCTTTTTTTCTTTGCGTCATGTGCTGTTTGGGGAGGGTTTTTTGGAAGGGACATCCTGCGTGACACTGCAGTGCCACTCCTAGATGGGCCCGGTGTTTGTGTCGGCCACTAGGGTCGCTTATCTTTCTCACACAGTCAGCTACCTCATTGCGCCTCTTTTTTTCTTTGCGTCATGTGCTGTTTGGGGAGGGTTTTTTGGAAGGGACATCCTGCGTGACACTGCAGTGCCACTCCTAGATGGGCCCGGTGTTTGTGTCGGCCACTAGGGTCGCTTATCTTTCTCACACAGTCAGCTACCTCATTGCGCCTCTTTTTTTCTTTGCGTCATGTGCTGTTTGGGGAGGGTTTTTTGGAAGGGACATCCTGCGTGACACTGCAGTGCCACTCCTAGATGGGCCCGGTGTTTGTGTCGGCCACTAGGGTCGCTTATCTTTCTCACACAGTCAGCTACCTCATTGCGCCTCTTTTTTTCTTTGCGTCATGTGCTGTTTGGGGAGGGTTTTTTGGAAGGGACATCCTGCGTGACACTGCAGTGCCACTCCTAGATGGGCCCGGTGTTTGTGTCGGCCACTAGGGTCGCTAATCTTACTCACACAGCTACCTCATTGCGCCTCTTTTTTTCTTTGCGTCATGTGCTGTTTGGGGAGGGTTTTTTGGAAGGGACATCCTGCGTGACACTGCAGTGCCACTCCTAGATGGGCCCGGTGTTTGTGTCGGCCACTAGGGTCGCTTATCTTACTCACACAGCGACCTCGGTGCAAATTTTAGGACTAAAAATAATATTGTGAGGTGTGATGTGTTCAGAATAGGCTGAAAATGAGTGTAAATTATGTTTTTTGAGGTTAATAATACTTTGGGATCAAAATTACCCCCAAATTCTATGATTTAAGCTGTTTTTTAGGGTTTTTTGAAAAAAACACCCGAATCCAAAACACACCCGAATCCGACAAAAAAAATTCGGTGAGGTTTTGCCAAAACGCGGTCGAACCCAAAACACGGCCGCGGAACCGAACCCAAAACCAAAACACAAAACCCGAAAAATTTCCGGCGCTCATCTCTACTTCTAACTTACCTTTCTGATGTCCATGCGTGTGCCCCCTCCTCTCCCGTCCCATAGCCTGCAGCAGTGCTGTTAGCTCTCTGTCTGAGCACTAGAGACTCTGGCACAATGCCATAGTCTACAGCGTATGCGCAGGTCTCCGAAAAAATGGCCACCGTGCTGTGCCAGAGTCTCTAGTGCTCAGACAGAGCGTTAACATGGAGACTGCACACGGGTCCCCCCCTCTCTAGATACGCACCTGACTGCAGCCAATACAGTCCATAAAAGCTGGGAGTTTGCACATTCGCACAGTCAAGCCGCCCCTTGACTGCGCATTTGCTGGTCCCGGGACCCTGCCAGGTCAGCAGCTGCTTTCCTCTTCTCCCAGGACCTGGTCCGTGGCAACCCACCCCTCCTCTTCAAAGGTTGAAGTCACAGCTGATCCTTTTTCAAGCCCTGTGTGAGATACAACACTATTTGATTGTAACGCAGCTGAGAAGGAACAGTAATTCAAGGCGACCTTTTATGAGCATGACCGTCAGGTGTTTGTAGTTCCCCTTATTCCCAAAACTATTTTTATTTCTTTAATGCAACAACAAATTATTCTGCAGTTCTGCATAGTGAGGACTCAGGGGGTCATTCAGACCCATTCGCACATTGCATTTTCTCGCAGCAGTGCGAATGGGTCTGAGCTGCGCATACGTGCAGTCCACATTGCGCAGGTGCGTCGTTGCCCAGCGACGAAGGTCGCCGCAGAGCAACGGCTTCTATAAAGAAAGCGATCGTAGGGGCGATCGAAAGAAGATTGAAAGTCAGAAGGCATTCCTGGGCGGCAATTCACCGTTTTCTGGGAGTATCGGAAGAAATGCAGGCGTGTCTGGTCGTTGCAGAGGAAGGTCCCTGACGTCATCTGCTTCCTGGATCACTGCAGCGGGTGAGTAAGTTCTGGGCTGTGCAGAGACTGCACAAACTTTTTGTTTGCGCAGCTCTCTGCACAAGCGTTTGCAGCCCTGCACTGAATTACCCCCTCAGATGGGTCCTATTCATGTACTGCTGTTAAGCAAAGCTGTTTAATACTCTAAAGGGCCCAGTCATCATATTAATTATTGGGGTGGCCCCCAATAATTAAGTATCCAAATCGCTGAGAGTAGCCGGGGTGATTAGAAAATGAAAGGTGCAATTCAGCATTGCTCCGGTGTGGAGATAGCTGATCTGAACGTCCCCATGAGTCGTCCCCATGATTCTTACATATTTTTGGAGCTTGATGAATTTAGGTCCCCATATTAGGGAACAGTGGGCCAGATCGGGACTGAAAGGCAGGGCTGTTTCTAGCAAATTGGGCTCCAAGTGCGAGATTTAAAAATACGCCCCCTCCCCACATTGACATTAAAAAAAATGCGCCTCCCCACCCTAAATATAAAAAATCCTCACGGACTAGGGGCGTGGCCTCTTTAAAATGGGCATGGTCTCTTTAAAATAGGCGTGGCCTCATCTGAAAAGGCTACCTTACACCCCAGTTTTTGACCCTGCACCAACAGATCACGGCCACTACAGGAAAAAAAATTCTACCATATTAAGCCTCATATCGTTATGCCCCCTACACCGTATTATGCCCTTGATACATTAAATCCCCATTTTACACATTACGGCAGGCAGGTGTCCCCATTTTACACATTACGGCAGGCAAGAGTCCCCATGTTACACATTTACAGCAGGCAAGTGTCCCCATTTTACACATTACGGCAGGCAAGTGTCCCCATTTTACACATACGGCAGGCAAGTGTACCCATTTTACACATTACGGCAGGCAAGTGTCCCCATTTTACACATTACGGCAGGCAGGTGTCCCCATTTTACACATTATGGCAGGCAAGAGTCCCCATTTTACACATTACGCCAGGCAAGAGTCCCCATTTTACACATTATAGCAGACAGAGACCCCTTCAACAAAGAGAGACAGACAGAAAAGAAAAAAAAAAGCTATACTTACGTTTGCACTGCAGCGGCATCTGCTGGCCAGAGATCTTCTTCCATCCCACTCTTCGTTCGTCCCGTGCCGGCCTCTCCAGTCTCCCGACGTGTCCCAGCTCCCCCCCCTCCCCATCATCAGTACTGCGCGCGGGGGTGGAGTTTTGTGCAATGACGCATTTGCGTCGTGATGTTATGACGCAAACACATCATTACATTAAACCCCACCCCCTAGGCGGAATAGTAATGATGGGGAGGAGGGGGAGAGAAACAGAGCGACTTAGAGCCGCGGCGGGCGCCCCATGCGAATGCACGCCTCGCCCGCCGCAAGAAACGGCTCTGCTGAAAGGTAAGCAGCATATCTCCGGCATTACCTTTATAATGAATGGCTCTGAAACTTAATTTCTGCAAATGTACTGTAGGTGAAATTAAGGATTGGTGAACAGACCCCTAAAACAGTAATTCCACTTTAAAGGAAAAATAAATAGTATGTTTTTCTTAATGTGCTTTTTTGATTACTTGTTGAATTGTTGAGCCAGTGCTTTGGTACGTCACATTTACTTAAATAGTAGGACCTATAAATAACTACCGACCAAATAGAAAGGTGTGTGTGTAGCAAGGTGTGTCCTCAAAAACTCACTCTTATCTTGGTTTATTATGTATTATTCACACTAGATGTGTACAATAGCCTTAGAATATCTGATTTGGGCGACAGTCAAACCTGTAATTGTTTCAGCAGAAAATTATTTTATTGAATATAACCCTTTCATTATTCTATGTAATTCATCTGGGGGTGGGGTTACAAGTGTGATTTATTTTTTTATTTTTTTAAGGCAAGACCGGTCTTAAAATCCTTTAGCAAGAACAGTCTGTCTGTTTGGACAAATTGCTATTTATAACATTTCCACTCCTAGGGCTATATATAAAAGCCTCTAAGTTGATGGAGTTGGAATTTGTGATTTTTTTTTTTTAAAGAAGCGATCATTTGTAAAGCACACCAGGTTGGTTTTGACTTGGAAATGATAGCTGCAGTGGCGGAACTACTGCTGGTGAAGCCGATGCATTGCACCGAGGCACGCAGTAACGAAAGGGCCCACAGCCGTAGATACTGTATTAGTACTGTACTAATTATGGGGGTAATTCCAAGTTGATCGCAGCAGGACATTTTTTAGCAGTTGGGCAAAACCATGTGCACTGCAGGGGGTGCAGATATAACATTTGCAGAGAGAGTTAGATTTGGGTGGGTTATTTTGTTTCTGTGCAGGGTAAATAAAGGCTGCTTTATTTTTACGCTGCAATTTAGATTGCAGATTGGACACACCACACCCAAATCTAACTCTCACTGCACATGTTATATCTGCCCCCCCTGCAGTGCACATGGTTTTGCCCAACTGCTAACAAAATTCCTGCTGCGATCAACTCAGAATTACCCCTCATGAGTCAAAGTGACTCATTATAGCATGCCACCCAGTCGCTGTGGGCCAATAACCAAGGAGTCACGCCCTGTTATATTCCGCTACCCTACTCCAGGACCGCACCCTTCTTCCCCTCATCCCGTCCCCTTCTTCCCCTCTACCTTACTGACTCCCGTCCGTAGTGCCACGCTTGCCCCCTTCTTCCTCTCAGCCCGCCCTCTTCCCCTGCTCCCTCCCATCCATAGGACCTTCTTCCTCTCAGCCTGCCTCCTTCCCCTTTACCCTGCTCCCTCCTATCCATAGGAACTGATAAAGCTAAATATTTATCTTATTTAAAACCCTTTAAGAGGCCTAAGAACACTGTACGCTATTGACGTATGGAGTACCGTAAGGGTACGCACGTTGCGTAGCAATCGCTTAGCCGAGGTCTAGACGCTCAAGCGTCACGTTCGCTCACGGCCAAGAGATCACAGGCAGGCACACTATTGGCTGCCGACTAACGTAATGATTTGCTATAGCGATGCGAACGCTCGAGACCACAAGGAGATCACCAGCGGCGCAGACGCTCACAATGTTAAACCTTTGTAACTATACCATAAAACAGTGTATTATGCAGTAAACCTTGGTGCAGAGAGTGAGTGTAGATGCAACACCGTGTAACCTTATTAACTTAAAAGCTGTTCGAGCGTCACCGACACTCTGTGAATACTTAACACTATAAGAAATACACAGATACCGTGCTTAGGGTCCAACGCCTAATATATGTTATACTTGAAAAAGAATAATACAATTACAAGTCATACACTACAATATAACATAGACTAACTAACCAGATAACTACACAGTAAGTACAATACAATACAATTACGTTTAAGAGAATACGAGAGAAAGAGAAGAGAGAGAGAGAGAGATATGGCCCATAATAACAAGAAAGACAATATGATTGCGGAGAAAACTTACGCACAAAGGGGAACGATCGCATGCGCCTCTGGACATCCAGCTCCCGATTTTCAGCAATGAGAACCGTTGAAGAGTGAGCTGGATGTGATCGGCTTGTCTATTTATGCCCCACACACAATACAATTCAATGGTCCCTACAATCTCATTGTTCATTGGACACAGGAATTCCTCCTCGCATTATAACAAAAGGTCATAGGTTGATTCATACAGGTAGGCTGTGACGATTTCCAACTGCTCAGGTGGGTGGGAAACTGGGTTTCCCGCCGCATGGATAAGTAAGTGCAAATAATAGTAAATGGACATAAACTTCTTATGTCCATAACTATTCGCACGAGCGATTAATCCGCTTCAAACCAACACCGGAATATTGCTAATTAAATACTCTTCCGATGGATACTAAACACCACAGTATTACTCCTGTCTGACCCTTCGTATCAAACAAAGAGGGATTTCTCTGTCCATGAACATGCTACATTAACCAAACTTTCAGAATCTATCAAAGGGACCATGATCTACAAAATACATTATATAGTGAAAATATGTAACGATTGAGTCGCACGCTACGAACACATGAACTCTACCGTAAATGCACATACCGCGCGCCCGCGGGTGCCCGCAACAGCGAGTATGCGCACGCACGGGAGAGCGCACGCATGCGCAGCGCGGACCTGTATGAGGTGCAAATATGGCAGTGTGCATCGTGATATTTTTCTGACTTTGACAGTCCACCCTTTGGCAGTCAACAATAACTGCCACTTCCTAAAACATTTCAAAACGAGAAAAATATATATCAGGGGTTAATACATTTCCATGGTTGGGTAGGGGAGGAGAGGAGAAGGTAGGAAAAGGGTATGACCTAGTGAGATAGCAGAAGCATGTGTGTATGAATCCGTGTTTGGGGGTCATGTATCATCGTGCCGTACGTGTTTTAAATCAAGCTTCGAGGCATTGCGAAGTATACATTTGAATTTCTTCTTATCCCGTGGTACGGGTCTGTGGATGGGCTGTCAAACTTTACCGAGCTCTTTTCGGCTGTGGTTGTAACAAAATGGGGAGCACATTTTAGTTGATGATACATGAATGGGGGAATATGTGATTGCTGATATCTGTGCCTGTATTCCCTATTGACTATTTATTTATTTATTTATTACCAGTTATTTATATAGCGCACACATATTCCGCAGCGCTTTACAGAGAATTGGCCATTCACATCAGTCCCTGCCCCAGTGGAGCTTACAATCTATATTCCCTATCACATGTACACACAGACACATTCATGCTAGGGTTAATTTTGTTGGGAGCCAATTAACCTACCAGTATATTTTTGGATTGTGGGAGGAAACCGGAGCACCCGGAGGAAACCCACGCAAATACGGGGAGAATATACAAACTCCACACAGTTAGGGCCATGGTGGGAATTGAACCCATGACCTCAGTGCTGTGAGGCAGTAATGCTAACCATTACACCATCCGTACTGCCCAATGTGTGTAATTACCTGAAGGTTGTAGAGATGAAGAAAAGACATAATTACGGTAAATGCAGTGGTATTCTATGTCAGGTAAATGAACATTTGTCGGTTGAAGTCTTGTTCGGTGTCTGTTGAATGCAGTCTTCTTTGTGCTTTTGCCAAAAGGCGTGTGGGCAAAAAACGTTGTCAATGTCCATAGACTTACAAAAATGTTGGGCTAGCGTAATTTTAAAATTTCTAGGGAAACTGGGGGTCTATGGCAAAGTTCATCAAATATCTGTGTATAAGGTTGTCAAAACGTCTTCTTTAATCCATCAGTTGTCTGTATACAGGATCATCAAATTCCTCGTCCAAGTGGGTCTTTTTACCTTGGAGAAAACGGAAAAACAGGTGAAAGAAACGGACCGTAGAAATCGCATTTTCATCACATCATTGTTTCTACATTTGGGTCATAAATCAAATCCATTGGAATTACAATTTCTTCACTCCTTAAACTCATCACCCTGGTACTTCGTTTACACTTCGTTAAAGCCTGACCGCATCTAAATATCAAGCCAATCGTTATGATAACACCTAAGATACATAGGAGAAACTTCCCTACATCCATTATGACTCCTTGAGCCCATTCTCCTAAACCAGAGAACCAATTTCGCGGGTTCAACCATGACACCCAACCAGTCAGCTCATTACCTACAGCAGCAAGAGTGAGATTGTGTCTCCTGCGAAATTCCCACTTCAGTTGGAGAATATCGTCCATCTTTTGGTCTATGACCACAACCGGGTCCTCGGTACTATTTGTAATATATGTGCAACATTTCACGCCGTACTGCGTTGCCAGTGTGACACAATATCCACCTGTCACTGCCGTGAGATAATTGAGAATCATTCTATGCTGAACCAGTTCTGTTTTATAAGCTTGAAGTTCTCTTCCAGTATACCTAAATGTGTCATCATACATTTCTGTGATATTGTCTAACAAATTTGCGAGCGCAGATATGTATTTATAATTCAACACTCCTCTGGCGGTGCGAGTGATGTCTAACGCGATTAGAAACTGAATCCCGGTGGATTCATGGATCATGTCAGAGGCCGGATGCTCTGTTCTTTCTATCAGGTGCCGTTTAACTACGTGCTCGTAATGGGTGTGAGTATAAGGAGCTTGGGCAACACGGTGTATATCTTTCATTTTGGCATGTGATACAGTCATTACTTCAGGCAATACTTTTCCAATATAACACAATCCTTCAGAGTTTGGGGCAAGCCACTTATACGCCTTCCTCCCGCATATGAAATATGCATCATCGGGGAGAACATATGGGACGGAGTAGGACATAACCATATTACACATCTTCCATGTGAAATCTCCTAACCCTAATTCTCCCATCTGTCTAGTACACGTATCAGCTTGTACGATATGTGCACAGTATCCTGGTGATACCTCTCCAACTCTCGTAATCCTATTTCCTAGGGTATACCTATATCGGAAAGATTTTCCTCTACTGGCTATGTGGCGTATAAGCTCTGTATCTGTCGGCATTCTATCTGCTCTATATGAAAAGGTCATGGTTTGGTTACTCCATGACACTTCCCAATTTCCCGGCTTTCGGGGATTGGAAATGTTAAAACATATGAGGGATCTATCCACATGATATTGGTGGAGCTTCAAACTAGGAGGACTGGAGATATTAAACCTCCTGTCCACCGGCCTCCCACCACTTAGCTCAAGTACCTCCCCTATCGTTAAAGGAAATGGTACTAGTCCTGATTTGCTATGACCTTGAGGTACTTGAGAGCATACCCAACAATCTGTTTGATTTAGCACACTACCCACTAAGGAGTGATAGTCACTCAAGGGATGCCGGTCCATGTGGATATTAAAACTGGATTGGCATTTCTTGATGCATCCATCCTCAACTACATTGTCACAGAGCCTACAGATACAGTTTTCTTCAGCTAACAATCCTTCACAATTCCTTCTATGGTCAATGCTATCGGATCGTTTTCTGATACTCGCCTTTGCTTGTTGATTATGTTGTTCTCGGAAAACTACGCCTCCATCTCTGTCATCAGAACCCATTCCAGAACCTCTCTCGACCTCCATGGTACTCTCGCCGGAACAGACTGCTCTGGTCAACATCATGGTCAACAGGAAAATCCGGATCACAGTCTCTTGGGGCAAGTCCATCTTATAGGAGGAAACGAAGAAGAATGAGAAGGGGGAAAAATAATTTGAGGGAGGGGGGATGGGAAGTGGAGAAAAACAATAAAAGGGAACAGGGAATCGACAACTGCTTTTGATCTTGTGATTCTCAATGCTCAGGTGCCGCCTCAGTCCTCCTGGAACAGACACTCCAGTGATACAACTTCCTCTACCGTCTGTTCCTTATCACGGGACCTCTCTGGATCAGCAACCTTCTTACAATGGGACGAATGAACCCAAGTCTCTCTCTCGGCAACTTTCAATGCTGTAGTGCTAGTCAATAAGACTTGGTATGGTCCTTCCCATCTGTCAATAAGGCAACCTGAGCGTAGAAAATTCCGTATCATTACATAATCCCCAGGTTCAATGTCAT
The DNA here is from genome assembly GCF_028390025.1 of Pseudophryne corroboree. Classification (NCBI taxonomy): domain Eukaryota; kingdom Metazoa; phylum Chordata; class Amphibia; order Anura; family Myobatrachidae; genus Pseudophryne; species Pseudophryne corroboree. The sequence continues at coordinate 98,463,781 of NC_086453.1, read as the reverse complement.
GACAATTACTATCTGGTAAATCAGGAATCACCAACTTCAAATTATCATTTTGATTCCTTAGCTGTTTACTCATGTTAATCAAGTACTTTACAGTCACTTCATTGTTACACTTCAAATCATCCTGAGGGTTAATCATAACATGCGGTTGTCGACCAAACAAGATTTCAAAGGGAGACAGATTAAGAGGGGACCTGGGAGTGGTTCTGATGCTGTACAGTACAATGGGTAGAGCTTCTGGCCATGTCAATCCTGTTTCTGCCATAACTTTGCTCAGTTTATTTTTAATAGTGCTGTTCACTCTTTCCACCTTCGCACTCGCCTGTGGACGGTATGGAGTGTGCAGCTTGCTATCAATTCCCATCAACTTACACATTCCTTGAAAGACATCACCTGTAAAATGGGTACCCCTATCACTTTCAATTATTCTAGGGATACCATATCTACATACAAATTCCTGCACAATTTTCTTAGCAGTAAACATAGCGGTATTTGTGGCCGCAGGAAATGCTTCGACCCAATTTGAGAATGCATCTATACAAACAAGTACATATTTCAAATTCCGACAAGGGGGTAATTGAATAAAGTCAATCTGTATTACCTGAAAAGGACCGCCTGTAGGTGGGATATGAGATGGTTCTGTTGGTATTGCCTTTCCGATATTCTTTCTCAAGCATGTAAGGCATGACATTGCTCTCTTACTTGCATGAGATGAAAATCCTGGGGCGCACCAATATGCTCTTACCAACTTGCACATCCCTTCCTTGCCCAGATGAGTCAGCCCGTGAGCTGCCTCAGCTAAACATGGGAGATATGCTCTGGGGGCCACCGGTTTACCTTGTCCATCCGTCCAGAGTCCTGAGGACTCCTGGCCATATCCCTTTGCCTTCCAGACTGCCTTTTCCTGTGTGGAACACAAATTTTGCATCTCACACAACTTCTGTGTGTTGATGGTATTAAATACCATCAGTTGTGTGGTGTCTGTCTGTCTGGGGGTCCCAGCTGCTAACTTAGCTGCTTCGTCTGCTCGGCTGTTACCAAGTGATACTGGGTCTTGGCTATATGTGTGTGCTTTACACTTGATAACAGCAACTCTGTCGGGTTCCTGTATCGCTGTTAGAAGCCTTTTGATGTGAGCTGCATGCGCTACCGGTGTACCAGCTGCCGTCATGAAATTTCTGAGGCGCCATAGGGCTCCGAAATCATGGACTACCCCGAATGCGTATCTAGAATCGGTGTAGATATTGGCTGATTTGCCCTTAGCCAATTCACATGCTCTGGTTAGGGCGACCAGTTCAGCAACCTGGGCAGAGTGAGGTGGGCCTAGCGGTTCCGCTTCTATGGTGCCTTGGTCATCTACGACTGCGTATCCAGTACACAAGTCTCCCGAGTCTGACTGTCTGTGACAACTACCGTCCGTGTAGAAAGTTAGATCTACATCTTCCAGTGGGTTGTCACTGATGTCAGGCCTTGCGGTAAAATTTTGGGTCAAATATTCCATACAATCATGTGTGTCCTCCTTTGTATTAACTTCTCCTTCCCCACCACTCTCATCCTCCACCCTTTGTGCCTGTCCAGGCACACCTGGGAGATATGTTGCAGGATTTAATGCACTGCATCTCCTTATGGTGATGTTTACGGGAGCCATTAGAGCCAATTCCCATCTTGTAAACCGCGCTGATGAGACGTGCCTGGTTTGGGCAGAATTTAGCAAGGCTGACACTGCATGTGGTGTATGAATTGTGAGGTTGTGACCTAGCACTACATCTTTGCTTTTTGTTCTTAGCAATGCTATCGCAGCAACGCTTCGCAAGCATGTGGGGAGGGATCGCGCTACCGTGTCTAGCTGAGCGCTGTAGTATGCTACTGGCCTGCTGGCATCACCGTGCTTTTGGGTTAAGACGCCTGCCGCGCAACCAGCACTTTCTGTTCCGTACAGCTCAAAGGGTTTCCCATAGTCTGGCATACCTAATGCTGGTGCCTGCGTTAGGCACTGTTTAAGTCTCTCAAATGCCATCTCGGACTCGTCTGTATGCGAAATCCGATCAGGTTTGTTTGAGGAGACCATCTCCTGCAGAGGTAACGCTAGAATGGAAAACCCTGGGATCCAGTTACGGCAATACCCACACATTCCTAAAAATGTTCTGATCTGTTGCTGGGTTTGTGGCAGAGTCATGTCTCTAATTGCTTGAATTCTATCAGCGGTCAGGTGTCTCAGTCCTTGTGTTAGACAGTGTCCCAAATATTTTACCTTAGTTCGGCATAATTGCAACTTGTCTTTGGAAACCTTGTGTCCTGTGTCTGAAAGATGAAACAGGAGCTGTTTCGTATCCTTCAGGGATGCTTCCAATGAATCAGAACACAGTAGTAGATCATCCACGTACTGTATTAATACTGATCCACTCTCTGGTTGGAAAGACTGTAAACAATCATGCACAGCCTGGGAAAAGATACTTGGACTGTCTATGAAACCTTGTGGTAATCGAGTCCATGTGTATTGGACTCCTCTGTATGTGAATGCAAACAAATATTGACTGTCAGGGTGCAGAGGTACCGAAAAGAAAGCGGAGCAGAGGTCAATAACAGTGAAAAATTTCGCAGTGGGAGGGATTTGCATAAGGATGACAGCTGGATTTGGCACTACGGGGAACTGACTCTCAACTATTTTGTTAATCCCCCTTAGATCCTGCACTAGCCGGTAACCCCTCCCCCCACTCTTTTTCACAGGGAAGATGGGACTATTGGCAGTGCTGGACGTTCTTACCAGAATGCCCTGTTGTAGCAAGCGCTCTATTACTGGGTAAACTCCTAACTCCACCTCTGGCTTCAGAGGGTACTGTGGGATTTTTGGAGCTATCCTACCATCTTTTACTTGTACAACTACTGGAGCTACGTTTGCCATCAATCCAGTGTCTTGTCCGTCTTTAGTCCAAAGTGACTCTGGTATCTGGGATGTCATTTCTTCTACTTGGGATGGAGTCCTATTTGTCATAATGGTATGTGACATTAATTTTGATGGGGAGTCTAACATGTCTTGCACTTCCTGAGCGTGATTCTCAGGTATGTCCAAGAATACACCTTCAGGAGTACAATAAATGATGCACCCCATTTTACACAATAAGTCTCTTCCCAGGAGATTAGTCGGTGCCGATGCAGCCAGCAAAAAGGAATGCTTGGTATGTAAAGGCCCTACTGTAATCTCGGCTGGTTTGCTAACAGGGTAGTGCTGGACTACTCCCGTTACCCCTATGGCTGGAATTGTCTTACCAGTGGTTCTCATGCCCACTGTCGAATTTATCACTGATTTGGCCGCCCCTGTATCTACAAGAAAGTTTAATGATTTACCAGCTACATTGATTGCAATTTCTGGTTCACTCCCAAGACTTGCAATCAATTTTACTGGCTGCAGATTACAGGTATGGCCACACCCCTATTGGGTATGGTGACCTCCCTGAATCCCGCTGGCAGCAACTACTTGTGAAGGGGCTAAATGGGAACTGCCAGGAGTTTGCCAGTCTCTGTTCGGGGGGTATCTTTTTGTTTCCCCTGCATGTGGCTCATAACTCCGTTTCTGCGGACCCTGCTCCCAATGTCGTGTGTCGTGTCGTTGTCTAGGGGGTTGTTATGAGTTTTGTGAATTTTTCACTCTACAGTCTCGTGCCATGTGTCCCTGTCTATGACATGAAAAACAAGTTACCACATTTGACTTACCCACAGGGTTTGGTGATTTATACAAAGGCTGCCTTGTGGTCAGGGCCTGTATACTTACGGCCATTAATTTATCACCTTGTTGTTCCCTGTGTCTGGTGATATTCCGGTCGTGATCAATAGCAGCCTCTCTCAAAGTAGCCACCGACAGACCTCGCCAACATGGTTGTGTGGTCTGTACCCTTGTCTTTAATATCTCTTTTAAACCATCCATTAGTACAGATACTGCTACTTCTCGGTGGTTTATGTTTGTTTTAATGTCCTCTATACCTGTGTATTTTGCCATTTCTAGTAATGCCCTGTGAAAATATTCTGCAGCAGTTTCTGACTCTTTCTGTCTAATGGAGAAAATCTTGTTCCACTTAACTACCGCTGGAAAATACTCCTTTAACTGTAAACTTATTCTTTTTACGTTATCTTTGTTGTACACATCTGTAAGAGGTACATCCTGATCTAATCCACAGTCAGCTAAAAATTGAGCTGCGTCGACATTGGAGGGTAAACATGCCCTCAGCAATACCTGCCAGTCTTTGTTATTGGGCTCTAAAGTGTTCCCTAGGTCTCTGATGTATTTCTGGCTAGCAACTAAGTCTTTCCTAGGGTCAGGGAATTCTGACACTATGGTTCTTAATTCCATTCGGGAAAATGGGCTGTACATGGCAATGTTCCTAACAGGTGTGATTCCTGTCGTGTCAGTTTTCCCATTTGGCACTGCTATTACCCTAACAGGATTAAGTTTACTAACATCACTCTGTGTAGGTTCTACAGCCTGTGGTGAAATGGTTTCAGCGTAGTGTATGGTGCCGTACTTACCTGTAGATACGACCTCACCTATCCCTCCGCTAGGGGCTTTTGTTACTAATCTCGTGGGTGGAGCCGTGCCTACTGTTGTCTCTGCTATGGTGGCTGCTAGAGAGAGCGCTGATATTGTTGCCGATTCGTCCTCTTGATCACACTCCTGGGGAAAGTTCAAAACAGGGTACAACTTGCACGGGTTAATACTTGCATTAGTTAACTTATTAACATTTACACAGTTGCTAAGTGTTTGTTTGTTACACCCTAATGCGTCATTCTCCGCAACCAATTTCTCTCCTGATATGTATGGTGGCGGCGGGGCCGTCGCTATCAATTTCTTGATAGGATTAGATCCCGCCGCCAGAGCCAATCCTCTCTGTATTTCACCCTCCTGTTGCCATAACTGCAAATAATCATAATGTTGGATTCGTCTCTTTGTTGATTTAATGAGACATATCCTCCTCCTTAAATTTTGCAACACTTCTGGGCTAAAGCTACCTACTCTTGGGAATTTCTCCCCGTCATGCACTGTCATTCTCTCCCATTCATCACATAAAACCTCTGTATGTGAACCATATTTTTCACACATTACGTACCTTGCCGACCCGACTGGTCGGTTTACTGAATCAACCCGAACCGAGGTTGATCGCCCCCTTCCTGAACAATTGGCCCCCATAACTTGCAGGCGTTGCTTTCACCACCTCTGACCTTATTTCAGGGTCTTCAGCGAACCCTTACAAAAACCAAAATGTTCACGATAGGCTGACGGTGGCGGTTTACAGAGTACCCCACTCACTCGCCCACGCCGACCAATACGACCCACACACTGCCTTAGCGCTGGCGTACTCGACCCAGGGCCCCTATGAACCTCTATTTACTGGAACATGCGAGGGATATCCGCAGAACACTTACTCTTTCCAGTAACTATTGGTTGTTGGACAATTCCTGAGTGACCAGCGAACTTCCCTTCAGAAAATAAAAAATTACACAAATCACATCAGAGTGTACAAATAGTTTTATGACCGGGTTTGTACACAAATGGTACTGGTCAGATTAACTAATGTACACAATTACGTGCGGTACAATCGTTCAGCACATAAGCAACTAATCTTATGTGCTGAGCGACCAGTGGAATCGAAAATTTCGGCTGCGAATTCCTTCAGCCAGAGCTTTATTGGCCTATATGGGTTTTGCACCAACCCCCTGGGTTGTGCCCTTTTCTCTTATTTATGGCAGACTTCTTAGTCTGCTGTACCTGGACCTCCTGGTCTGTAGTATGACCTCCTGGTCTACTATACTCTACTGCTCAAATTTTATGTTTAACCAGAGATGCCTCCCTAGCCACCATGCACGTCACTTACATGTATGTACTCCTGCGAGAACTCGACTTCTTGTGGTTCAACCTGGAAAATTGTATAAACTTATATATACAAAACACTCACTCACCACATGTACACTTTTGTTTCTATTTCTATTTCTGCGCAGAAATTTTCTTTAGACCAGATGTGTTGTGAATTTGGAGAAGGATCTGTTAATCTAAATTTCGGACACTAAAAATAGACTTGCGCTACTTACCACGTTGCCACCTTTCCGCCTGTTGCAATAACACTATCGTGTGATTTGAGTTACGTGGGCGTACCCGGACGCTCCGTTGCGTAATTTACGCTGCGTGCGTCGGCCTTTGCGTACGCGAGTCTCAGCCCTTTGTTAGAGACACGTGTACACAAAGCAATGTCCACCGTAACACAACTAACACGTTTTATCAATGTAGATGATCCTCGATCGTCTACCGTGCAACACACCAATCTCTCCTTATACCTTAGGTAGAGTTGCGTGTGGGCTTTACACTTTATCCCTTTACATATTACATTTACACTTTAACTATGAAATAGCGACAAATCTCTCTTAGCACGTTTTATCAATTATAAAATGGCAAACAGGAGAGTGATATATGAAAATACACGAATGAAAAGAAATGCAGATATGTGCGTGCGTACGCAAGATAGAAATAAACAGTTTTAAAAGACACTAGCGTGTTGTTCTTACCTCCGGTTCCGGATTCCTTTAGCACCCTTTACTAAGCGAAGCAGACGCTTATCCAAACAGCACTACGAGGAATATGACCTCCCGCCCTTTGCTGCTGGATAATGTCTGCTGAAATTACCTAGCAGAGATATGTGAAGGACAGGACGAGCCGCCAATTGATAAAGCTAAATATTTATCTTATTTAAAACCCTTTAAGAGGCCTAAGAACACTGTACGCTATTGACGTATGGAGTACCGTAAGGGTACGCACGTTGCGTAGCAATCGCTTAGCCAAGGTCGAGACGCTCAAGCGTCACGTTCGCTCACGGCCAAGAGATCACAGGCAGGCACACTATTGGCTGCCGACTAACGTAATGATTTGCTATAGCGATGCAAACGCTCGAGACCACAAGGAGATCACCAGCGGCGCAGACGCTCACAATGTTAAACCTTTGTAACTATACCATAAAACAGTGTATTATGCAGTAAACCTTGGTGCAGAGAGTGAGTGTAGATGCAACACCGTGTAACCTTATTAACTTAAAAGCTGTTCGAGCGTCACCGACACTCTGTGAATACTTAACACTATAAGAAATACACAGATACCGTGCTTAGGGTCCAACGCCTAATATATGTTATACTTGAAAAAGAATAATACAATTACAAGTCATACACTACAATATAACATAGACTAACTAACCAGATAACTACACAGTAAGTACAATACAATACAATTACGTTTAAGAGAATATGAGAGAAAGAGAAGAGAGAGAGAGAGAGAGATATGGCCCATAATAACAAGAAAGACAATATGATTGCGGAGAAAACTTACGCACAAAGGGGAACGATCGCATGCGCCTCTGGACATCCAGCTCCCGATTTTCAGCAATGAGAACCGTTGAAGAGTGAGCTGGATGTGATCGGCTTGTCTATTTATGCCCCACACACAATACAATTCAATGGTCCCTACAATCTCATTGTTCATTGGACACAGGAATTCCTCCTCGCATTATAACAAAAGGTCATAGGTTGATTCATACAGGTGGGCTGTGACGATTTCCAACAGCTCAGGTGGGTGGGGAACTGGGTTTCCCGCCGCATGGATAAGTAAGTGCAAATAATAGTAAATGGACATAAACTTCTTATGTCCATAACTATTCGCACGAGCGATTAATCCGCTTCAAACCAACACCGGAATATTGCTAATTAAATACTCTTCCGATGGATACTAAACACCACAGTATTACTCCTGTCTGACCCTTCGTATCAAACAAAGAGGGATTTCTCTGTCCATGAACATGCTATATTAACTAAACTTTCAGAATCTATCAAAGGGACCATGATCTACAAAATACATTATATAGTGAAAATATGTAACGATTGAGTCGCACGCTACGAACACATAAACTCTACCGTAAATGCACATACCGCGCGCCCGCGGGTGCCCGCAACAGCGAGTATGCGCACGCACGGGAGAGCGCACGCATGCGCAGCGCGGACCTGTATGAGGTGCAAATATGGCAGTGTGCATAGAGATATTTTTCTGACTTTGACAGAACAGGCCCGCCCCCATAATTCTCTTAGCCCACCCTTCTTCTCCTCTACCCGCCCCCTTAGCTCCCTTCTACCCCTCAACCCTCCCCTTTCTAGTGTAGTGATGTACTGTGGCGTGTACCGTGTAGGGATGTAGTGATGTACTGTGGCATATAGGGGATTGTAGTATAGTGATGTAGTGTGGAATGTAGTGCAGTGAAGTGATGTAATGTCGTTTATAGGGGTTGTAGTGTAGTGATGCATTGTAGCATATAGGGGGATGTAGTGTAACAATGTAGTGTTGCGTATATAGGATTGTTATTTAGTGATGTAGTGCGGCTTGTATTGGGGTTGTAGTGTAATGATGTAGAGGGTCATTCAAACCCAGTCACTTATGCAGCTTGCAGCACAGTTTTGACAACAATGGCAAACTGCATGCGCAGTGGCCGCAATGTGACTGCATGGTTGTACACATTGCGGTTGCATCCCTGATGGATTGACAGTAGCAGGCACTTTCGGGGCAGCGACGGTGTTGGGGTAGGGGGGGCAGGCCGGGACGAACGGTGGCAGGTTGGGACTGTTTTCGTGGTGGATGCCTGATATCACAAAAAAAACATGCCTGCTGACCGTCTGGCAGCACAGCCAGTCTGCGCTGCCAGAGGTCAGCCTCCCGAATGCATTGGGAAGCGGCGCCAAACATGCTGGGCAGCCCTTAGCATGTGCAGAGATAAACGCATATCCGGCTGTGTATGCAGCGATCGGCGTTCATCTCTAATTCACCCCCGTAGTGTGGTGTATAGGGGGATGTTGCGTAGTGATGCAGTTCAGCACAGGGAGTGGATGTACAGTAGTGCAGTGATGTAGTGTTGTAATGCAGTACAATATAAAGGGGGATGTAGTGCAGTCATTTAATGCTGCGTAGCGGGGATGTGGGGAACACACTGCTACAGAGGGGGGATGTGAGTGATATACTGGGGACATTTGAGGCATACAAGGATGCATGTGGGGAAAATGCTGCTGTGGTGGGGCACAACCTGATAACAACTTGTTACTGACTGCTCATGTTTCTGTAGTGGGGGGAGGGGGCAGGAGGAGGGAGGGCAAAGCATATTTGTGCACTTTGGCCCACCACTTACTAGTTCTGCCACTGGATTTCTGCTTTAAAAAAATGGGCAGTCCCGCACCTTTGGCAACTTGGAGGCTATTACATATAGGGGGTAATTAAGAGTTGATCGCAGCAGGAATTTTGTTAGCAGTTGGGCAAAACCATGTGCACTGCAGGGGAGGCAGAGTTAACATGTGCAGAGAGAGTTAGATTTGGGTGTGGTGTGTTCAATCTGCAATCTAATTTGCAGTGTAAAAATAAAGCAGCCAGTATTTACCCTGCACAGAAATAAAATAACCCACCCAAATCTAACTCTTTCTGCACATGTTATATCTGCCTCCCCTGCAGTGCACATGGTTTGCCCAACTGCTAACAAAATTCCTGCTGCGATCAACTTGGAATTACCCCCATAGCCCCATGTCTTTCAGTGTGTGTTTGCCAAAATACCAATGCCAATATTTGCAAAGTAGACCTCCTGCTATTGTAAACCTGTACCCTTTGCTAGCATTCATTAACAATTGTCCCTGACACAAAGGGGAATATTTACTAAAGTGTGGGTTTATAGAACTGTAGATGTTGCCTATAGCAACCAATCAGATTTTAGCTAATACCTTCTATAAAGTGCTAGATAATGATTATAAGTACTGTAGAATCTGATAGGTTGCTATGGGCAGCGTCTGCACTTCTATAAACCCGCACTTTAGTAAATGTACCCCCTAGAGACCCTTCATGCATTTATCATAAATGCATAATTGGACTAAATTTGTGTTAACAATTTGCATATTACGTAAAGTTATATACACCTTTTCTTATTTAATCCAGAATCAGAGGTGCATCATTCTTCCTGTACAATGATATGAGCTCATAGCATTGCATTGTATTACTAGATGTGCATTAGTCACACAATAGGGTGTATTGTTTAGAACGTGTATATCTTAGAAATACACATGTTAATGGATGTGTGACAGGGCTCTTTGGCCCTCATTCCGAGTTGTTCGCTCGCAAGGCGATTTTAGCAGAGTTACACACGCTAAGCCTCCGCCTACTGGGAGTGAATCTTAGCTTCTTAAAATTGCGAACGATGTATTCGCAATATTGCGATTACAAACTACTTAGCAGTTTCAGAGTAGCTTCAGACTTACTCTGCATCTGCGATCAGTTCAGTGCTTGTCGTTCCTGGTTTGACGTCACAAACACACCCAGCGTTCGCCCAGACACTCCCCCGTTTCTCCAGCCACTCCTGCGTTTTTTCCGGAAACGGTAGCGTTTTCATCCACACGCCCATAAAACGCCGTGTTTCCACCCAGTAACACCCATTTCCTGTCAATCACATTACGTTCGCCGGAGCGAAGAAAAAGCCGTGAGTAAAAAAACTATCTTCATAGCAAAATTACTTGGCGCAGTCGCAGTGCGAACATTGCGCATGCGTACTAAGCAGAAAAACGCTGCTATGCGAAGAAAATTACCGAGCGAACGACTCGGAATGAGGGCCTTTGTTCTTCTTGTGCAGAAGACTCTGTATGGAATGTGCTGAATACTCCCTGTAGGCATAGACCATTTGACCAACTCACAGGAAACCTGTTTGGACCTACTTACAGTAGTTATCTCTCTGAATTTAGGTTAACATTAAAACAAACGCAAAGTACCTGTAACAGCCTTTAATTCCAATATGTTTTAAAGAGTATTATTTCTTTCAATTTTACTTAATGAAAGTGTAAATATATGCTGTATTTCATTAATTAAGACAGACGACATGACCTGACCACTCCTCATGATTATAATACATAAGCACAGTTGTTATACTGGCTAGCATTACTGTACATATGAAAAAGAATTGGACAGATTCTTATAGTGGCGTAAATTAACAAGATATTTCTAAAATTACCCGTTAGGGTCAAAAGTTCATCAATATTCTCGTAATGTAGTCCATACGTAGATTCAATTCCAATGGTAGATATGTGGAGAAAACACAATATATATACCAATGTTCAAAAAGTGTCCTTCATGGGATACTTCAGTGTGCAACTTCCACCTGGGATCCTCCTAGACCATAGGTTCTCAAACTCGGTCCTCAGGACCCCACACAGTGCATGTTTTGCAGATAACCCAGCAGGTGCACAGGTGTATTAATTACTTACTGACACATTTTAAAAGGTCCACAGGTGGAGCTAATTATTTCACTTGTGATTCTGTGAGGGGATCTGCAAAACATGCACTGTGTGGGGTCCTGAGGACCGAGTTTGAGAACCTGTGTCCTAGACCAATCTATTCGGGGTGTGAGGTGGCTTATTCGTACAGGTTCACCCTTTGTGTGGATGATAAAATGCCGCTTACATGCGTGCTTACTTTCAAACACTCTGGACTACTCCTATAAAGGTTTCTTTTACCCTTGTATACTCCCAACTCATATGGTGCCAAGCATACAAACTGAATTTTCCTTATGATCGGTGCTCACTTTAAGCTTACGTTCAAAAGATGCTGTTCTTTCACATAAAGGTTGGTTTCAGTAGATCGCTGTATCTTTCTCATTCATTCCTTAAATATGCTTAATGCTCGGTTAAAGCAAAAAACAAAGGAATATATGAGGATGTCTAAAATGTAGTGATGTGCACCGGACATTTTTCGGGTTTTGTGATTTGGTTTTGGATTAGGTTCCGCGGCCGTGTTTTGGATTCGGACGCCTTTTGGCAAAACCTCACCGAAATTTTTTTGTCGGATTCGGGTGTGTTTTGGATTCAGGTGTTTTTTTTCAAAAAACCCTAAAAAACAGCTTAAATCATAGAATTTGGGGGTCATTTTGATCCCATAGTATTATTAACCTCAATAACCATAATTTCCACTCATTTCCAGTCTATTCTGAACACCTCACACCTCACAATATTATTTTTAGTCCTAAAATTTGCACTGAGGTCACTGTGTGACTAAGCTAAGCGACACAAGTGGCCGACACAAACACCTGGCCTATCTAGGAGTGGCACTGCAGTGTCAGACAGGATGGCACTTCAAAAAAATAGTCCCCAAACAGCACATGATGCAAAGAAAAAAAGAGGCGCAATGAGGTCGCTGTGTGACTAAGCTAAGCGACACAAGTGGCCGACACAAACACCTGGCCCATCTAGGAGTGGCACTGCAGTGTCAGACAGGATGGCACTTCAAAAAAATTGTCCCCAAACAGCACATAATGCAAAGAAAAAAAGAAGGTCGCTGTGTGACTAAGCTAAGCGACACAAGTGGCCGACACAAACACCTGGCCCATCTAGGAGTGGCACTGCAGTGTCAGACAGGATGGCACTTCAAAAAAATTGTCCCCATACAGCACATGATGCAAAGAAAAAAGAGGCGCAATGAGGTCGCTGTGTGACTAAGCTAAGCGACACAAGTGGCCGACACAAACACCTGGCCCATCTAGGAGTGGCACTGCAGTGTCAGACAGGATGGCACTTCAAAAAATTTGTCCCCAAACAGCACATGATGCAAAGAAATAAAGAGGCGCACCAAGGTCGCTGTGTGACTAAGCTAAGCGACACAAGTGGCCGACACAAACACCTGGCCCATCTAGGAGTGGCACTGCAGTGTCAGACAGGATGGCAGATTAAAAAAATTGTCCACAAACAGCACATGATGCAAAGAAAAATGAAAGAAAAAAAGAGGTGCAAGATGGAATTGTCCTTGGGCCCTCCCACCCACCCTTATGTTGTATAAACAGGACATGCACACTTTAACGAACCCATCATTTCAGCGACAGGGTCTGTCACATGACTGTGACTGAAATGACTGGTTGGTTTGGGCCCCCACTAAAAAAGAAGCAATCAATCTCTCCTTGCACAAACTGGCTCTACAGAGGCAAGATGTCCTCCTCATCATCATCCTCCGATTCCTCACCCCTTTCACTGTGTACATCCCCCTCCTCACAGATTATTAATTCGTCCCCACTGGAATCCACCATCTCAGGTCCCTGTGTACTTTCAGGAGGCAATTGCTGGTGAATGTCTCCACGCAGGAATTGATTATAATTAATTTTGATGAACATCATCTTCTCCACATTTTCTGGAAGTAACCTCGTACGCCGATTGCTGACAAGGTGAGCGGCTGCACTAAACACTCTTTCGGGAGTACACACTGGAGGGAGGGCAACTTAGGTAGAATAAAGCCAGTTTGTGCAAGGGCCTCCAAATTGCCTCTTTTTCCTGCCAGTATACGTATGGACTGTCTGACGTGCCTACTTGGATGCGGTCACTCATATAATCCTCCACCATTCTTTCAATGCTGACAGAATCATATGCAGTGACAGTAGACGACATGTCAGTAATCGTTGGCAGGTCCTTCAGTCCGGACCAGATGTCAGCACTCGCTCCAGACTGCCCTGCATCACCGCCAGCGGGTGGGCTCGGAATTCTTAGCCTTTTCCTCGCACCCCCAGTCACGGGAGAATGTGAAGGAGGATCTGTTGACGGGTCACGTTCCGTTTGACTTGACAATTTTCTCACCAGCAGGTCTTTGAACCTCTGCAGACTTGTGTCTGCCAGAAAGAGAGATACAACGTAGGTTTTAAATCTAGGATCGAGCACGGTGGCCAAAATGTAGTGCTCTGATTTCAACAGATTGACCACCCGTGAATCCTGGTTAAGCGAATTAAGGGCTCCATCCACAAGTCCCACATGCCTAGCGGAATCGCTCTGTTTTAGCTCCTCCTTCAATGTCTCCAGCTTCTTCTGCAAAAGCCTGATGAGGGGAATGACCTGACTCAGGCTGCCAGTGTCTGAACTGACTTCACGTGTGGCAAGTTCAAAGGGTTGCAGAACCTTGCACAACGTTGAAATCATTCTCCACTGCGCTTGAGTCAGGTGCATTCCCCCTCCTTTGCCTATATCGTGGCCAGATGTAAAGGCTTGAATGGCCTTTTGCTGCTCCTCCATTCTCTGAAGCATATAGAGGGTTGAATTCCACCTCGTTACCACCTCTTGCTTCAGATGATGGCAGGGCAGGTTCAGGATTGTATGGTGGGACTCCAGTCTTCTGTACGCGGTGGCTGAATGCCGAAAGTGGCGCGCAATTCTTCGGGCCACCGACAGCATCTCTTGCACGCCCCTGTCGTTTTTTAAATAATTCTGCACCACCAAATTCAATGTATGTGCAAAACACGGGACGTGCTGGAATTTGCCCAGATGTAATGCACGCACAATATTGCTGGCGTTGTCCGAAGTCACAAATCCCCAGGAGAGTCCAATTGGGGTAAGCCATTCTGCGATGATCTTCCTCAGTTTTCGTAAGAGGTTGTCAGCTGTGTGCCTCTTATGGAAAGCGGTGATACAAAGCGTAGCCTGCCTAGGAACGAGTTGGCGTTTACGAGATGCTGCTACTGGTGCCGCCGCTGCTGTTCTTGCTGCGGGAGGCAATACATCTACCCAGTGGGCTGTCACAGTTATATAGTCCTGAGTCTGCCCTGCTCCACTTGTCCACATGTCAGTGGTTAAGTGGACATTGTGTACAACTGCATTTTTTAGGACACTGGTGACTCTTTTTCTGAGGTCTGTGTACATTTTCGGTATCGCCTGCCTAGAGAAATGGAACCTAGATGGTATTTGGTACCGGGGACACAATACCTCAATCAAGTCTCTAGTTGCCTCTGAATTAACGGTGGATACCGGAACCACGTTTCTAACCGCCCAGGCTTCCATGGCCTGAGTTATCTGCTTTGCAGCAGGATGACTGCTGTGATATTTCATCTTCCTCGCAAAGGACTGTTGGACAGTCAATTGCTTACTGGAAGTAGTACAAGTGGTCTTCCGACTTGCCCTCTGGGATGATGATCGACTCCCAGCAGCAACAACAGCAGCGCCAGCAGCAGTAGGCGTTACACTCAAGGATGCAAGAATCCCAGGCAGGAGAGGACTCGTCAGACTTGCCAGTGACATGGCCTGCAGGACTATTGGCTTTCCTGGGCAAGGAGGAAATTGACACTGAGGGAGTTGGTGGTGTGGTTTGCAGGAGCTTGGTTACAAGAGGAAGGGATTTAGTGGTCAGTGGACTGCTTCCGCTATCATCCAAAGTTTTTGAACTTGTCACTGACTTATGATGAATGCGCTGCAGGTGACGTATAAGGGAGGATGTTCCAAGGTGGTTAACGTCCTTACCCGTACTTATTACAGCTTGACAAAGGCAACACACGGCTTGACACCTGTTGTCCGCATTTGTGTTGAAATAATTCCACACGGAA
Source organism: Pseudophryne corroboree (assembly GCF_028390025.1). Taxonomy (NCBI): domain Eukaryota; kingdom Metazoa; phylum Chordata; class Amphibia; order Anura; family Myobatrachidae; genus Pseudophryne; species Pseudophryne corroboree. The sequence goes on along the minus strand of NC_086453.1, from coordinate 98,448,401 downwards.
GAGCTGATTTTTTTTGTATTTTGACCAGGCATGTCAATGGCCATATTCGTCCCATGGACAACAGGTGTCTCCCCGGGTGCCTGACTTAAACAAACCACCTCACCATCAGAATCCTCCTTGTTAATTTCCTCCCCAGCGCCAGCAACACCCATATCCTCATCCTGGTGTACTTCAACAGTGACATCTTCAATTTGACTATCAGGAACTGGACTGCAGGTGCTCCTTCCAGCACTTGCAGGGGGCGTGCAAATGGTGGAAGGCGCAAGCTCTTCCCGTCCAGTGTTGGGAAGGTTAGGCATCGCTACCGACACAATTGGACTCTCCTTGGGGATTTGTGATTTAGAAGAACGCACAGTTCTTTGCTGTGCTTTTGCCAGCTTAAGTCTTTTCATTTTTCTAGCCAGAGGATGAGTGCTTCCATCCTCATGTGAATCTGAACCACTAGCCATGAACATAGGCCAGGGCCTCTGCCGTTCCTTGCCACTCCATGTCGTAAATGGCATTTTGGCAAGTTTACGCTTCTCATCAGACGCTTTCAATTTTGATTTTTGGGTCATTTTACTGAACTTTTGTTTTTTGGATTTTACATGCTCTCTACTATGACAGTGGGCATCGGCCTTGGCAGACGACGTTGATGGCATTTCATCGTCTCGGCCATGACTAGTGGCAGCAGCTTCAGCACGATGTGGAAGTGGATATTGATCTTTCCCTATTTTAACCTCCACATTTTTGTTCTCCATATTTTCATGTGTGGAATTATATGCCAGTATCAATAGCAATGGCCTACTACTACTATATATACTGCGCACAACTAAAATGCACCACAGGTATAGAATGTAGATGGATAGTATACTTAATGACGACACAGAGGTAGGTACAGCAGTGGCCTTCCGTACCGTACTGCTATATATAGTATACTGGTGGTCACTGTGTCAGCAAACTGCAAAACTAAAATGCACCACAGGTATAGAATGTAGATGGATAGTATACTTAATGACGACACAGAGGTAGGTACAGCAGTGGCCTTCCGTACCGTACTGCTATATATAGTATACTGGTGGTCACTGTGTCAGCAAACTGCAAAACTAAAATGCACCACAGGTATAGAATGCAGATGGATAATATACTTATTGATGACATAGAGGTAGGTACAGCAGTGGCCTTCCGTACCGTACTGCTATATATAGTATACTGGTGGTCACTGTGTCAGCAAACTGCAAAACTAAAATGCACCACAGGTATAGAATGTAGATGGATATGGATAGTATACTTAATGACGACACAGAGGTAGGTACAGCAGTGGCCTTCCGTACCGTACAGCTATATATACTGGTGGTCACTGTGTCAGCAAAACTCTGCACTGTACTCCTCCTATATATTATACTGGTGGTCCCGACTCCCCAGTCCCCACAATAAAGCAGCACACTGAGCACAGATATGGAGTGTTTTTCAGGCAGACAACGTATAATGGTGGTCACTGTCAGCAAAACTCTGCACTGTACTCCTCCTATATAATATTAATTATACTGGTGGTCCCCAGTCCCCACAATAAAGCAGCACACTGAGCACAGATATGGAGTGTTTTTCAGGCAGACAACGTATACTGGTGGTCACTGTCAGCAAAACTCTGCACTGTACTCCTGCTATATAATACAGCTGCTCCCCAGTCCCCACAATTAAGCAGTGTGAGCACAGATATATGCAGCAAACTGAGCACAGATATGGAGCGTTTTTTTCAGGCAGAGAACGGATAACTGGTGGTCACTGATCAGCAAAACTCTGCACTGTACTCCTCCTATATTATACAGCTGCTCCCCAGTCCTCCCCACAATGAATTAAGCAATAATGCACAACCAAATTCAACAATAACGGAGAGGACGCCAGCCACGTCCTCTCCCTAACATTTCCAATGCACGAGTGAAAATGGCGGCGATGCGCGGCTGCTTATATAGAATCCGAATCTCGCAAGAATCCGACAGCGGGATGATGACGTTCGGGCGCGCTCGGGTTAACCGAGCCATTCGGGAGAATCCAAGTATGGCTCGGACCCGTGTAAAAAGGGTGAAGTTTGGGGGGGTTCGGTTTCCGAGAAACCGAACCCGCTCATCACTACTAAAATGTATTAATAATAAAATATTTCTTAAAACTCCGGTGGAGGGTAGAAAACACTGTGGAGGAGCCAGCATTTTGGTGTCATTCCAAAGCTTCTGCAGATTAAAATTATATGCAGCATGCCTATATTCTGTGTGTGACTGCAGCTGTATCTGCATATGAAATGATATGCTACAGTGTATTCCTGGAAATCACTGTAATGTAGCATTCCGTATGCAGATACAGCCACAGTCGCACACAGAATATAGGCATGGTGCATATCATTTTAATCAGCATAAGCTGCTTGTGCGTCCTAGTCACATAGTAATGCAAATAAATCACACTTACAGCAAAAAAAGGTGCCCAACGTTAGCATAGCTGGGCGGGAGCTGCCAGCTGACTCACACCAGGCATCTCCTGCTATATTGAGGCAAGATGTATGAGGACACATCTGTATCCAAGCAGAGGCACAGGTCACAGAGTTAGCGGCCACGTGAGCACTGCTTGTGGGTGAGTTGGTATAAATGCATTAATAATGTGCAGCATATGTGTAAGGGACATTATGTGTATAAGTGCACTAATAAAGGTTGACATAACGTATAAGGTGCATTATGTTTATAAGGACATTTATAATGTGTGTTATATGTGTAAGGGGCATTACTGTGTGGTATTATGTTTGTAAAGGCATTACTAATGTGTGGCATTATGGGTATAAGGTGCACTACTGTGTGGCGTAACATATAGAAAGGGCACTACTGTGTGGTCTAATGTGAATAAAGATCAATGTGGTGTGAGGTAATGTGAATAAGGGACTCTACTGTGAGGAGTAACGTATATAAGGTAAAGAGGTACTACTGTGTGATGTAACATGAATATGGGACACTATCACATGATATAATGTGAATAAAATTGCACTACTGTATGGCGTAATTTGAATTGGGGGTGCTATTCTGTAGCCATGTATGGGTGAGGGGTGATAGTGCTGGGAAAGGGGTGCGGGGTTGGAGGCGGAACTAGTGGCGTTGCTAGGGGCACCATCCAAAATCTTGCCTAGGGCATCATATTGGTTAGGGCCGGCTATGGACACCCGGGTTCGGTCCGCACCCCTCCTTGTGATGCCTCTGAAAAATAATAATGTAGTACAGTATATAAATAAACTTCAAACATATGCTGGAAATCTCATTACTAAGCATTCAGAAAACCACTATAAATGAACTTCTGGCAGGAAGAACATGAGGGAAATTATGGTGCAGTAATTAGTAATATGTGTGAGCTGTATAAATACCTGTTAATAAATAATAAATATAGCAATTCAGTATTGCTTCCAAAATCCATGAATCAGCAACTGTTAACATCCACTAGGAACAATTCAGTTGTGTATCTATCTGGTCTCCTCCACTTAGCCGGTGATCTATACGTGGTATAGTCAGTGGTTAAAGTGGGCCGGAACGGGGCGGAACTGCGTTCTGACACTTCTAATTGTAGGCGGAACCAGTTTCGCCTCCGCCCGGCCACCAAAAAGTGAAAGCTTCAGGACCCTGCTTTACTTTAAAGTTCAAATCTGCATTAGCAGCTGCCAGCCAATCTCTCCTCCAGCTTCAGAGCCAATCACGGCTCGTGGACCGCCAGCCAATGAGAAGCTGCAAAGTGGCAGCTTTTCATTGGCTGAAGGTCCGGCGATCCGTGATTGCTTCAAAAGAGCGGCCCCTTTTGAATAGCAGGCAGTGCGCCAGGCAGCCGATCCGTGACAGTAATGTCAGGACGGTCTGGCGGCGCTGCCAATAGCCGCGTCATGATGCTCCAGGCTCCGACGAGGGGGGGATGTGGAGGACGAGGACGAGCGGGGAGATTAGAGCAGCAGGGGATGAGATAGCGGGGCCAGGAGGATGATGAAAAAGCCGGAGGCAAGATGAGCGGAGGGGATGATTAGAGGAGCAGGGGGTGAGATAGGTGGGGGGATGATGAGAGGAGCAGGAGTGAGAGCAGGGGATAATGAGAGGAGCAGGGAGTGAGATAGGTGGGGGGATGAGAGAAGCAGGAGTGAGACAGCAGGGGATAATGAGAGGAGCAGGAGTGAGACGGCAGAGGATGATGAGAGGAGCAGGAGTGAGACGGCAGGGGATGATGAGAGGAGCAGGAGTGAGACGGTAGGGGATAATGAGAGGAGCAGGAGTGAGACCGCAGGGGATGATGAGAGGAGCAGGAGTGAGACGGCAGGGGATGATGAGAGGAGCAGGAGTGAGACGGCAGGGGATGATGAGAGGAGCAGGAGTGAGACGGCAGGGGATAATGAGAGAAACAGGAGTGAGACGGCAGGGGATGATGAGAAGAGCAGGAGTGAGACTGCAGGGGATAATGAGAGGAGCAGGGGGTGAGATGGCAGGGGATGATGAGAGGAGCAGGGGGTGAGATTGGGGTGGGGGTGGTGAGAGAAGCAGGGGGTGAGATTGGGGTGGAGGTGGTGAGAGAAGCAGGGGGTGAGATTGGGGTGGGGGTGGTGAGAGAAGCAGGGGGTGAGATGGGAGAGTAAGAGAAGCTGGGGCTGAGATGGGGAATGAGAGGAGCATAGAGTGAGAGGTTCGGGGAGAGATGGGAGAGTGAGAGGCACAGGGGTGAGATAGAAGCAGTGGCGGAAAGGGTAGCAGGGAGTGAGAGGTGTAGGGGTTAAGTAAAGGAATGAAAGATTCAGGTGATCAGACATAAAGGTGTATAGGGAATTCGGGTTGTCTAGGATGAAGATATGGACACAAGGAGAGTGACAAAGGAAACAAGAAAGCAGAAAGGACACATGGAAGACACAGAGGTGAGCAAAGGTTGTACATATCCTGATACATTGCACATTTCTAAATTTAAACACATTATAAAAATACCTATAGATTCAGTGGGGCACTACTACTACTGTGTAGAGATGAGCGGGTTCGGTTCCTCGGAATCCGAACCCGCCCGAACTTCATGTTTTTTTACACGGGTCCGAGCGACTCGGATCTTCCCGCCTTGCTCGGTTAACCCGAGCGCGCCCGAACGTCATCATGACGCTGTCGGATTCTCGCGAGGCTCGGATTCTATCGCGAGACTCGGATTCTATATAAGGAGCCGCGCGTCGCCGCCATTTTCACACGTGCATTGAGATTGATAGGGAGAGGACGTGGCTGGCGTCCTCTCCATTTAGATTAGAAGAGAGAGAGTGAGATTGAGACAGAGACACTTGATTTACTGGAGCTTAGGAGTACTAGAGAGTGCAGAGTTTACTAGTGACTGACCACTGACCAGTGACCACCAGTGCAGTTTTATTTAATATAATCCGTTCTCTGCCTGAAAAAAACGATACACAGTGACTCAGTCACATACCATATCTGTGCTCAGCCCAGTGTGCTGCATCATCTATGTATAATATCTGACTGTGCTCACACAGCTTAATTGTGGGGGAGACTGGGGAGCAGTTATAGGTTATAGCAGGAGCCAGGAGTACATACATATTATTAAAATTAAACAGTGCACACTTTTGCTGCAGGCAGGAGTGCCACTGCCAGTGTGACTGACCAGTGACCTGACCACACTGACCACCAGTATAGTATACTATATTGTGATTGCCTGAAAAAGTTAAACACTCGTCGTGTGACTTGTGTGGTGTTTTTTTTTTTATTCTATAAAAAACTCATTCTGCTGACAGACAGTGTCCAGCAGGTCCGTCATTATATAATATATACCTGTCCGGCTGCAGTAGTGATATATATATATTTTTTATATCATTATTTATCATCCAGTCGCAGCAGACACAGTACGGTAGTTCACGGCTGTAGCTACCTCTGTGTCGGCACTCGGCAGTCCATCCATAATTGTATACCACCTACCCGTGGTTTTTTTTTCTTTCTTCTTTATACATACTACATCTCATTATCATCCAGTCTATATTAGCAGCAGACACAGTACAGTACGGTAGTCCACGGCTGTAGCTACCTCTGTGTCGGCACTCGGCAGTCCATCCATAATTGTATACCACCTACCCGTGGTTTTTTTTTTTCTTTCTTCTTTATACATACTACATCTCATTATCATCCAGTCTATATTAGCAGCAGACACAGTACAGTACGGTAGTCCACGGCTGTAGCTACCTCTGTGTCGGCACTCGGCAGTCCGTCCATAATTGTATACCACCTACCCGTGGTTTTTTTTTCTTTCTTCTTTATACATACATACTACATCTCATTATCAACCAGTCTATATTAGCAGCAGACACAGTACAGTACGGTAGTCCACGGCTGTAGCTACCTCTGTGTCGGCACTCGGCAGTCCATCCATAATTGTATACCACCTACCCGTGGTTTTTTTTTCTTTCTTCTTTATACATACATACTACATCTCATTATCATCCAGTCTGTATTAGCAGCAGACACAGTACAGTACGGTAGTCCACGGCTGTAGCTACCTCTGTGTCGGCACTCGGCAGTCCATCCATAATTGTATACCACCTACCCGTGGTTTTTTTTTCTTTCTTCTTTATACATACTACATCTCATTATCATCCAGTCTATATTAGCAGCAGACACAGTACAGTACGGTAGTCCACGGCTGTAGCTACCTCTGTGTCGGCACTCGGCAGTCCATCCATAATTGTATACCACCTACCCGTGGTTTTTTTTTCTTTCTTCTTTATACATACATACTACATCTCATTATCAACCAGTCTATATTAGCAGCAGACACAGTACAGTACGGTAGTCCACGGCTGTAGCTACCTCTGTGTCGGCACTCGGCAGTCCATCCATAATTGTATACCACCTACCCGTGGTTTTTTTTTCTTTCTTCTTTATACATACATACTACATCTCATTATCAACCAGTCTATATTAGCAGCAGACACAGTACAGTACGGTAGTCCACGGCTGTAGCTACCTCTGTGTCGGCACTCGGCAGTCCATCCATAATTGTATACCACCTACCCGTGGTTTTTTTTTCTTTCTTCTTTATACATACTACATCTCATTATCATCCAGTCTATATTAGCAGCAGACACAGTACAGTACGGTAGTCCACGGCTGTAGCTACCTCTGTGTCGGCACTCGGCAGTCCGTCCATAATTGTATACCACCTACCCGTGGTTTTTTTTTCTTTCTTCTTTATACATACATACTACATCTCATTATCATCCAGTCTATATTAGCAGCAGACACAGTACAGTACGGTAGTCCACGGCTGTAGCTACCTCTGTGTCGGCACTCGGCAGTCCATTCATAATTGTATACTAGTATCCATCCATCGCCATTGTTTACCTGAGGTGCCTTTTAGTTGTGCCTATTAAAATATGGAGAACAAAAATGTTGAGGTTCCAAAATTAGGGAAAGATCAAGATCCACTTCCACCTCGTGCTGAAGCTGCTGCCACTAGTCATGGCCGAGACGATGAAATGCCAGCAACGTCGTCTGCCAAGGCCGATGCCCAATGTCATAGTACAGAGCATGTCAAATCCAAAACACCAAATATCAGTAAAAAAAGGACTCCAAAACCTAAAATAAAATTGTCGGAGGAGAAGCGTAAACTTGCCAATATGCCATTTACCACACGGAGTGGCAAGGAACGGCTGAGGCCCTGGCCTATGTTCATGGCTAGTGGTTCAGCTTCACATGAGGATGGAGGCACTCAGCCTCTCGCTAGAAAAATGAAAAGACTCAAGCTGGCAAAAGCAGTAGCACCGCAAAGAACTGTGCGTTCTTCGAAATCCCAAATCCACAAGGAGAGTCCAATTGTGTCGGTTGCGATGCCTGACCTTCCCAACACTGGACGTGAAGAGCATGTGCCTTCCACCATTTGCACGCCCCCTGCAAGTGCTGGAAGGAGCACCCGCAGTCCAGTTCCTGATAGTCAGATTGAAGATGTCAGTGTTGAAGTACACCAGGATGAGGAGGATATGGGTGTTGCTGGCGCTGGGGAGGAAATTGACAAGGAGGATTCTGATGGTGAGGTGGTTTGTTTAAGTCAGGCACCCGGGGAGACACCTGTTGTCCGTGGGAGGAATATGGCCGTTGACATGCCTGGTGAAAATACCAAAAAAATCAGCTCTTCGGTGTGGAACTATTTCAACAGAAATGCGGACAACAGGTGTCAAGCCGTGTGTTCCCTTTGTCAAGCTGTAATAAGTAGGGGTAAGGACGTTAACCACCTCGGAACATCCTCCCTTATACGTCACCTGCAGCGCATTCATAATAAGTCCGTGACAAGTTCAAAAACTTTGGGTGACAGCGGAAGCAGTCCACTGACCAGTAAATCCCTTCCTCTTGTAACCAAGCTCACGCAAACCACCCCACCAACTCCCTCAGTGTCAATTTCCTCCTTCCCCAGGAATGCCAATAGTCCTGCAGGCCATGTCACTGGCAATTCTGACGAGTCCTCTCCTGCCTGGGATTCCTCCGATGCATCCTTGCGTGTAACGCCTACTGCTGCTGGCGCTGCTGTTGTTGCTGCTGGGAGTCGATGGTCATCCCAGAGGGGAAGTCGTAAGCCCACTTGTACTACTTCCAGTAAGCAACTGACTGTTCAACAGTCCTTTGCGAGGAAGATGAAATATCACAGCAGTCATCCTGCTGCAAAGCGGATAACTGAGGCCTTGACAACAATGTTGGTGTTAGACGTGCGTCCGGTATCCGCCGTTAGTTCACAGGGAACTAGACAATTTATTGAGGCAGTGTGCCCCCGTTACCAAATACCATCTAGGTTCCACTTCTCTAGGCAGGCGATATCGAAAATGTACACGGACCTCAGAAAAAGACTCACCAGTGTCCTAAAAAATGCAGCTGGACCCAATGTCCACTTAACCACGGACATGTGGACAAGTGGAGCAGGGCAGGGTCAGGACTATATGACTGTGACAGCCCACTGGGTAGATGTATGGACTCCCGTCGCAAGAACAGCAGCGGTGGCACCAGTAGCAGCATCTCGCAAACGCCAACTCTTTCCTAGGCAGGCTACGCTTTGTATCACCGCTTTCCAGAATACGCACACAGCTGAAAACCTCTTACGGCAACTGAGGAAGATCATCGCGGAATGGCTTACCCCAATTGGACTCTCCTGTGGATTTGTGGCATCGGACAACGCCAGCAATATTGTGTGTGCATTAAATATGGGCAAATTCCAGCACGTCCCATGTTTTGCACATACCTTGAATTTGGTGGTGCAGAATTTTTTAAAAAACGACAGGGGCGTGCAAGAGATGCTGTCGGTGGCCAGAAGAATTGCGGGACACTTTCGGCGTACAGGCACCACGTACAGAAGACTGGAGCACCACCAAAAACTACTGAACCTGCCCTGCCATCATCTGAAGCAAGAAGTGGTAACGAGGTGGAATTCAACCCTCTATATGCTTCAGAGGTTGGAGGAGCAGCAAAAGGCCATTCAAGCCTATACAATTGAGCACGATATAGGAGGTGGAATGCACCTGTCTCAAGCGCAGTGGAGAATGATTTCAACGTTGTGCAAGGTTCTGATGCCCTTTGAACTTGCCACACGTGAAGTCAGTTCAGACACAGCCAGCCTGAGTCAGGTCATTCCCCTCATCAGGCTTTTGCAGAAGAAGCTGGAGACATTGAAGGAGGAGCTAACACGGAGTGATTCCGCTAGGCATGTGGGACTTGTGGATGGAGCCCTTAATTCGCTTAACAAGGATTCACGGGTGGTCAATCTGTTGAAATCAGAGCACTACATTTTGGCCACCGTGCTCGATCCTAGATTTAAAGCCTACCTTGGATCTCTCTTTCCGGCAGACACAAGTCTGCTGGGGTTGAAAGACCTGCTGGTGAGAAAATTGTCAAGTCAAGCGGAACGCGACCTGTCAACATCTCCTCCTTCACATTCTCCCGCAACTGGGGGTGCGAGGAAAAGGCTCAGAATTCCGAGCCCACCCGCTGGCGGTGATGCAGGGCAGTCTGGAGCGACTGCTGATGCTGACATCTGGTCCGGACTGAAGGACCTGACAACGATTACGGACATGTCGTCTACTGTCACTGCATATGATTCTCTCAACATTGAAAGAATGGTGGAGGATTATATGAGTGACCGCATCCAAGTAGGCACGTCACACAGTCCGTACTTATACTGGCAGGAAAAAGAGGCAATTTGGAGGCCCTTGCACAAACTGGCTTTATTCTACCTAAGTTGCCCTCCCACAAGTGTGTACTCCGAAAGAGTGTTTAGTGCCGCCGCTCACCTTGTCAGCAATCGGCGTACGAGGTTACATCCAGAAAATGTGGAGAAGATGATGTTCATTAAAATGAATTATAATCAATTCCTCCGCGGAGACATTGACCAGCAGCAATTGCCTCCACAAAGTACACAGGGAGCTGAGATGGTGGATTCCAGTGGGGACGAATTGATAATCTGTGAGGAGGGGGATGTACACGGTGATATATCGGAGGATGATGATGAGGTGGACATCTTGCCTCTGTAGAGCCAGTTTGTGCAAGGAGAGATTAATTGCTTCTTTTTTGGGGGGGGTCCAAACCAATTCGTCATATCAGTCACAGTCGTGTGGCAGACCCTGTCACTGAAATGATGGGTTGGTTAAAGTGTGCATGTCCTGTTTATACAACATAAGGGTGGGTGGGAGGGCCCAAGGACAATTCCATCTTGCACCTCTTTTTTCTTTTATTTTTCTTTGCGTCATGTGCTGTTTGGGGAGGGTTTTTTGGAAGGGACATCCTGCGTGACACTGCAGTGCCACTCCTAGATGGGCCCGGTGTTTGTGTCGGCCACTAGGGTCGCTTATCTTACTCACACAGTCAGCTACCTCATTGCGCCTCTTTTTTTCTTTGCGTCATGTGCTGTTTGGGGAGGGTTTTTTGGAAGGGCCATCCTGCGTGACACTGCAGTGCCACTCCTAGATGGGCCCGGTGTTTGTGTCGGCCACTAGGGTCGCTTATCTTACTCACACAGTCAGCTACCTCATTGCGCCTCTTTTTTTCTTTGCGTCATGTGCTGTTTGGGGAGGGTTTTTTGGAAGGGACATCCTGCGTGACACTGCAGTGCCACTCCTAGATGGGCCCGGTGTTTGTGTCGGCCACTAGGGTCGCTTATCTTACTCACACAGTCAGCTACCTCATTGCGCCTCTTTTTTTCTTTGCGTCATGTGCTGTTTGGGGAGGGTTTTTTGGAAGGGACATCCTGCGTGACACTGCAGTGACACTCCTAGATGGGCCCGGTGTTTGTGTCGGCCACTAGGGTCGCTTATCTTACTCACACAGTCAGCTACCTCATTGCGCCTCTTTTTTTCTTTGCGTCATGTGCTGTTTGGGGAGGGTTTTTTGGAAGGGACATCCTGCGTGACACTGCAGTGCCACTCCTAGATGGGCCCGGTGTTTGTGTCGGCCACTAGGGTCGCTAATCTTACTCACACAGCTACCTCATTGCGCCTCTTTTTTTCTTTGCGTCATGTGCTGTTTGGGGAGGGTTTTTTGGAAGGGACATCCTGCGTGACACTGCAGTGCCACTCCTAGATGGGCCCGGTGTTTGTGTCGGCCACTAGGGTCGCTTATCTTACTCACACAGCGACCTCGGTGCAAATTTTAGGACTAAAAATAATATTGTGAGGTGTGAGGTATTCAGAATAGACTGAAAATGAGTGGAAATTATGGTTTTTGAGGTTAATAATACTTTGGGATCAAAATGACCCCCAAATTCTATGATTTAAGCTGTTTTTTAGGGTTTTTTGAAAAAAACACCCGAATCCAAAACACACCCGAATCCGACAAAAAAAATTCGGTGAGGTTTTGCCAAAACGCGGTCGAACCCAAAACACGGCCGCGGAACCGAACCCAAAACCAAAACACAAAACCCGAAAAATTTCAGGCGCTCATCTCTACTACTGTGGGCATTGTGTGTGTAAAAGGCACTAATATGTGGGGCAATGTGAATTAGATTGTGCTACTGTGAGGCGTTATTTTAAATTAGTACTATTGTGTGGCCACGCCCATTCCTAGTGAGGTCACCCCCCCTTTTTTGCAGAGTGCGCCTTTGGAGCACGGGTGATGAGTTCCCCCACCTCTCCAGGACCACTTTAAGCCCTGGGTATAGTGTATAATAAAAATTAATTTATCAGTAGTCAATTCCCCCAGATAAACGTGACTAGTCATAATGGCATAATTAAGTGCCAGCAGTACAGAGAATTGGACCTCCAAAGGTGGGACTATAGAACTTTGGTATTGGCTCAACAGGACTTGTTGATGAGGATACTGTGGGCCTGAATCAGAGAAGAATACTAATGCAGCTGCAAGTGCCATTTTCTCCGCAACACAACTGCAGATATCGGCAAGTGAAGCTGCCGCCAGAGATGAAAAGAGATGCCCATCGGAGCTACCGCAAGTCATTCGCAATTGTGTATACATACATAGCCTATACGCAGAACAAGGAACATCGGGCTTAAGGGATAGCCCTATGGCTACACAGTCTAGAGCCGGCAGTAGTCACGCAGGTGCCATGTTTTTGTACGTTAAGGCATGGACCTGAGATCATATACACACCCCCAAAATGGCCAAGACACACCTGTATTTTTGCAACCACTCCACGCTAACACCATGTTAATACCCCACAACAGTCACTTCCTGTCAATCACTTTGCTATGGAATCCTCATTGCGTGCGGGTAAGCATTGGCACCTTGCTTTTTTGCAGAATTTGCAATCCTTAGTTTTGCATGCTGGGGGGCCGCCCATCACAGGGCAAGGCAGCCCACGCATTAATTGTGAATGCGCCACAATTAGTGCGCAGCCACAGAAAGTAGGGAAGCCTCCTGCCAGCGCAGCCTAGCTGCGATGGCAGAGGTACGCCACCATCTTTTTGATCGGAGCAGCTGCATGTGACATCATGCAGCCACCCCGATCACACTCATGCCACGCACCTTGTTCGGATGCCACTACTTTCGTTTTCCTGCCACCGCCCTTACAACGCTCCGTTTCTGCCTTGGAAACGGAGCCTTGCCACCCCCCTTTCCCATCCCACGAACGCATCTGCCTGATTGACAGGCAGAGGCATTCGCATTTACTGTGTGTTACCCATAGTAAATGCGGGCGCATGCACAGGACGGGTCCTGCGCATGCACCCACCTGGCGAATGCAAAAATTCCGGTTGGATCATGATTTGCGATCCAACCTGGCCCTTAGACAGTAGGTTGCTCCAATTTTCTTCTTTTCTCAGTGGTTGAAGGGGGGTGGGGGCTAAAATATGAACGAATGACCCAATGTCACTCATGCCGGGGCTGATGAATTGTTGAGGGCATGTAAGTTTTGTGGAGAACTTTGTGTTCTTCCAATACAGGTGATACAGAGTGAAAACCAAACACCTGCAGCTGAAAGGGTATAAGCGGGTGGTATGTTCTGAACATAAAACTAAATACCCCTTTCACATCGCACAAATAACCCGGTATCGACACGGCATATTGCCGTGTCGAAACGGGTCAGTGTGCGATGTGAAAGCACCTTTACCGAATTAGCGGGTCGCCTGACCCGGTAATTCAAATCGGTTAAAAATAAGGGTTATTACCGGGTTGAATACCGGGTCAGGTGCAGTGTGAATGGGAGCCTTTTCGATGCGACGCGGCTCCCATTCACAGCATAGGGAGAGGCGGCGCAGGAGATGAGCTCATCTCCCAGCGCCACCTCCACCCCCGCCCCTGCTGCTGCTGCGCCCCCCGCTGCTGTGGCAACCGACCCGGTATATTGCCGGGTCAGAAAGCCAGCAGAGGAGAGCAAATGCCGGATCCCACCCGGTAAGGACACGTTTCTCTTACCGGGTAGGATCCGGCATTTGCGATCCTAAAGCAGCATAAGTGTTGTCACTAGCATCCTATTGCATGCTAATGAAGGATGGAACATGTTTGTTTCGATGTTCATTAGCATCACCCCAGTGTGTACACACGATTAGGGCTGACGGGGATTCGTTCTGACATCGTAATGAATCCCCGTCGCTCTAGTGTGTACCCGGCATTAATGTGTACATCTTGCCACAATCGTACTAAACCAATTCAATTCAATTATTATTATCCTTTATTTATATGGAACCACAAAGGGTCTGCAGCACTTTACAAGGTACAGTACATAAAAAGAAACAGTATAAGCAAAACAAGAAACAATAGCAGCTTCAGGGGCGTCTCTAGAGAGGAGGGGACCCGTGTGCAGACTCCGTGTGTGGGCCCCCTCCTCTCCCGTAGCACAGTACCAGAGTCTACAGCGCATGCGCAGGACTCCGAAAAATGGCCGCCGCACCATTTTTTTGGAGTCCTGCGTAAGCACTGTAGACTCTGGCACTGTGCCAGAGTCTCTCGTGGTCAGTGCACTAGCAGCGGCGCAACGGTGACGGGAGAGGAGGTGGCCCACACACGGTCAGCGATGGACTCCGGAAAGGTAAGTATAGGAGAAATGGGTGCAGTGTGGGCCCCCCCCGGTACTCAGGGGCCCGTGTGCACCGCACACACTGCACCCTTTATAGAAACGCCAATGAGCGGCTAACAGTATAGAACATTATAGGACAAGGTTTATAAATATAGCTGCATCAGTAGTAGTGATGAGCGGGTTCGGTTTCTCGGAGACCGTACCCCCCCGAACTTTACCCTTTTTACACGGGTCCGAGCCATACTCGGATTCTCCCGTATGGCTCGGTTAACCCGAGCGTGCCCGAACGTCATCATCCCGCTGTCGGATTCTCGCGAGATTCGGATTCTATATAAGCAGCCGCGCGTCGCCGCCATTTTCACACGTGCATTGGAGATGATAGGGAGAGGACGTGGCTGGCGTCCTCTCCGTTTATTTATTGTAGAAGAGACAGTTGATTGCTTGTTTATTACTAATTGTGGGGAGGATTGGGGAGCAGCTGTTAGGAGTACAGTGCAGAGTTTTGCTGATAAGTGACCACCAGTTTTTATCCGTTCTCTGCCTGAAAAAAACGCTCCATACCATATCTGTGCTCAGTGTGCTGCATGATATATCTGTGCTGAGTGCTCACACTGCTTAATTGTGGGGACTGGGGAGCAGCTATAGCAGGAGTACAGTGCAGAGTTTTGCTGACAGTGACCACCAGTATACGTTGTCTGCCTGAAAAACACTCGATATCTGTGCTCACAGTGTGCTGCTTTATTGTGGGGACTGGGGACCACCAGTATAATTAATATTATATAGAAGGAGTACAGTGCAGAGTGCACTGCTGTACCTACCTCTGTGTCGTCACTCGTCATCCATTAAGTATACTATCCATCTACATTGCATACCTGTGGTGCATTTTAGACTAGTTTAGCAGTTTGCTGACAGTGTCCACCGGTATACTATATATAGCACTACGGTAGGCCACTGCTGTACCTACCTCTGTGTCGTCACTCGTCATCCATTAAGTATACTATCCATCTACATTGTATACCTGTGGTGCATTTTAGACTAGTTTAGCAGTTTGCTGACAGTGTCCACCAGTATACTATATATAGCAGTACGGTAGGCCACTGCTGTACCTACCTCTGTGTCGTCACTCGTCATCCATTAAGTATACTATCCATCTACATTGTATACCTGTGGTGCATTTTAGACTAGTTTAGCAGTTTGCTGACAGTGTCCACCAGTATACTATATATAGCAGTACGGTAGGCCACTGCTGTACCTACCTCTGTGTCGTCACTTGTCATCCATTAAGTATACTATCCATCTACATTGTATACCTGTGGCGCATTTTAGACTAGTTTAGCAGTTTGCTGACAGTGTCCACCGGTATACTATATATAGCAGTACGGTAGGCCACTGCTGCACCTACCTCTGTGTCGTCACTCGTCATCCATTAAGTATACTATCCATCTACATTGTATACCTGTGGTGCATTTTAGACTAGTTTAGCAGTTTGCTGACAGTGTCCACCGGTATACTATATATAGCAGTACGGTAGGCCACTGCTGTACCTACCTCTGTGTCGTCACTCGTCATCCATTAAGTATACTATCCATCTACATTGTATACCTGTGGTGCATTTTAGACTAGTTTAGCAGTTTGCTGACAGTGTCCACCATATAATTCCACACATTAAAATATGGAGAACAAAAATGTGGAGGTTAAAAAAAATAAGAATTTACTTACCGATAATTCTATTTCTCATAGTCAGTAGTGGATGCTGGGGACTCCGTAAGGACCATGCTGGGGACTCCGTAAGGACCATGGGGAATAGCGGCTCCGCAGGAGACTGGGCACATCTAAAGAAAGCTTTAGGACTATCTGGTGTGCACTGGCTCCTCCCCCTATGACCCTCCTCCAAGCCTCAGTTAGGATACTGTGCCCGGACGAGCGTACACAATAAGGAAGGATTTTGAATCCCGGGTAAGACTCATACCAGCCACACCAATCACACCGTATAACCTGTGATCTGAACCCAGTTAACAGCATGATAACAGAGGAGCCTCTGAAAGATGACTCACAACAATAATAACCCGATTTTTGTAACAATAACTATGTACAAGTATTGCAGACAATCCGCACTTGGGATGGGCGCCCAGCATCCACTACGGACTATAAGAAATAGAATTATCGGTAAGTAAATTCTTATTTTCTCTAACGTCCTAAGTGGATGCTGGGGACTCCGTAAGGACCATGGGGATTATACCAAAGCTCCCAAACGGGCGGGAGAGTGCGGATGACTCTGCAGCACCAAATGAGAGAACTCCAGGTCCTCCTCAGCCAGGATATCAATTTTGTAGAATTTTACAAACGTATTTGCTTCTGACCAAGTAGCTGCTCGGCAAAGTTGTAAAGCCGAGACCCCTCGGGCAGCCGCCCAAGATGAGCCCACCTTCCTTGTGGAGTGGGCATTTACAGATTTTTGGCTGTGGCAGGCCTGCCACAGAATGTGCAAGCTGAATTGTACTACAAATCCAACGAGCAATAGTCTGCTTAGAAGCAGGAGCACCCAGCTTGTTGGGTGTACACAGGATAAACAGCGAGTCAGATTTCCTGACTCCAGCCGTCCTGGAAACATATATTTTCAGGGCACTGACAACGTCTAGCAACTTGGAGGCCTCCAAGTCCCTAGTAGCCGCATGCACCACCAATAGGTTGGTTCAGGTGAGACGCTGAAACCACCTTGGGGAGAAACTGAGGACGAGTCCTCAATTCCGCCCTGTCCGAATGGAAAATCAGATAAGGGCTTTTTCAGGATAAAGC
The DNA here is from genome assembly GCF_028390025.1 of Pseudophryne corroboree. Lineage (NCBI taxonomy): Eukaryota > Metazoa > Chordata > Amphibia > Anura > Myobatrachidae > Pseudophryne > Pseudophryne corroboree. The sequence goes on along the minus strand of NC_086453.1, from coordinate 98,431,145 downwards.
CGCCAATTCTGACACGCGCCTGGCCCAGGCCAGGGCCAACAGCATGACCACTTTCCATGTGAGATATTTTAACTCCACAGATTTAAGTGGTTCAAACCAATGTGACTTTTGGAACCCAAAACTACATTGAGATCCCAAAGTGCCACTGGAGGCACAAAAGGAGGCTGTATATGCAGTACCCCTTTTACAAACGTCTGAACTTCAGGGACTGAAGCTAGTTCTTTTTGGAAGAAAATTGACAGGGCCGAAATTTGAACCTTAATGGACCCCAATTTCAGGCCCATAGACACTCCTGTTTGCAGGAAATGTAGGAATCGACCCAGTTGAATTTCCTCCGTCGGGCCTTACTGGCCTCGCACCACGCAACATATTTTCGCCAATTGCGGTGATAATGTTTTTGCGGTTACATCCTTCCTGGCTTTGATCAGGATAGGGATGACTTCATCCGGAATGCCTTTTTTCCTTCAGGATCCGGCGTTCAACCGCCATGCCGTCAAACGCAGCCGCGGTAAGTCTTGGAACAGACAGGGTCCTTGCTGGAGCAGGTCCCTTCTTAGAGGTAGAGGCCACGGATCCTCCGTGAGCATCTCTTGAAGTTCCGGTTACCAAGTCCTTCTTGGCCAATCCGGAACCACGAATATAGTGCTTACTCCTCTCCATCTTATCAATCTCAGTACCTTGGGTATGAGAGGCAGAGGAGGGAACACATACCCTGACTGGTACACCCACGGTGTTACCAGAGCGTCTACAGCTTATTGCCTGAGGGTCCCTGGACCTGGCGCAATACCTGTCGAGTTTTTAATCATGTGGAAGACTTCTGGGTGAAGTCCCCACTCTCCCGGGTGGAGGTCGTGCTGAGGAAGTCTGCTTCCCAGTTGTCCACTCCCGGAATGAATACTGCTGACAGTGCTATCACATGATTTTCCGCCCAGCGAAGAATCCTTGCAGCTTCTGCCATTGCCCTCCTGCTTCTTGTGCCACCCTGTCTGTTTACGTGGGTGACTGCCGTGATGTTGTCCGACTGGATCAACACCGGCTGACCTTGAAGCAGAGGTCTTGCTAAGCTTAGAGCATTGTAAATGTCCCTTAGCTTCAGGATATTTATGTGAAGTGATGTCTCCAGGCTTGACCATAAGCCCTGGATATTCCTTCCCTGTGTGACTGCTCCCCAGCCTCGCAGGCTGGCATCAGTGGTCACCAGGACCCAGTCCTGAATGCCTAATCTGCGGCCCTCTAGAAGATGAGCACTCTGCAACCACCACAGGAGGGACACCCTTGTCCTTGGTGACAGGGTTATCCGCTGATGCATCTGAAGATGCGATCCGGACCATTTGTCCCGCAGGTCCCACTGGAAAGTTCTTGCGTGGAATCTGCCGAATGGGATTGCTTCATAGGAAGCCACCATTTTACCCAGAACCCTTGTGCATTGATGCACTGAGACTTGGCTCGGTTTTAGGAGGTTCCTGACTAGCTCGGATAACTCCCTGGCTTTCTCCTCCGGGAGAAACACCTTTTTCTGGACTGTGTCCAGGATCATCCCTAGGAACAGAAGACACGTCGTCGGAACCAGGTGCGATTTTGGAATATTGAGAATCCAATCGTGCTGCCGCAACACTACCTGAGATAGTGCTACACCGACCTCCAACTGTTCCCTGGATCTTACCCTTATCAGGGAATTGTCCAAGGAAGGGATAACTAAAATTCACTTCCTTCGAAGGAATATCATCATTTCGGCCATTACCTTGGTAAAGACCCGGGGTGCCGTGTACCATCCATACGGCAGCGTCTGAACTGATAGTGACAGTTCTGTACCATAAACCTGAGGTACCCTTGGTGAGAAGGGTAAATTTTGACATGAAGGTAAGCATCCTTGATGTCCCGAGACATCATGTAGTCCCCTTCTTCCAGGTTCGCAATCACTGCTCTGAGTGACTCAATCTTGAATTTGAACCTCTGTACGTAAGTGTTCAAAGATTTTAGATTTAGAATCGGTCTCACCGAGCCGTCCGGCTTCACCCCGTTCCCTGTTGCAGGAGGGGTATCTTGATTATCACCTGCTGGGAATACAGCTTGTGAATGGCTTCCAAAACTGTCTCCCTGTCAGAAGGAGACATCGGTAAAGCCGACTTTAGGAAACGGCGAGGGGGAGACGTCTCGAATTCTAATTTGTACCCCTGAGATATCACCTGAAGGATCCAGGGGTCTACTTGCGAGTGAGCCCACTGCGCGCTGAAATTCATTGAGACGGGCCCCCCACCGTGCCTGATTCTGCTTGTAAAGCCCCAGCGTATACTGAGGGCTTGGCAGAGGCGGGAGAGGGTTTCTGTTCCTGGGAACTGGCTGATTTCTGCAGCCTTTTTCCTCTCCCTCTGTCACGGGGCAGAAATGAGGAACCTTTTGCCCGCTTGTCCACGAAAAGACTGCGCCTGATAATACGGCGTCTTCTCATGTTGAGAGGCGACCTGGGGTACAAACGTGGAATTCCCAGCTGTTGCCGTGGCCACCAGGTCTGAAAGACCGACCCCGAATAACTCCTCCCTTAATAAAGCAATACTTCCAAATGCCGTTTGGAATACGCATCACCTGACCACTAAGAAGCTCAGGAGAGCCCCTAGTGTGCACCCTTCTCGTTCGGGCACAGAGATCTAACTGAGGCTTGGAGGAGGGTCATAGGGGGAGGAGCCAGTGCACACCAGAGAGTCCTAAAGCTTTCTTTAGATGTGCCCAGTCTCCTGCGGAGCCGCTATTCCCCATGGTCCTTACGGAGTCCCCAGCATGGTCCTTACGGAGTCCCCAGCATCCACTTAGGACGTTAGAGAAATAGGGAAAGATCAAGATCCACTTCCACCTCGTGCTGAAGCTGCTGCCACTAGTCATGGCCGAGACGATGAAATGCCATCAACGTCGTCTGCCAAGGCCGATGCCCAATTTCATAGTAGAGAGCATGTAAAATCCAAAACACAAAAGTTCAGTAAAATGACCCAAAAATCAAAATTAAAAGTGTCTGAGGAGAAGCGTAAACTTGCCAATATGCCATTTACGACACGGAGTGGCATGGAACGGCTGAGGCCCTGGCCTATGTTCATGGATAGTGGTTCAGCTTCAAATGAGGATGGAAGCACTCATCCTCTCGCTAGAAAACAGAAAAGACTTAAGCTGGCAAAAGCACAGCAAAGAACTGTGCGTTCTTTGAAATCACAAATACCCAAGGAGAGTCCAATTGTGTTGGTTGCGATGCCTGACCTTCCCAACACTGGACGGGAAGAGCTTGCACCTTCCACCATTTGCACGCCCCCTGCAAGTGCTGGAAGGAGCACCCGCAGTCAAGTTCCTGATAGTCAAATTGAAGATGTCAGTTTTAAAGTACACCAGGATGAGGATATGGGTGTTGCTGGCGCTGGGGAGGAAATTGACAAGGAGGATTCTGATGGTGAGGTGGTTTGTTTAAGTCAGGCACCCGGGGAGACACCTGTTGTCCGTGGGAGGAATATGGCCATTGACATGCCTGGTCAAAATACAAAAAAAATCAGCTCTTCGGTGTGGAATTATTTCAACACAAATGCGGACAACAGGTGTCAAGCCGTGTGTTGCCTTTGTCAAGCTGTAATAAGTAGGGGTAAGGACGTTAACCACCTCGGAACATCCTCCCTTATACGTCACCTGCAGCGCATTCATCATAAGTCAGTGACAAGTTCAAAAACTTTGGGTGACAGCGGATGCAGTCAACTGACCACTAAATCCCTTCCTCTTGTAACCAAGCTCCTGCAAACCACACCACCAACTCCCTCAGTGTCAATTTCCTCCTTACCCAGGAAAGCCAATAATCCTGCAGGCCATGTCACTGGCAAGTCTGACGAGTCCTCTCCTGCCTGGGATTCCTCCGATGCATCCTTGAGTGTAACGCCTACTGCTGCTGGCGCTGCTGTTGTTGCTGCTGGGAGTCGATCGGCATCCCAGAGGGGAAGTCGAAAGACCACTTGTACTACTTCCAGTAAGCAATTGACTGTACAACAGTCCTTTGCGAGGAAGATGAAATATCACAGCAGTCATCCTGCTGCAAAGCGGATAACTGAGGCCTTGGCAGACTGGGCGGTGAGAAACGTGGTTCCGGTATCCATCGTTAATTCAGAGCCAACTATAGACTTGATTGAGGTACTGTGTCCCCGGTACCAAATACCATCTAGGTTCCATTTCTCTAGGCAGGCGATACCGAAAATGTACACAGACCTCCGAAAAAGACTCACCAGTGTCCTAAAAAATGCAGTTGTACCCAATGTCCACTTAACCACGGACAAGTGGAGCAGGGCAGACTCAGGACTATATGACTGTGACAGCCCACTGGGTAGATATATTGCCTCCCGCAGCAAGAACAGCAGCGGCGGCACCAGTAGCAGCATCTCGCAAACGCCAACTCGTTCCTAGGCAGGCTACGCTTTGTATCACCGCTTTCCAGAATAGGCACACAGCTGAAAACCTCTTACGGCAACTGAGGAAGATCATCGCAGAATGGCTTACCCCAATTGGACTCTCCTGGGGATTTGTGACATCAGACAATGCCAGCAATATTGTGCGTGCATTACATCTGGGCAAATTCCAGCACGTCCCATGTTTTGCACATACCTTGAATTTGGTGGTGCAGAATTATTTAAAAAACGACAGGGGCATGCAAGAGATGCTGTCGGTGGCCCGAAGAATTGCGGCCCACTTTCGGCGTTCAGGCACCGCGTACAGAATACTGGAGCACCACCAAACATACCTGAACCTGCCCTGCCATCATCTGAAGCAAGAGGTGGTAACGAGGTGGAATTCAACCCTCTATATGCTTCAGAGGATGGAGGAGCATCAAAAGGCCATTCAAGCCTATACATCTGGCCACGATATAGGCAAAGGAGGGGGAATGCACCTGACTCAAGCGCAGTGGAGAATGATTTCAACGTTGTGCAAGGTTCTGCAACCCTTTGAACTTGCCACACGTGAAGTCAGTTCAGACACTGCCAGCCTGAGTCAGGTCATTCCCCTCATCAGGCTTTTGCAGAAGAAGCTGGAGACATTGAAGGAGGAGCTAAAACAGAGCGATTCCGCTAGGCATGTGGGACTTGTGGATGGAGCCCTTAATTTGCTTAACCAGGATTCACGGGTGGTCAATCTGTTGAAATCAGAGCACTACATTTTGGCCACCGTGCTCGATCCTAGATTTAAAACCTACGTTGTATCTCTCTTTCCGGCAGACACAAGTCTGCAGAGGTTCAAAGACCTGCTGGTGAGAAAATTGTCAAGTCAAGCGGAACGTGACCCGTCAACAGCTCCTCCTTCACATTCTCCCGCAACTGGGGGTGCGAGGAAAAGGATAAGAATTCCGAGCCCACCCGCTGGCGGTGATGCAGGGCAGTCTGGAGCGAGTGCTGACATCTGGTCCGGACTGAAGGACCTGCCAACGATTACTGACATGTCGTCTACTGTCACTGCATATGATTCTGTCAGCATTGAAAGAATGGTGGAGGATTATATGAGTGACCGCATCCAAGTAGGCACGTCAGACAGTCCATACGTATACTGGCAGGAAAAAGAGGCAATTTGGAGGCCCTTGCACAAACTGGCTTTATTCTACCTAAGTTGCCCTCCCTCCAGTGTGTACTCCCGAAAGAGTGTTTAGTGCAGCCGCTCACCTTGTCAGCAATCGGCGTACGAGGTTACTTCCAGAAAATGTGGAGAAGATGATGTTCATCAAAATGAATTATAATCAATTCCTGCGTGGAGACATTCACCAGCAATTGCCTCCTGAAAGTACACAGGGACCTGAGATGGTGGATTCCAGTGGGGACGAATTAATAATCTGTGAGGAGGGGGATGTACAGAGTGAAAGGGGTGAGGAATCGGAGGATGATGATGAGGAGGACATCTTGCCTCTGTAGAGCCAGTTTGTGCAAGGAGAGATTGATTGATTGAAGGGCCATCCTGCCTGACACTGCAGTGCCACTCCTAGATGGGCCAGGTGTTTGTGTCGGCCACTTGGGTCGCTTAGCTTAGTCACACAGCTACCTCATTGCGCCTCTTTTTTTCTTTGCATCATGTGATGTTTGGGGACTATTTTTTTGAAGGGCCATCCTGCCTGACACTGCAGTGCCACTCCTAGATGGGCCAGGTGTTTGTGTCGGCCACTTGTGTCGCTTAGCTTAGTCACACAGCGACCTTGGTGCGCCTCTTTTTTTCTTTGCATCATGTGCTGTTTGGGGAGTATTTTTTTGAAGGGCCATCCTGCCTGACACTGCAGTGCCACTCCTAGATGGGCCAGGTTTTTGTGTCGGCCACTTGTGTCGCTTAGCTTAGTCACACAGCGACCTTGGTGCGCCTCTTTTTTTCTTTGCATCATGTGCTGTTTAGGGAGTATTTTTTTGAAGGGCCATCCTGCCTGACACTGCAGTGCCACTCCTAGATGGGCCAGGTGTTTGTGTCGGCCACTTGTGTCGCTTAGCTAAGTCACACAGCGACCTTGGTGCGCCTCTTTTTTTCTTTGCATCATGTGCTGTTTGGGGACAATTTTTTTGAAGTGCCATCCTGCCTGACACTGCAGTGCCACTCCTAGATGGGCCAGGTGTTTGTGTCGGCCACTTGTGTCGCTTAGCTTAGCCATCCAGCGACCTCGGTGCAAATTTTAGGACTAAAAATAATATTGTGAGGTGTGAGGTGTTCAGAACAGACTGGAAATTAGTGGAAATTATGGTTATTGAGGTTAATAATTCTTTGGGATCAAAATGACCCCCAAATTCTATGATTTAAGCTGTTTTTTAGGGTTTTTTGAAAAAAAACATCCGAATCCAAAACACACCCGAATCCGACAAAAATTTTTCGGTGAGGTTTTGCCAAAACGCGTCCGAATCCAAAACACAGCCGCGGAACCGAACCCAAAACCAAAACACAAAACCCGAAAAATCTCCGGTGCACATCACTAATCAGTAGTCATAATACCCGAATAAGCAGCAGAGTTTGGTGCCATTGTAGGCAGTAGGGAATGTTGGAGTCTAGTGCACTCAGTATCTTGTCTCCTATGTATACATTACACTGGGTGCGCACCCGCTAGTGTTTACCCCAGTGGCGTAACTACTGCCCCCGCAGTCCTCGCGGTGGCTTGGGGGCGAGGGGCTGCGGGGGCGCCACTGATTTACAGCAGACTGACATGCGGACGGGCGTCCGCATGTCAGTCTGCTTTCTCCTTCCCTCCGCCACTTGTTGGAGGGACACGGAGGGCACAGCGTGTGCGTCTCCTGTGTCCCTCCTGCATCATCTCCGGCGGCCGCGAGTCTAATTGGCTCACGAACCGGCACTTCCCCCTATTAGACCCGCGTCCGCCGGAGATGATGCAGGAGGGACACAGGAGACGCTGTGCCCTCCGTGTCCCTCCAACAAGCGGCAGCGGCGGCGGGCATTATCTGGCACTGGGGGGGGAATATCTGGCACTGGGGGGGGGGGATCTGGCACTGGGGGCATATATGGCACTGGGGGGGGGGAATATCTGGCACTGGGGGAATATCTGGCACTGGGGGGAGGGGATATCTGGCACTGGGGGCATATATGGCACTGGGGGGGGATTATCTGGCACTGGGGTATATCTGGCACTGGGGGGGAATATCTGGCACAGGGGGGGGGGATATCTGGCACTGGGGGCATATATGGCACTGGGGGGGAATATCTGGCACTGGGGGGGGATATCTGGCACTGGGGGCATATATGGCACTGGGGGGGGGAATATCTGGCACTGGGGGAATATCTGGCACTGGGGGGGGGAATATCTGGCACTGGGGCATATATGGCAGGGGGGGGTATCTGGCACTGGGGGGGAGTATCTGGCACTGGGGGGGATATCTGGCGCTGGGGGGGAATATCTGGCACTGGGGGAATATCTGGCACTGGGGGAGGGATATCTGGCACTGGGGGCATATATGGCACTGGGGGGGAATATCTGGCACTGGGGGAATATCTGGCACTGGGGGGGGATATCTGGCACTGGGGGCATATATGGCACTAGGGGGGATATCTGGCACTGGAGGGGAATATATGGCACTGGGGGCATATATGGCACGGGGGGGAATATCTGGCACTGGGGGCATATGTGGCACTGGGGCGGAATATCCGGCACTGGGGGCATATGTGGCACTGGGGGGGGAATATATGGCACTGGGGGCATATCTGGCACTGGGGGCATATGTGGCACTGGGGGGGAATATCTGGCACTGGGGACATATGTGGCACTGGGAGCACAGCCCTAGCAACAAGGACTACCTCCTAGCAATGAGCATGACACCCAGTGCATGAAACACCTGACAACGAGCATGACACCCAGTGCATGAAACACCTGGCAACGAGCATGACACCCAGTGCATGAAACCCCTGGCAACAAGCATGACACCCTGAGCATGAAAACCCCTGGCACCGTGCATGGAACCAAGAGCATGAAACCCCTGGCAACGAGCATGACACCCAGTGCATGAAACCCCTGACAACGAGCAGGTAATTGAAAAGTAATTAGAAGCCTTACTGTAGGACTTAATGTGTAATGGGCATTACGGTGTGTGGCATAATGTATCACGGACATTGCGGTGTGTGTCATAATGTGTCACAGGCATTACGGTGTATGGTATACTATATCGCGGGCATTGTGATATGTGGTATAATGTCTCAGGGTCATTGCAGTGTGGCATAATACATAACGGGCATTGCGGTGTGTGGCATAGGGTATAACGGGCAGGGCATTTCGGTATGTGTCACAGGCATTACGGTGTATGGTATACTATATCACGGGCATTGTGGTATAATGTCTCAAGGTCATTGCAGTGTGTGGCATAATGTGTCACAGGCATTGTATGTGCTATAATGTATCGGGCATTGCAGTGTGTGGCATAATGTATCACGGACATTGCGGTGTGTGTCATAATGTGTCACAGGCATTGTATGTGCTATAATGTATCAGGGGCATTGCAGTGTGTAGCTTAATGTATAACGGGCATTGCGATTCCTGTCATAATGTGTCACAGGCATTACAGTGTGTGGCATAATGTGTCTGGGGCATTACGGTGTGTGCATATTGTGTCATGTGCATTATTGTGCGTGGAATAATGTCTAAGGGCCATTGCAGTATGTGGCATAATGTATACTGGGCATTACTATAAGGAGGAAAAATGACAAATAATGTAAGGGGCATGAATCAGGATTATTTTTCTTTCCTGTGGTGGCTAACGTCTGGGCGTGCAGGTTGCAAAACTGGGGTATAAGGTAGTCTTTTCCTGCAATGCCACGCCCCTTTATGAGAAACCACGCCCATTCCAACGAAACCACACCCCTTCGGCGCGCGCATATTTATCCCTTTCTTGCTCCCAATTATGGGGCATGGGGGGGGGGGCGCTGAAGAATTTTTTGGCTTGGGGGAGAAAAATTTCTAGTTACGCCACTGACCCTATAGTGCTGTAGCATCAGGGAGGCAGACTGATAACACAGTTTCTCCTGCAGTGGAGAGAGAGAGACAGTTCCTCATGCAGTGGAGAGAGAGAGACAGTTCCTCATGCAGTGGAGAGAGAGAGACAGTTCCTCCTGTAGCATGTGTCGCACTGCCTGAGATGGACAGAGAGCAGTGGGCAGTGTGTGTTCCTTTCAATCTGAGTCAGTCTGCACGGACGTGCAGCCTTCCATCGCATACTGTCAGAGTCACTACCTTACCACAGCCACATGATGTATAGCGATAAGTACCGCGCTTACACAGTACCAGCCTGTCATATATATGAGTGAGTTATTGCTGCTGCAGAACATCTTCTGCATTAACGAGTGTTGTCTTTGTATGTTAATAAACCAGCGTTCTGGTTAACTATCAGTTGTGTGGATTAACATCACTATCAAACACTACAACTCTCTGCCAACAGGGAGGAGATGATGGTATAAGTTATGGAAGGAAAACACATGAGGAAAGAGGGCGCTGCTCATGGGAGGCTACAGTCTAAAAGGAAAGGGGAAGTCAGGAGTGATAGAGAGGGGGCAGACAATGAACAAGAAACAAGGTGCAGTGGGTTAGGATTTGAGCTGGATGACTTTGATAACGAAGTGGGTCTTGAGAGCCCATAAGTTTTGAAGAGAGGTTCAGAGACAAATAGGGAGCGGGAGCAAGTTCCAGTGGTAGGGAGCAGCACATGCAAAATCTTGGAGGAGCAGTGGGAGAAAGTAATCAGATGGGAGAAGAGACGTCTTTCGCTTGTGGAGGGAAGTGGGTAGGTGGGAGTGTGAAGGTAGATAAGGTCAGAAATGTAAGCAGGAGAGGATTTGGTGAAGGCTTTGTGAGTATGAAAAGTTTGAATTGGGATATGAAGGGGAAGGGAAGTGTGGGAACAGTGTAGGGTTTGTAGGAGAGGGGATCCAGATGCATGTTTGGAGAAAAACAACAAGCCTGGCAGGAGCATTAAGGACAGATTTCAGTGGAGAGAGGTGGGAGACAGGGAGGCCAGATAGGAGGAGGTTATAGTAGAACAGTCTGGAGATGAACAGCGAGTGGATGACAGTCTAACTTGCTTCCAGGGTGAGAAATGGTTAGATACTGCAGATATTATTTTTGAGATGGAAAATGCAGGATTGTGATAGGTACTGAATGTGTGGGTTGAATGAAAGGGAGAAATCATGAATAACTCCATTTGCAGGATAGAGGAGATGATGGTACTGTCAATAGATAACTAATTGTGGGAGGTGAGTTTATGCAGGAGGGTGGGAGGATAATCAGCTCAGTATTAGTAAGGTTACGTTTAAGAAATGTGTTCATCCAGGAGAAAATAGCAGAGACAGCTAGAGATGTGAATGAGAAGAGTGGAAGAAAGATCAGGGAGGAGTGGTATATCTGAGTTTTATCAACATAGAGATGATATCGGAGGTCAAAAGAATAGCTGAGCTCCCCAAAAGAGCATGTATAATGTGAAAATAGAAGAGGTCCAAGTACAGAGCCTTGGGGGACACCTACTGGTAGGAGAAGTGGGGGAGAAGTGGAGTCATGCGAAGAGACAAAGAAAAAGTTGGAGATGTCAGAGAAGTAGGAGGACAGCCAGTAGAGGGCACTATCATGCAGGAGGGTGATGAAAGAGAAGAGACAATGAGGTAAAGTTTAAAGAAAGGATTTTTAAGGGAAATGTGGGGTGCTCCTTAGTGGAAATCTCCTGCTGCCAACACCTATGGATCAATCCCAAGGGAATCCAAGAGGAATTCTGAATGTGCAAAGGGATTGGTGTGGAAGTTGGCGCTGTAGTTTTAAAAATGGTATCTATGGAAAAAGAGGATGGGAGAGTGGTTGCTGATGGGCCTCTTCCCTTTATGAGAGATGATTTGTAGCCGTGGGAATATGGTATAAGAACAGGTGTAATGGAAATTATACTTATCTGTAGGTAGTCGATATGTTCCTTTGTTTTCTTATTTATATCCGTGGTGATATTGATATTCCCTCCCGGTCTCATTGGTACATGAAATTAGATTTTAAGAAAATAACAATGGTTTTAAAAAAAAGTTCTTTGGTCCTAAGAGGTGATGCTTATCACTTATTTGGTAGGTATTGATAGATCTACCTTGCTTACTTGGTATATAATAATAGGAAGCTCATCAAGGTTTCTTTAAGTCCGAAAATATCTGTATTTACAGGAGGGGTATAGAGTAGCTTATTTGTGACTAAAAGGCATACCTCACTTACATAAGGCACATCAGGGTTTCATTAAATGGCGATGTAATAGGTGGAGGAATAGTAAACTAAAACAATAATAAAAGTATATAGATGTGAAGAAGCTATAATAAAAACAATTGCAATGCAAAGGTTTAAAATGAAACTGAGGTTGACACGTAAATGATGTAGTCAGAGATGTTTAAAAAACAAAAAGCAATCACTAATAACAGCAAGCAAAGTGGTAACTCCTTGCAATGTACAAGCAGGGAATTCGGTAAGGAGTGTTCAGGTTGTGCAAACAGCAGGTTTTGAGTCACGTAGCCAGAGGCGGATTGGCCATAGGGTTCACAGGGAAGATTCCCGGTGGGCCGATGCACCCGTGGGGCCTGTTTTGTTTGAGGACATGTGATCCTTTTTATAGACATAATGAATAAGATGCAAAATAATTTGCATATATGAAAATTACTTTGCCACTTAGCCTGTGATTGCAGATGATCTAGTGTATACTCTGTCTGCCTGCTTGGCTGACATATAAGATTGAGTGAATAGTGATTGGGATATGCGGTTGGTGTAATAAGCAAGAAAATATATCTTTCTAAAGAATGATATAGTTTCCTAAATTCTGAAGGTGTATCATATAATGTGCTCATAACATTTTATTTTATTTCTTTTTAACTTCCCCCTTGATGCTGGACATGCCCACTATCTGGAAAGTCTTGGGGGAAGGGTGCTGCTGCCATGGCCCATGGCTAGACCTTACACCTCTGGTGCTGCCCAAGTGGGACCACTAGTACAAATTTTTCCAGGGCCGCTTTTTGTTCTCAATCCGCCCCTGCACGTAGCTCATAGTAGTTTGAAAAGTAGACAATCCTTCAGAAGATGAGTTGGCTAATTAGATCATTCTCCTTCTGTTTTCCTCCTGTTTAACTCTAGTGCAACTCCAAAACTATTCTTACACTTTGAACTAAACACTTAGAATCTAAAATCCATGCAGCGATTCCAAGCATGTGTGTTCAGTAATAAAAAAACACCCCCAATGCCCTCCTACTACAAAGGCTTGCAATAAAAGGCTTAAACAAAGGTAGAACAGAATGACCTGTATCTCGGAATTAGAATAAAGTCATATCTTAAACAAACTAGAGTCCACAGATAGTAGTTATTGACAATTTACTGTATCTAAACTTTTATGTCAGAATGTACTTTTGTAACTTCCAATAGCAGTTGTCTGGTGCAATTATGCATGATAGCAGAATAATCAATGCAGTTGGTGCATAGCTGGAAAGCTGAGCAGAATATTGCGATTTAGGGCTGGGAGAGAAAACTAGTTCACTAAGGGGTCTATTCAGGGTCAATCTGGCCAATAGGACTGCAGGGAAAAACCCTGGTGGGCCCAGCTACCTATGTAGAATACAATGTTACCCTATAAAAGGATAAGTTACCTGGTAGAGCAGAAGCATGGATGAACATGGGTGTTTGAATTGTTGGAATGAAACTTCACCAAGATCCTCCCTCCTGCCAATCAAAGCTTGAAGTTGGGTGAACATTTATATATGTTAGCATTGTAATATTCATGTTGTTTGCCGACTATGTCCTAACTAATAGTTGGCCAAGCAGCTGTGGTGGCTGGTGACACTCCTGCATGGGCTCCTACTGCTGCATTTCCGTGGTGGGCCCTTCGTGCCTCAGTCCGACACTCGGTCTATTCATGAAGCAGTGAAAAGAAAGAAAAAGCGAGTGAGTTGAAAAGTTGCCCACGTCAACCAATCAGCATTGAAATAGCATTTATCAAGTGCATTCTATAAAACTATACGAAGCAGCTGATTGGTTGCCATGGGCAGGTTCTGCAAATGCGTGGTATGATGTGTCGTCAGTAGCAAAGAGCTCTGTCCGAGTCGCATCTGGAGTGGAAGGAGCCAGGTGTGAAATGGGCATTTCTGGGCAGCGCCTAAATAGATGCAGGGCATAGCTGTGTCTCTTGGGACTGTCACAATGGTGTAGTTTGACTGGCGCTTAAGGTGTCCAGATGCAGCTGGGATGCCTGATTCTGTAAGATCCTTTGCACTGGACATGGGGTGGGCTTACTCGATGATACTATTCAGATTACCTGGTGGGTGGGGAAATGTGTGTGATGAAACTGTTTGCATACTAATGCTACTGGCCAGTCATTGTTCAGTGAAGTGGGTATGGCTTTATGAACTCATTTACATAATCACAGTATGCCCTGCCCATTTTGTGGGAGTCCTGTTTGATCTTCTGGGAGTCCAGGATATCCCTCCATAATTCAGAAGCTTCACAGACATGTGAGGACAGTAACTCTTCTTAAAGATATGGCTTAGTATGAATCTCTGTTTTACTTTTCTAGTGAATGCTATATTGATGCCATGAAGGCCATGTAAGGTTCACTTTTGTTTTTTTAGCAACAGGAAATTACATTATCAGTAAAACTCACCTTATTTTGAAGAATTACTTCTTAGCAGATTTACATTAAAACTAGCTGATGTGCCCGGTTTCACCCAGTCAGACCTTCGCAAGTGACTGTTTCCATTCCCTTTATCCCATCTTAACTTTTATGCTTAGCTCATTTTATGCCTCTGGCACACAGGAGCATGGTAGTATCAAGATTGAATAAATTAAGATATTGAAAAAAAATTTTATATGAATTAATTGAAAGTTGGTTATAAGACGTATGTAAACCTTTTTTTTTTCTCTACTTAAGAATCTCTTTGTAAACCCCATTGGTGGTTTCCCTACTCAGGTGCTAGGATCACCAGGCTCACTTACATAAGCTGAGATGGTGGTAAGCACATCAGAGTTTCTTTAAATGTGAAGCTGTTTATGCCCGTTACAATATATTCAGGTGCATACCTGACTTACACTTAAATGGTATGGATGAAGCCTATCAAGGTATCTTTTGAAAGTGCTGTGGTGCGTACTGGTACTCACGGGTGCACGAGGCTTCGTCAAGCATGTAATGGTACCTTTTCCTTGTACAGTGGTATTGATGACCCAGGAATGGAGTATTGTAACAATTTTTTTTATTATCACATAAATGTTAAAATAAAATAAAAAGCATATAACAACATCAAAAAGTAATAACAAAGCATTGACTGCTGGAAGCTCCTACTAGGCAGGAGGACAGGGGTGACCCACTATATTTAACCTGATAAGGCCCGGTACCCGATGTGGCTAAACAAAAACAATAGGGGTCATATCTTCCTCTGGTCATGCAGAGTGAGATCCAAGCATGCAATGGTTCCTCTTGCCACGTGTTTCGAGTGGTCTCTCTTTTCTAAAAAAAAAAAAAAGTGAATAGCATCATCCCTTAGGAACAAAGAACCTTTTTTTTCTTACGTCCTAGAGGATGCTGGGGTCCATTTAGTACCATGGGGTATAGAAGGGTCCTTTGTGAGCCACTGGCACTTTAAGAGTTTAATAGTGTGGGCTGGCTCCTCCCTCTATGCCCCTCCTACCAGACCCAGTTTAGAAAATGTGCCTAGTGTAGCCGGTCACAGCTAGGAGAGCTCCTAGGAGTTTTTCTAGTTTTGCTGTTTTCTAAGAGTTGTTAGGTACAGGAAGGCTGCTGGCAACAGCTTTCCTGCTTCGTGGGACTTAGGGGGGAGTAGAAACCAAGGGGCAGATGTATTAACCTGGAGAAGGCATAAGGAAGTGATAAACCAGTGATATGTGCCAGGTGATAAAGGCACCAGCCAACATTTAGGATCTGATTGGCTGCTGCCTTTATCACCTTGCACATCTCCAGGTTAATACATCTGCCCCCATCTCTTGAAGTTAATGGTTCTCTATCTCCGCTGACAGGACACTGAGCTCCTGAGGGTGCTGATCGCAAGCCCACGAGGTGACCGCTCACTTGCGCAGCACGACCGCCACCCCCTAACAGAGCTAGAAGAAAGAAGAGTGGTGAGTTCAACACCGGCGGCCCGGTTAGCGGGTCACTGGCGGGAATGGCGGTATAAGGGTGGGAGCGCAGCTCTGTCAGGCTTTGCTCCAGGAAGGTTAAGCAACAGTTTACTGTAGACATGGCTGAGGGGCGTCCTGGGCGAGCGAAATCACCCTGACACTGGTAATGTAGCTAACAGGGGCTAAGCCCGCTGTTAGCATTAAAACCTTAGGCCAGTATAAATATAAAGTGCGGGAAGCCATGCGCCATTTTAGGTAGCGGGGCTTCTCCACATAGTGGATCCAGCACTCACCAGCACCATTATCTCCATGCAGACCGCTGAGACACGCTGACAGGGAGCGCTGACCCTCCAGATAACTCCAGTTACTGCGGTACCAGGGAGTTATAGACAGGGGGGGAGACTGTAACATCTACTATTTAACCTATTAAGGTTAGTTAGTCAGCGCCGGGGTGTTGTCATAATAACTACTCACTGGGGCGCTGTGTGGCTGGCTCCTTAGACTCTGTGACTCTCTGAAGATACTCTGGGGGAAACTGTGTCTGACATTTTCCTGTATGAGTGTGTGTGTATGTGTATTTATCCACATTACCATGTCTAAGGACTCTGTATCATGTGCTGCAGAGTGTGTATCTTCTCCTGAAGAGTCTATCTCATGTCCTCAGGACTGCAATATGCTTTCCCAACCCTCTGAAGCTGAACCCCCATGGGTGGTTTCTTTAAGGGGAATGTTATCCCAGATTTCATCAAGGATGTCACATAATGAGAAAGAGACGCAGTTTTTGAGAAAGTCTGTAGAGGGTTTGTAGCATTCAGCCCTACTTCCTCAAATACCCCCACTACATATCCTAAAGAACGTACACTTGCCCAAATAATGCAAGCTGACACAAATACCGACTCTGATACAGGGGACTGTGATGGGGATATGCATGGGGGCAGGGCCGGACTGGGACTAAAAATAGGCCCTGGCATTTTTGAAGCACACAGGCCCACCTCTGTGACTCCTCCCCTTACTATTCCTGACTCCTCCCCACTTATTAGTCTATGTTCTTACAAATATAATTAATATTCTAACAACATACAGGCGTACATCATTCTCTATTAAAATATACACAACCAGTGGTTGAAGTGGAAATTTTTAAGTGGGGGTATGGAAATGTGAGGTTTGTAATTAAGCGCGCTCCGGAAAAGGGGGCGTGGCCACTCAAAAGGGGGCGTGGCCTTCAGTGTAGTTTACCACACCATACGCCCCTTATACGCATTATGCACCACAATAGTAGGACCCCTTATACTATCTAGTACTGCTGCCCCTTTCACATTATACCACACAGTATGAGCCAAAATTCACATTACAGCACCCGGTATGAGCCGAAATTTACATTATATGCCCCCGATAGTGCAGTGCCAGGTATACAAATGCCCCCACAGTGCCAGGTATACAGATGCCCCCACAGTGCCAGGTAAACAATTGCCCCCACAGTGCCAGGTATACAAATGCCCCCACAGTGCCAGATCCACAAATGCCCCCCACAGTGCCAGGTATACAAATACCCCCACAGTGCCAGATCCACAAATGCCCCCACAGTGCTAGGTATACAAATGCCCCCACAGTGCAAGGTATACAAATGCCCCCCCCCACAGTGCCAGGTATACAGATACCCCCACAGTGCAAGGTATACAGATGCCCCCACAGTGCCATGTATACAGATGCCCCCACAGTGCCAGGTAAACAATTGCCCCCACAGTGCCAGGTATACAAATGCCCCACAGTGCCAGCCAATTGCCCCCACAGTGCCAGGTATACAATTGCCCCCACAGCAGCCAGTGCTGCAGCTGCTTACCGCTGCTGCACTGCTGCTGCTGCTGCTCCTCCTCCTCCGGGCTGTGAGGGACGGGGGTGAGAGCGCCGGGCGCCCACCAGCGCGGCTGTGTCTGGCGCGGCAGCGTATAGCGTTCAAAGCAGCCGCCGGTTCATGAGCCAATCAGAGCTCGCGGACTGGCGGCTTCTGATTGGCTGCCGGTCCGCGAGCTCTGATTGGCTCACGAACCGGCGGCTGCTTTGAAGTCCGCTGTACGCGCCGCGCCAGACACACACAGCCGTGCTGGCGGGCGCCCGGCGCTCTCACCCCCGTCCCTCACAGCTCTCCAATCTTGACAGCTGAGACGCGCTGCCGCCGGACTGAGCGGCAGCGCGTCTCAGTGACCGCTGGACCGGCCCACGTGGCCATCGGCCCTTCTGGCATTTGCCAGAAGTGCCAGATGGCCAGTCCGGCCCTGCATGGGGGGGATGCATCCCTTGCTAAGGGGGTGCAATTGATGATTGAAGCCATTAGGGATGTTTTGCATATTACTGAGAAGGTACCTGAGCTGGAACAGGAATCTTATTTTACGGAAAATAAGAAATCCTCCCTCACCTTCCCAGCTTCTAAAAAACGAAATGCTTTATTTGAAAATCCTGGGAAACACAGAGAAAAAAATTACAGTTCCATAAACAAATTCTCATTGCTTTTCCTTTTCCTGAAGAGGATAGAAAGAAATGGGAAAACCCGCCTATAGTAAACGCCTCTGTATCTATGTTGTATAAAAAGGTGGTTTTACCTGTCCCTGGTTCAATCGCACTAAAAGAGCTGGCTGACTGCAAGATTGAGACTACACTCAAATCACTATACACAGCTACAGGCGTGGCTTTACAGCCCACTATTGCTTGTGTGTTGATTTCTAAAGCCATAGTAAAGTGGTCAGGCACATTCCTAGAGGATTTAGATACTATGGATAGGAGTGACATTGATTTGTTTTTGCATCACATAAAGAATTCTGCTGGGTTCATGGTAGAGGCCATGAAAGACCTTGGAATGCTGAATGCAAGGGCTACATCCATGGCGGTCTCGGCACGCAGAGGACTCTGGCTACGCCAATGGACTGCGAATGCAGAATCTAAGAAAAGAGTGAAGAACCTACCCTTCACAGGTCAGGCTCTGTTTGGGGACGCATTGGATGCATGGATTTCCACAGCAACTGCGGGTAAGTCAACCTTCCTTCCCTCAGCAGCTCCACCGACTAGGAAATATTTTCCTACATCCACACTGCAGTCCTTTCGGACCGCAAAATTTAAAAAATCCAAATCCCCTTCCACCTTCTTTAGGGGTGGTCCGGGAAAATACAAAAAACCTGCACCAACAGGTACTCATGAACAGAAACCAGGTTCTGTTCCTCAAAATCTTCAGCGTGATGGTGAAACTCCCAACCTGGTGATCGGGCAGGTGGGAGCGAGACTAAAATATTTCAGTCACATCTGGGCGTCATCAGGCCTAGACTCCTGGGTGACAGACATTGTTACCCAGGGCTACAGATTGAAGTTTCAGGAACACCCACCTCACAGATTCTTCAAATCAGGCTTACCAGTTTCACTGACAGAAAGTGCTATCCTACAGGAAGCCATTCAAAAATTGGTCAAAACAGATGTTATTGTCCCAGTTCCACCTTACCTACACCATAGGGGTTATTATTCCAACCTGTTTGTGGCGTCGAAACCGGATGGTTCGGTAAGGCCGATTTTAAACCTAAAGTCATTGAACCCCTACTTAAGGGAATTCAAATTCGAGATGGAATCTCTAAGAGCGGTGATCTCAGGTCTGGAGGAAGGGGAATTCCTGGTATCCCTGGATATCAAGGATGCGTACCTTCACATTCCGATCTGGCCGTCTCACCAGGCTTATCTCAGATTTGCGCTGTTGGATTGTCACTAGCAGTTCCAAGCGCTGCCGTTTGGACTCTCCACAGCACCGAGAGTGTTCACCAAGGTCATGGCAGAGATGATGCTACTCCTCCGCAGGCAAGGAGTGAACATAATTCCATATCTGGATGATCTCCTGATAAAAGCGTCTTCCAGGGAGAGGTTGTTGCAGAGTATTGCTCTCTCAACTCGACTATTCCAGGATAATGGGTGGATCCTGAATCTCCAAAAGTCACATTTGGAACCGACAAGGAGACTTCCCTTCCTGGGTATGATACTCGACACGGAGGTTCAGAGGGTGTTTCTACCGGTAGAGAAAGCGTTGGTGATCCAATCAATGGTACGGGATGTCCTAAAGTCAGCCTGGGTATCTGTTCATCAGTGCATTCACCTTCTGGGGAAGATGGTAGCCTCCTACGAGGCTCCTCAGTACTGAAGATTCCATGCGAGGTCCTTCCAACTGGATCTCCTAGACAAGTGGTCGGGATCACATCTTCACATGCACCAGCAGATACGCCTGTCGTCGAAACCCAGAATTTCACTCCTCTGGTGGCTGCAGACTTCTCACCCACTCGAGGGTCACAGGTTCAGGATTCAGAATTGGATCCTTCTAACCACGGATGCAAGTTTCAGAGGTTGGGGAGCAGTCACCCAAGGGGAAACTTTCCAAGGAAAGTGGTCAAGTCTGGAATCCATCCTTCCGATAAACATTTTGGAATTAAGGGCCGTATACAATGGCCTTCTACAAGCGGAACATCTTCTGCAAGATCAGACCATTCAGGTTCAGTCAGACAATGTGACGGCAGTGTCCTACATAAACCGTAAGGGCGGAATGAAGAGCAGAGTGGCAATGACAGAGGTAGCAACAATCCTCCTCTGGGCAGAAAAGCATGCAGTGTTGCTGTCAGCAATCTTCATTCTGGGAGTGGACAACTGGGAAGCGGACTTCCTCAGCAGACACGATCTCCATCCAAGAGAATGGGACCTCCACCCGAAGGTGTTCACAGAGGTGACAAGCCGATGGGGCGTACCTCAGGTAGACATGATGGCCTCTCGCCTCAACAAGAAGCTTCGCAGGTACTGCTCCAGGTTGCGAGACCCACAGGCAGTGGCGGTGGACATACTGGTAACTCTGTGGGTATTCCAGTCAGTGTATGTGCTCCCTCCACTTCCACTCATCCCAAGAATTTTCAAGCTAATAAAAAGAACAAGAGTTCATGCGATCCTCATTTCTCCTGACTGGACAAGGAGGGCTTGGTACGCGGTTCTTCTGGAGTTACTCATGGAGGATCCGAGGCCTCTTCCTCTTTGCGAGGACCTTCTTCAACAGGGGCCGTTCACTTATCAAGACTTACCGTGGCTATGTTTGATGGCATGGAGGTTGAACGCCAGATCTTAGCTCAGAAGGGCATTTTGAAAAAGGTATTTCCAACCCTAATTCAGGGTAGGAAGGGAGTTACATCTAAATATTACCATCGAATTTGGAAAAAAATGTGTCTTGTTGTGAATCCAAGAAGTGTCCAATGGTGGAGTTTCAACTAGGACAGTTTCTCCTCTTTCTGCAAACTGGTGTGGATGTGGGCCTACGCTTGGGATCCATAAAAGTCCAGTTTTCGGCCTTGTCCATTTTCTTCCAGAAACACTCCCTGAGGTTCAGACTTTCTTGAAAGGGGTTCTGCACATCCAACCTCCCTTTGTGCCTCCTACGGCACCTTGGGCTTTTAATGTGGTACTGCAGTTCCTGCAATCGGATTGGTTCGAACATTTGCAGGAGGTGGACGTCAAGTTTCTTACTTGGAAGGCGGTCACACTTTTGGCATTGGCATCTCCTAGATGTGTGTCTGAATGGGGGGCTTTGTCTTGCAAGAGCCCCTATTTGATTTTCCATTAAGATAGGGCTGAGCTCAGAACGCGTCAGTAATTTCTTCCAAAGGTTGTGTCAGCTTTTCAGATCAACCAACCTATTGTGGTGCCAGTGCTTACTGACTCCTCAATTACCTCAAAGTCCTTGGATGTGGTGAGGGCTTTGAAAATTTATGTGAAGAGAACTTCTCGTCACAGGAAGTTGGACGCCTTATTTGTCCTTTATGATCCCAACAAGGTTGGGTGCCATGCTTCTAAGCAGACGATTTCTCACTGGATGAGGTTTACTATCCAGCATGCTTATTCTATGGCAGGCTTGCCGTGTTCAAAATCTGTTAAGGCACACTCTACTCGTAAAGTGGGTTCTACCTGGGTGGCTGCCCGGGGTGTCTCTGCTTTACAGCTTTGCCGAGCAGCTACTTGGTCTGGGTCGAACACGTTTGCTAAGTTCTACACGTTCGATACTTTGGCCTCAGAAGACCTAAAGTTTGGTCAATCTGTTCTGCAGGAACCTCAGCACTCTCCCTCCTGTACTGGCAGATTTGGTACATTCCAATGGTACTAAATGGACCCCAGCATCCTCTAGGATGTAAAAGAAAATAGGATTTTAATTACCTACCGGTAAATCCTTTTCTCGTAGTCTGTAGAGGATGCTGGGTGCCCACCCAGTGCTTCGTATTCCTGCATTGTTACTTGGTTCAGTATTATTGTTTCAGCCGTTGCTGGATTGTTCCAAGTTGGTTAGCTTGGCTTTCCTTTTTTGTTATGTGTGAGCTGATGTGAATCTCACCACTCTCTGTGTATTTCCTTCTCTCAAAGTATGTCCGTCTCCTCGGGCACAGTTTTGAGCCTGAGTCTGGTAGGAGGGGCATAGAGGGAGGAGCCAGCCTACACCATTAAACTCTTAAAGTGCCAGTGGCTCCCAAAGGACCCGTCTATACCCCATGGTACTAAATGGACCCCAGCATCCTCTACGGACTACGAGAAAAGGATTTACCGGTACTGTAGGTAACTAAAATCCTATGTTTAAAACCATTTATTTATATTTTTAAATCTCATTTCATGTACCGACGATACCGGCAGGGAACATCAATATCACCATGGGTATAAATAAGAAAACAAAGGAACATATCAACTAACTACAGATATGTATAATTTCCATTACACCTGTTCTTATACCATATTACCTTAGCTCCAGATTATCTTTCACAAAGGAAAGAGGCCCATCAGCACCCCTTTTTTTCCATAAGACACAAAGAGGGTTGGAGGACGGGGAGGAGATAAGGGTCTTGAAATAAGACTGTTTAGAGAGGGAAAGGGCAGCACTGTAGGCCAAGATCATGAATTTGAAATGACAGAAGTCTGCATTTCAGTTTTATTTCCTACACTGTTATTTAGCAGATCATAAACACTTTTACAGGTACATAGTGCATTTGGAATCCCAAGGTTTAGGTATGGATCCGTGAAGATGAGCTAGAGCAACAGAGTCAAGAGCAGAAGTAAGGGAGGCATTGTATAGGGAAACAGCTAGGTCAGGGTAGGACAGCTAGGTCAGGGTAGGAGAGGGAGACAATGAGGGAGAGCAGTGAGTCGAGCATGGAGGATAAGCAAATAGTGGTTTTTTTGCCTAAAAGTTACACTTATTGATGGTAGCATTGGGAGCTGAAGGTACAGAAGGAGTGCGGCATAGATTAAAAGAAAGAAGATGAAGGTCAGAGAAAGAGAATGGGAAATTGGTGAAATAGGAAATAGCACAACGGTGAGTGAAAACCGAATTATTCTAGTGTCC
The DNA here is from genome assembly GCF_028390025.1 of Pseudophryne corroboree. Lineage (NCBI taxonomy): Eukaryota > Metazoa > Chordata > Amphibia > Anura > Myobatrachidae > Pseudophryne > Pseudophryne corroboree. The sequence continues at coordinate 98,408,169 of NC_086453.1, read as the reverse complement.
ACTCATGTAGAAAGGTGAGGCGGCCCTTTGGGTGAGGAGGTCCATTGAAAGAGGCCAAATGATGATATGAGGATTAAAAGTTTAGAGGCAGTGGGGTCAGTAGGGATACTGAAGTCACCTAAGATCAGGGAGGGAAAGTGGATAAGCCAGGAAACAAATGTGTTACAGGAATTTGGATATAGGGTCATGGGGAAGATAGATGACAGCTGCATGAAGGTGAACAAGTTGGCAGATCCATATACTGTAGCATGAATCTCAAATGTGGTGAATGAAAGAGATGGCTCTGAGGGTATAAATTAGAAGAGCAGCCAGAGAACACGAGGACCACTAAACTACCACCATGTCAGCCCTGGTGGTGTGAGACAACACAAGACTCTAAGAGGAGACTGCAGTGGGAGAAGTTGTGTCTGAAGGAGAAATCCAGGATTCAGTGATGGCCAAAAGATTCAGGAGTTGGAGATGGTGAGGTCATTGGTGGGATCAGTTTATTACAGACAGATCTGTCATTCTATAGGATACATGAGAGAGGCATAGTGTTAATGGGAGAGGTATGAATGAGATTAGGGTTTCTGTAGCATGTAGGTGAGAATTACTTGGTCACTGGCATAACTACAGCCCCTGCATCCACTGCAGAGGCTTGGAGGTGCCAGACTTATGGGGCACCGCCACTGTTTAAGCAGCAGACTAGCCATCTGCATGGGAATCTGCTATATGTCCCTCCTAAAATGGCTGCCACCTTGGAGAAGACAGATGCTAGAGGTCATACTTGACAGGGAGGCGGGAAGTGCTTAGTTAGCACTGGCGTCCACCACCAATGAGCAATATATCACTGGCAATGAGCATTACACTCCTGGCAGTGAACATGACACCCAGAGCATGAAACTCCTGGACCCGAGCATTACACCCCTGGTAATGAGCATGACACTCAGAGAATGAAAACCCCTGACAAAGAGCATTACACACCCCTGGCAAAGAGCATGACACCCTGAGCATGAAACCCCTGGCAACGAGCATGAAGTAAATCTGAACCAGGTAATTATAGACCAGTAAGTCTTACATCTATAGTGGAGAAAGTACTGGAAGGTATTTTAAGAGATAGAATACAGGAGTTTCTTGAAACCAATAAGGTTATTAGTAGGAACCAACATGGATTTGTGAAGGATAGATCATGTCAAATTAACTTAAATAGGCTTTTATGAAAAAGCAAATTTGTGTTTTTCAATCTCAGAAACTGTGTTACTATGTTACTATGACACCCACAGCATGAAACACCTGGCAACAAGCATGGAACCCAGAGCATGAAACCCCTGGAAATTACCATGGAACCCAGAACATGAAACCTCTGGCAACAAGAATGGAACCCAGACCATGAAACCCCTGGCAATGAGCATTACACTGCTGGCAATGAGCATGACACCCAGGGCATTACACCCCTGGCAACGAGCATTACACCCCTGGTAACAAGCATGACACCCAGAGCATGAAACCCCTGGCAATGAGCATGAAACTCAGAGCATGAAACACCTGGCAACGAGCATGGAACCCAGACCAAGAAACCTCTGGCAACAAGCATGGAATTCAGAGCATGAAACCTCTGGCAACAAGAAGGTAATTTAAAAGTAATTAGAAGCCTTACTGTGGGGCATAAGGTGTAATGGGTATTGTGGTGTGTGACAATGTATCACAAGCATTGAGGTGTGTGGCATAATGTGTTACATGCATCACGGTGTGTGGCATAATGTATCATGGGCATTGCAGTGTGTGGCGTACTGTTTCATGGGCATTGAGGTGTGCAGTATACTGTGTCAGGGGCATTACGGTGTGTGGCATAATGTATCACGGCATTGCTGTGTGTGGCATAATCTGTCATAGGCGTTACGCTGTGTGTCATAATGTGTAAAGGGCATTGTGGTGTGTGACATAATGTATCACGGGCATTGCAGTGTGTTGCATAATGTCTCACAGTCATTGCGGTGTGAGGCGTACTGTATCATGGGCATTGCGGTGTGTGGTATAATGTGTCAGGGGCATTGTAGTGTGTGGCATATTGTGCAATCGGCATTACGGTGTGTGGCATAATATGTTATGAGTGTAACAGTGTGTTGCATATTGTGTAAGGGTATTGTGGTGTGTTGCATAATGTGTAAGGGGCATTATGGTTTGTGGCATAATGTGCAAAGTGCATTGCAGTGTGTGGCATAATGTATAAGGAACTTTACTATAAGGAGGAAAAATGACAAATAATGTAAGGGGCATGAATAAGATTCCCCCCCCCCCCCCCCTGTGTTGGCCAATGTCTGGGCATGCAGGTAGTCTTTTCTTGCAGTATCATGCCCCTTGCAGTGATGCCAAACCCCCTATTTCTGAGCACACAGACCTATGGTGTGCGCACATTCTTTTATTTTCAAATGGCAATAAGGGGGGGGGGGGGGCTCCAGAAACTTTCTTGCTTGGGGGAGCAAAATTTCTAGTTACGTCACTGACATGGAGCACTGAGGAGAAGAGAGAGTAGGGATGGTACAGGCTTCTGAGTGAGGAAGGGAAACTGCAGATGGTGGGCAAGGATGGATTTTAGTGTTACACAAATTCAGGTGAGGAGAGGTGACAGAGATAGAAGGGAGGGAGCAGTGTTAGTGGAGGGATAGCAGGACCATGGTGGAATACAAGCAATTAGAATGTAGGAATGGGAATGGTGGTGGGGGAAGCAGATGAATGGAGAGAGAGGAGGAGAGAAAGGGGGAATACAAGGTGGTGGTAGAGGTGGGAACAGGTGTTAGAAGAAAAGATTATGTAGCCTTTGGGTGTGCGAGGGAGCTGAATAAAAGAGGGACATAAAGAAGATGAGGGAAATAGGGAGAGGATAACTGGAAGTAGTAATGAAGTGAGATATAAAAATAGTGCAGGAATATTGTTAAAAATGCAGATAAGAGAATATATAAACACAAGTATAATAGTGCATAATTAAGAGGAATAATCAGGAGATTATATGGGTGGAGTAACAGGAAACTAAAATAAACAACAACTCTAGTGCAACTCCGAAACTATTCTTAAAATCTAATTACACTTTGTACTAAACACTTAGGGGTATATGCAATTGCGGTCGAATTCCCGAAATTGTCGAATTTCGGGTCATTTTCGACCAAAAAAAAAATTTGCCTATGCAATTCAGTGCTTTCCGACCAAAAAACGGACTTTCAAAATTCGACTTTTTGAAATTCGAATTTTGGCAAATTCGACTTTTCTGCAATGATATAAGTGCTGCAATTCGACCAAAGCATATTCAATTCAAGTTTGGAAATTCGACAGCAGTGCTTTTAGACAGCAAATTCGTCATTTTCAATCCGCCACACTTTGGAGGGTGAAAACAAATAAAAAAAATTTAAACATGGTTTTTTTTGTGTTTTTTTGGGGGGGAATAGCAGATCTATTTATATTAGAAGGGATTAGGTACTTTTTTTTTTTTTTTGGAGGCACAAATATTATTTCTAATTTTTTAAAAATATTTTTTTTTTATTTTTTTATTGCTGGAACGGTACAATCCGAAAAAAAAATTGCGTGGGGTCCCCCCTCCAAAGCATAACCAGCCTCGGGCTCTTCGAGCTGGTCCTGGTTCTAAAAATGCGGGGAAAAAATTGACAGGGGATCCCCCGTATTTTTAAAACCAGCACCGGGCTCTGCGCCTGGTGCTGGTGCCAAAAATACGGGGGACAAAAAGAGTAGGGGTCCCCCGTATTTTTAACACCAGCATCGGGCTCAACTAGCTGGACAGATAATGCCACAGCCGGGGGTCACTTTTATGCCGTGCCCTGCGGCCGTGGCATTAAATATCCAACTAGTCACCCCTGGCCGGGGTACCCTGGGGGAGTGGGGACCCCTTCAATCAAGGGGTCCCCCCAGCCACCCAAGGGCCAGGGGTGAAGCCCGAGGCTGTCCCCCCCATCCAATGGGCTGCGGATGGGAGGGCTGATAGCCTTTTGTGATAATTAAAAGATATTGTTTTTTCCATTAGTACTACAAGTCCCAGCAAGCCTCCCCCGCAAGCTGGTACTTGGAGAACCACAAGTACCAGCATGCGGGAGAAAAACGGGCCCGCTGGTACCTGTAGTACTACTGGGAAAAAAATACCCAAATAAAAACAGGACACACACACCGTGAAAGTAAAACTTTATTTCTTACGTCGACACACACATACTTACCTATGTTCACACGCCGACATCGGTCCTCTTCTCCATGTAGAATCCAGGGGTACCTGAAAAAAAAGATCAATATACTCACCTCAGCCATGGTCCAGAGATACATCCACGTACTTGTAGAAAATAACAAACCGCAAATACCCGACCAAACGGACTGAAAGGGGTCCCATGCTGACACATGGGACCCCTATCCCCGAATGCAGAGAGACCTGTCAGTGACAGCTGTCACAGAAAGGTCTCTATAGCCAATCAGGAAGCGCAACTTCGTTGCGCTCATCTGATTGGCTCTGTGCGTCTGAGCAGACAGCGCATCGCACAGCCCAGTCCATTATATTCAATGGTGGGAACTTAGCGGCTAGCGGTGAGGTCACCCGCCGGTCAGCGGCTGACCGGCGGGTGACCCCCCCGCTAGCCGCTAAGTTCCCACCATTGAAAGTAATGGAGCGGCTTTGCGATGCGCTGTCACATCACAGACAGCGCACAGCCAATCAGATGAGCGCCACGGAAGTAGCGCTTCCTGATTGGCTGAAGGGACTTCAGTGACAGGATTCACGTGATGTCCCGGCATTCGGGAGAAAGGGGTCTGATGTGAAAGCATTGGACCCCTTTCTAGTCCGGTATGGATCGGTGTTCGTTTTTTTGTTTTGCCAAGTACGTGGATTATCTCTGGACCTGGATGTACCTCTGGACGCTGGAAGGTGAGTATAATTTTTTCACAGGTACCTCGGATCGTCGGAGACCGTGGCAGTCGGCGTGTCAACATAGGTAAGTATGTGTGTGTCGGCGTATGAAATAAAGTTTTACTTTCACGGTGTGTGTGTCCTGTTTTTATTTGGGTATTTTTTTTCCAGTAGTACTACAGGTATCAGCGGGCCCGTTTTTCTCCCGCATGCTGGTACTTGTGGTTCTCCAAGTACCAGCTTGCGGGGGAGGCTTGCTGGGACTTGTAGTACTAATGGAAAAAACAATATCTTTTTATTATCACAAAAGGCTATCAGCCCCCCCATCCGCAGCCCATTGGATGGGGGGGGGCAGCCTCGGGCTTCACCCCTGGCCCTTGGGTGGCTGGGGGGGGGACCCCTTGATTGTAGGGGTCCCCACTCCCCCAGGGTACCCCGGCCAGGGGTGACTAGTTGGGTAGTTAATGCCACGGCCGCAGGGCACGGCATAAAAGTGACCCCCGGCTGTGGCATTATCTGTCCAGCTAGTGGAGCCCGATGCTGGTGTTAAAAATACGGGGGACCCCTACTCTTTTTGTCCCCCGTATTTTTGGCACCAGCACCAGGCGCAGAGCCCGGTGCTGGTTTTAAAAATACGGGGGATCCCTGCCCAATTTTTCCCCTGCATTTTTAGAACCAGGACCAGCTCGAAGAGCCCGAGGCTGGTTATGCTTTGGAGGGGGGACCCCACGCCATTTTTTTTTCCGGGTTTTTCCCGTTTTTTCCCGTTTTTTAAAATCGCTGCAAAATCCGCCAAATCGGCCGATTTTCGCCCGCGATTCTGGCGAATCCGTTTTTCATTGAATATGGTGAATCCGGAATTCACCTGGCGAATTTAGTCGAATTAAAAAACGGCGAAGAATTGCCGCGATTCGCCGTGAATTGCATATACCCCTTAGGGGTATATTTACTAAAATTCGTATTTTTCAGAATGAGGTTAAAGATCTAACACGAATGACATTGAAAGTGTAAATTTGCAACTTTTTGAATTTATTACGACTAATTTACTAAGTTGTCGTATTTTTAATTTTCGTGTTTTCCCATGTCGATGTCATTCGTAGTTTTGTAAGGTAGAATGCGGCCGATTTAGTGGTTTTTCGGCCGTGTTATGTTTTTTTTTTACGACTGCGTCACATTTTAGTCACGGCAGTGTTTGTCCGTTCACGGCCGCGTTTTTTTCCAAAGTTTCGTTTTTGTCACTCGTCCGTGATTGGTTTGATTCGTGATGGAGGAGTGTCTGTGCACATAAATCACCCATGACTTTATTCCGACGAACTTAACATTTATAACTAGCTAGCTTATCACTAAGAAATAAACACACGGACACCAACTGCTAGATTTAAAAGGTCAAACAGATATTTATTGTTTGGTGACCTGTCGTTTAAACTAAGAATATTGGAGGATGGCAAGAAAAAGGCGCTACCAACTCACCAGCACCAGTCAACTATAATAAACCATAAAATAGGAGGGGCCTCACAACCGCCTCCTTAACATAACCTGCACTGCGCAGGCTCACCCCCCTTACTTTAGCAGAGCCGTGGACGAACCCGCAAGGGAACATCCGTAGTCCACCCGCAAGGGGAGGGCATACTCGCTGTTCATTCAAAAGGGGGTGCCCCACAGTGACCACTTATGTAACTATTTGACCGCTGGCTGGTAGCGACTTTCCGCCCATCTGGCTATCAAAGCCTGCTGAGAAATGGAATTAGAGGCCCGAAAAGCGAGCCTCAAGCAACCTTATAGGGAGGGTGGGAGGGCATCCAAGAAAAACTGGCAAGAGGAAGATGGCTGCCAAAACCCTGAACTATATACCCCTGTGCATACTCCTCCTACCTATCCCTAATAGGCACCCATCTGTCACCTGACCACCACTGTCAATCACTAAGGCTAGCCCTGCCTATCCTCAACACATGTCAGAAAAATTCAGGGAGTTTATGTGGCTTCGAGCCTATGCGGATCTCTGCCTGCTTAAATCACCCATGACTTTATTCCGACGAACTTAACATTTATAACTAGCTAGCTTATCACTAAGAAATAAACACACGGACACCAACTGCTAGATTTAAAAGGTCAAACAGATATTTATTGTTTGGTGACCTGTCGTTTAAACTAAGAATATTGGAGGATGGCAAGAAAAAGGCGCTACCAACTCACCAGCACCAGTCAACTATAATAAACCATAAAATAGGAGGGGCCTCACAACCGCCTCCTTAACATAACCTGCACTGCGCAGGCTCACCCCCCTTACTTTAGCAGAGCCGTGGACGAACCCGCAAGGGAACATCCGTAGTCCACCCGCAAGGGGACGGCATACTCGCTGTTCATTCAAAAGGGGGTGCCCCACAGTGACCACTTATGTAACTATTTGACCGCTGGCTGGTAGCGACTTTCCGCCACAACAAGGATTTTAACCAAAAACCGCAGACCGCCATCCACCAACAACAGGAGAAGAGATTCAACCGGACAGTACTCTAAAAATACTGTCCAAGAACACACCAATACCCGCAGGGGAAAGGTGAATACCATCTTCCCTATAAAACTGCACATTGTGCAGCACCAAAAACGGATGCCTAACCACTAAACCTCCTATCGCCTGCACGTATACTGACACTGCGGAATTAACTTTCTTCCTAGCTTTTTCTATAGCGGAGAAACAAATGGCACCCCGCCAATGGAAACGGGGCACTATGTCGGACCACACCACTATCACCCGTGGCCAAGATGCCCGTAACGCTACTAGGTCCGCTTTGATACTCAAGATGAGATCAATGCCTTTGACCCTCCCCATATCATTCCCCCCGAGGTGAATGACAACCCAGCCGGGCCGCCCCCACCTCCGCTCATGGCGAAACAGCAAGCGAAGTAAACCCATCCAACGTAAACCTCTAACTCCTAACCATCTGACTACCTTGTCCCCAAATAATTCGCCCGTTCGTCCTGCCATTGGATGCCTCTCCGCCCAAAAAATAAAAGAATGGCCAATGAGCCAAATCTGATCCGAGATGTCCAAAGTAGCTGCAAAAAAAAAATTCCTTACCGTCAGACATTATAAAGATCAAAAACAAATTAACTTAAACATGCAAGTAAGAACCCGAGTGAAGGAGAAAACTCAAAAAACCTCCCGTGAACCGTGTGTGAATGCCAATTGTAATTCGGTCCCCTCGGAGGAAAATTTAAAAATTCACTTCACACCCTCCATTTCTGAACGCTAGCCGTTCAAAAACCGACGAGTAAAACACGTTTCCGGGTTCGCGCAACAGGCGCAATAACAACAATACTTAACAGATCCTTATACTAGGCGCAAGCCTAGCCAAATGAATACCGGTTGCCCAAACCAAAACGGTATCCCGCCCGCTGGGGCAAGACCCACTCACCAGGGAGGGCCTTAGTCAACGATTCTCCACAGGAAGGGCGGCACCAATAGACCCCCAACCTCCGCATCGGGTACCAGCTCCCTAAACTTGTCGAACTCAAAACGCAACAGTGCGTCAGCAATTCTGTTGTCAACCCCTGGGACATGCGCAGCCGTGAAATGAATGTTATGCCTCAAGCACTTGAGCACAAGATAACGCAACAAGCGCAGAGCCTCAGGAGAGGACGAGCGCTGGTTATTAACGGCGTGCACGACGCCCAGATTGTCGCAGCAAAATACAATACTCCGATCCGACAAGCTGGGTGCCCACAACTCAACTGCCACTATCAAGGTGAATAACTCCAGCAGGAGCAAGTTCTTTGTAAACCCTCGAGTCACCCATGCTGCGGGCCAAGGCGCGGAGCACCACTGTGTTCTGAAAAAAGCCCCAAAGCCCAAACCACCAGCGGCATCGGTGAAAAGTTGTAACGCAGCGTTGGAACAGCGTTTCGCTGGCCACAACACCTCCCGGTTAAAAGAAACCAAGAAAGTGGTTCCTCGCGCGAAATGTAAACCGTATGATGAGGTTTCCGTACCCCCGCCATGGATCTCTCAAGTTTACGGCAGAAAACCCGGCCCATGGGTATGATCCTGCACGCAAAATTAAATGACCTGAACCCGTTGTAGTCTGACCCTGCGCGAGAGGAGGCACTGCTCTATGAGACCCAACAATTTGAGTACCTTATCGGGCGGAAGCCGGCAACAGCCGGCTTCCGAAGCGATTTCAATGCCCAAATAACTGAGGCACGCCGTGGGCCCCTCGGTATTATCCGAGGCCACGGGAACGCCCAGGCGGCCGAATAAACTCTGAGCTAAACCCAGTACATCCCCGCACACCGACCCCACCCTTGGACCCACAAAGAGAAAATCGTCTAGGTAGTGGGCGACCCCCGGGTGGCCGGAGGCCGACACTACGCACCAATGCAAAAATGAGCTGAATTTCTCAAAATAGGCACAAGAAATGGAACACCCCATGGGCAAGCACCTATCTACATAATACCCACCCCCTAACCTGAAACCAAGGAAACGCAGGGAGTCGGGGTGGATGGGCAAGAGGCGGAAAGCGGACTCAATGTCCAGCTTGGCCATGAGGGCGCCGGGACCCGCCCTTTGGACTAACCGCAGGGCCTCATCGAACGATTGATATCGCACCCTGCAAGCTTCCTCCGGGATGGAGTCGTTGACCGAGCCGCCACGGGGGTGTGACAAATGCTGGATGAGGCGGAATTTACCCTGAGCTTTCTTGGGGACCACCCCTAACGGTGAAATGCACAGCCGGGGCAGTGGAGGGGACGGGAAAGGGCCGCACATGCGCCCCAAATCAATTTCCGCCTGAACCTTACGGGCGACCACGGAGGGGAAATCCCGTGCGGATTTTAAATTGCACCTGGAGACCACGAGGACTGAATCCGGGATGGGAAGCCTGAAACCGCTACGAAAACCTTCCAACAAAAACAACCCCGAAGTGACGTCGGGGTAACTGCCCAACCATTTAGCCAATTCGGGGACGTTGATGGGGGAAAACGCCTTACTTTCCACTTCCGGGCACCTCGGCAGCATCAGAGGGCCTGGACCCGGAAGGGGACTGGCAATCTTTGGCCGGGTGCCCCCCGCCGCACGCCTTGCAGGAGTGGCGAAAACGGCAGTTAGCCCCCCGGGAACACTTGCCCTCGTTGAAGGCAAAGCATTTCCCTTTATTCCCCGTGGGCGGGCTCGGCCGGACATTTAAACCCGGCTTACCGCCATGGGCTTCATAAAGGGGCTTATTCTGATGAGTGACCTCTAACTAAACTTCCACGTCCTTGAAACCCAAGGGTAGTGTCGGGTTACCGTCTTGGTTACGACGGAATTTATCATCGTAATCCCTCCACGCGTAACCCTTGGATGTCAAGTACATTTCATGCACCAGGTACAAATACTTGACCGTGTTGTGATATTCCTTAGGCCTCGTCTCGGCGTAGCATGCCGTGAACACTAAAAACCCCCGGAGCCACAGGTGAAAATTGCGAAATGCATTCTCGCCAATGCCACCAACCTTCTTTGCCTTATCGAAAGCCTTCCGCATGTCATCCGTAAGGGTGAACATGTCGACGTATTTACCTTTCTTAATCTTCTCCCTCATCCGTTTACGTAAACCCCTGGTGACCGCAGTGTTAGCGCAGTGCACCATTTCCGTAAAGCGCGGAGGGTCCGGCGTGGCTGCCGCAGCTGCGCCCTTAGCCTTCCTCTCTTTCTTGTGCAAGCGATGCGCAATGAGCCTAGCTAACTTACGCGGGCGCCTGGGGGACCCGGAAGACCTAGTATCAGAAGAGGAGCTGGAAGAAGAGCTATCAGAAGAAGGATTAAATGTCTCACCCGTTCCAAGAGGACCGCCCGCGTCAACTGCTGCGATGGCGGGGCCGGATGGAACCTCTTCAGGGACCCGAGATCCCCCCGTCTCCACATGTTCAGCCTGCATCGCCGCTCCTGTCTGTGCCTCGCTGGATGTTGCTGTCGTCGTGGCCCCCGACAATCCGGCCGGGGGAGAGACCCCCCTCGCCGTACCTGCACCTGTTGGGGAAACAGAAGGGGGGGGGGGGAGGCACAAAAGCAGCCACCTCCGGGGGGGGAACCAGAGGTAGCGGGGGAGGGGGAGCCGCAAGTGGGGGCCGCGAACCGAGTGCGGGCAAGCCCGATGTCGCGACGCCCGCCATTTCAAATGCTGCGCCAGACGCTGGAGGCACTGTGCCCGGGGAAGTAAAACCAGTGTGCCAAGTGGACGGAGCCTGTGAAAACGGCGACGCACCGTAAGGAGTCTGGCCGAGGGCCCCTGGGGTAAAACCACTGGAGTAAGAACCCCCCCCCATTGCGCAAAACCCGGACCACTCGGCGTGGGCCAGGAGGTCACCGATCCCTGCGCGTGCGTAAATGCCGCCGGCAAATAAGTGGACGAAAAGGGGGCAGGAACCCCGCGGAATGCGGGTGCCGCCCCGGAAGTCATGACCGGGAGCTGCAATGACCCCGACCAGGCCACTGACACCGAAGCCGCCGGAAGGAAACCCGCGGGCGAAGCCGTATACGTGCCGCCCCGGTACGCGAATGGAGCGGCCAAGGAACTTGGTCCCGGCCCCATCTGGTGCACCAGGAGCTGGCCAGCAGACGGCGTCGGCTCGCTGGGCCACAGGCCACTCACAGGCGGCAGCAGTATCTGGGACACCGGGAGCGCACCGGGGTAAATCCCAGCTGTCTGCCCGCTGACGCCCGACACCCCGCTGCCCACCCCAATATTGGCACCTATGGAAACGGTGGGGGGAAACAGAGCCTGCGCATGCTCAAATGCAGGCCCCGCACCCCCCGTTGTCCCTGGACTAGAAGGCAGGGACACTACATCCTGCACCAGCCAGGCACCCGCAGGGGAGCTGGCCGGTGAAAGACCCCTCATTCCCCTCCTCACCGCTGATTCGCGGCACCCACCCGCCGGGTCACGTGACCCGCCAATCGCGGCCGTGTGGAGAGGCGTACTAACGCCTGTGGAGGCCGGAGCCCTGGCGCGCGCGGCTCTGCCGCTGCGCCGGGCTCCGGGAACGGCCGATGCTGGGGAAGCACCGCCGCCCGTGGAGAGCAGGACCCTGTCTCCGGCGGGCGGCGAAGCGGAGGGGGGGGGCCGCGCGCACCCGCGGCCGGCGATAGCCCGCTGCCGCGAGCGGTCGGGAGGCCTCAGCCAGGCGGCGGGGGGGGGGGGGGGGGGCGCTGATCTTCTGGGACGGGGCATGCTGCAGCAGAACAGTGTGGATAACACCTAAAGCGCACACTGACTGTAATATAAAGGGAGGGAGCAGTAGTATATGCAGTATTGAAAAGAGGGGAAATAACTGACAAAATGCTGACAGTATGCCTTACCCTCATCCAAGAAAAACTGGCAAGAGGAAGATGGCTGCCAAAACCCTGAACTATATACCCCTGTGCATACTCCTCCTACCTATCCCTAATAGGCACCCATCTGTCACCTGACTACCACTGTCAATCACTAAGGCTAGCCCTGCCTATCCTCAACACATGTCAGAAAAATTCAGGGAGTTTATGTGGCTTCGAGCCTATGCGGATCTCTGCCTGCTTTACTATAAAAACGCCCCAAACCGTCAGCACCTCGTGGGTTTAGCTAGTGGAGACTGGAGAGGTGAGAGGAAGGTGTGTTAGGAGTTGGTGAGTAGTTTGGAGTTTGTGGAGGATTTGAGGCGGATTTTTGCGATTGTTGAGTGCTGTACTGTGTGTGTAAGTAGTCTTGTCATACTTGTTGTGTAGTTATTTAAAAGTTTGTGCACTTTTTTGTCCTTGTTTTTTTTTTTTCACGTCTATTGTCATTGTTTGTGGGTGAGTGAGTGAGTGAGTGAGTGAGTGAGTGAGTGAGTGTGTGTGTGTGTGTGTGTGTGTGTGTGTGTGTGTTTGGTGTGTGGTGTGTGGTGTGTAGTGGTAGTGTAGGAGTGTGTTTTCTGTTTTTTTTTTCTCAGTGTTATTTGTTGTTTGTCCTGATTATGTCCCAGTCAGAGGTCAGTGTGGTGGAGGAGGTGAGTGAGACGGAGGAGGTGAGTGAGAGGGAGGAGGTGAGTGAGGTGGAGGAGGTGAGTGAGGTGGAGGAGGTGAGTGAGAGGGAGGAGGTGAGTGAGGTGGAGGAGGTTAGTGAGGAGGAGGGGATGGCTGCTGCTGCGGCCTCCAGTGATAGTGATGGTGTTGTGGCTCCGCAGCCACGCACCACTACAAAGACTGGGCACAATGTTAAATTCAGCTACGCTGAAAATATGGCTTTGGTGCGGGAGCTGATGAGGCATCATCGGCAGTTGTTTGGCCATGATGCTGCCAAGGTGTCGACACGTAGGAAGTCTGTTCTGTGGGGGGAAGATCATTGCGGCTGTGAATAGTGAGGGTGTGGTGAGTCGGACCGAGGACACGTGTTGTAAGCGCTTCTACGACATAAAGCGCCATGTCAAGGCGAAGATGGCCAATGAGGCTAAATCAGCCCGCCAAACCGGGGGTGGACACCCCTTCCGTGCATCTTATCGTGATTGGGAGGAGCCTGTGCGTGCACTCATTCCACCAGAAGTGGTTGGTGCGACTCATGTCCAGGATTCTGACCGGCCAAGGCAGGATGGTGAGTTGTATTTTTTAAATTAAAAGTGTAAACATCTGTGTTTTTCCCTTTGTTGTCTGAAATTTCATCAAGCTAATTGTGATTGTCAGTTTGTTAATTCTTCTAATGTGTTGGTGATGTCGTGCAGGCCTGGCCAACCTGTGGCTCTACAGGTGTTGCCAAACTACAAGTCCCATCATTCATTGCCTCAGTTTTGTTATTAGTGAATGCTAAATCTGTTGCAGGGCATGCTGGTATGTGTAGTTTTACTACATCTTGAGAGCCACAGGTTGGCCAGGACTGATGTAGTGTTAATATCAATTACGTATATTTTTTACCTTTTTTTTTTTTTTTTCCTCTGGTTGCCTTGGCCTTTTCCTTCCGTTTGATATCAGTAGTAAATCTTTCTAGGTGTATTTTAAAGAAGTGTGATGAATATGTTTTATGCAAAGTGATTTTTTAATAAGATTTCCTAGGATTTATGTTTATGGTGTGTTGTTGTGGGTTGTCCTTTGTGTGTTTGATGTGTTTTTCATGCATATTTGTTTTGGCTTTTTACATTTTTGTGCAGATATTTGTGCCTAGTGTTTTCTGGCTTGAATTTAAATTGGTACCTTAGCGTGCAATATTGTGGTTGTGTCAAGCTATGTGCTTTGGTTTTTAACCATTATAATATTGTGCAGTATTTGCCTTTGTGTATGGATTATTTTGTGAAATTGTATCTTATTTAAAGTATACACACCCAATGAAGTCAGGCAGAAAAGCTTAAGCATTGTTTAGTTTACTTTTCATCAGGTTCCACATATGTTTACATCACAATAAGGATTTTCTGAAAACATTGTTTAAAAAAAAATGTTCATAAGGTAATTCATCATATTTCTACAGTACGCCAGAGAAGCAGCACAGCAAGGCTACAGCAAACACTGCCAAGTGATGCAGATGGTGGGAATGCAGGTAATAATTCACTGTAAACACATATTCAGCAAACACATAGAAACACAAAATGTTAATGTTTATCTTATCCCATAGGTTCTTCTTCTGCAAACCCCCCTCCACTAAGGCGCCCATCACAGGGCTCGGTGACTGTGCCTAGGAGGCCAACCAAGAGACGGCGTCTTGAGGCTGAATCTGCTGCACCATCATCACCACCCCAACGGCGCATCTCCGCAGTGTTGTCCCTGCCACCACAAGCAATTTTGGCGAGTCCACAAAGCGAGGATCCACAATCACCTCAGCTGTCTGGTGAGTAAACATAAAAGTTATTTGTATCAAAATTAAAAAACAGTGTGGTCTATGAATTAACCTGGATAAGGCATAATGAAGTGAGAAACCACTGATATGTGCAAGGTGATCAAGGCAGAAGCAAATCTGATCCTAACAGTCAAATTTCAGATTGGCCCTGTTTGGCTTGTGCCTTTATCATCTTGCACATATCACTGGTTAATCACTTCCTTATGTCTTCTCCAGGTTAATTAATCTGAACCACTGTTTGTGTACAGGCAAAAATAATGTATTTGTGTTAATTCAGAATCCAGGTAATAAGCCCAAACAACAAGCACATGGGCTTTACGTTATTTTTGAGGTTACATTTTCAGATGTGATGTTGCCCATAGCACCCAATTTAAAATTATATTTATTTTGCAAGAAACAGCAACATAAATGTAATCTATAATCCAATTGTTTGGCATGGCCAACATCACCATTTCTAAACATAGGCCACCTTAAGACATTTACATGCATTTTAAATGAAAAAATTGTGCTTTACTTTATTTGTTTATTTTTTGCACACAACACTGACTGCCTTGAACAATTTATGAGTGTGTTCCTACTAAACACATTTAATGTATTGTGTGTGTTTAACAAAAGGAAGGTTCATACACAATCTGTAAATGCATTAATTTAAAATTGAGACAGTTCTTCGTGTTTGCACATTCATTATGGCTCAGAGTCCGACAATTCCCTAAATCATTTTTCAACTGAGTATGGAAAGTTAGACGCCACATATGTCTACAAAAAGGTGAGCTACCTAGTTAATTTTATGCCACAATCTCTGTATCATTTACAACATGAATATTATTAAGTAAGGCATGTTGACGTAAAGCAAAGAAATAATAAAAAAACTAAATAGTGGCTGTTATCAACCCCATACAGAACCACCCATCATGGATGAGGACCCCCAGCAGGAAAGTGACCAGCAGGCTACCTACACACTACACCTGCAGCCCATCGATCCTACCCAGCCAACCACGCCGCAGGACATAACACAATCACCCCAAACATCCCATAGCCCCCAATTGAAGCCAACACCACCCCAGCAACAAATGGCCCCTGACTTTTGGAGCAGTTGGGCCACACAACAGGCGCAACACTATGCCTGTCTGAACACCCACACCCAATACCTTGCCAGTCTGCCCCATCATCTTCCTCGCCTCAGTAGGAACTCAGGCAGACTGATAGTTCAGGTTGGCAGAATTGCCAATTCAATGGAGCAGATGAGGGCAGACAACAGTCAAATGCAAGCCAATTTACTCCGAACCATGGATGAACAACAGCGGCAGCAACAAGCCCTCATACAAATTATCCAACACAACCAACTGATAAACGAAAACCTCTCCAGAATTATTGCCAACAGCACTGCCACAAATACCAAACTGACTGCAAGCATACACAACCTGAGCCAAAGCATTAATGTGTTGGCATCCCAACAAATCAGCTCAAGCTCGGGAACTACAACACCAAGCCAGACCCCAGTTACCTCCCCTGTTAGACGCTCCAGCAGAACACGGACCAACGAACCAGGTCAATCCTCTGCACCCAGCACACACAAAACAAAACAAAAAAATGAAGGATGCAGCAAATCACTGTTAATCAATAAAGTTTTGGGAATTGTTACACCAAAAATGTCTGTGTTCAAGCAAATCATTTTTCAACACCCAATATGTGTATGGTTTAATGTGCTAATGAGTGACAGTGTAAGTTATTCAAATTACAGTATAACTGTAAAGAACAGTATAAATAACAAACACTAACACAACACAAACAACATTCACACCTACAATACATTTTATAAAAGTGTTTAGCCAAGGTTATTTATAACTAAATAATACTTACCGTTAAAATAACGCAGAATCACTTCTTGCCTTACCTACCTCCCTAAATCTGTACTCACACTGTCACCAGATGTATCTAACTCCTCTACTTGCTGGCTGTTTTCTTCATCACCAATATGTGGCAGATGTTGGCGCAAACACATATTATGAAGAAAACAGCAGCAGAACACAATCCTAGTCACCTTTGAGGGACTATACAACAAAAGCCCAGCAGACTTATCCAGACACCGAAACCTAGATTTCAGCACCCCAAAACATCTTTCTATCACATTCCGCGTAGACTTATGTGCATTATTATAATTGTGTTCAGCAGGAGAATCAGGTTGGGACAATGGAGTAAGGAGCCAAGAGTAGCAGCCATAACCACCATCACCTGAAATACAGATATAGGCAACATTAGGACATGTGGATTATGGTAAATCACATTCAAAAATCAGGAGGTTGAAGTTACCACACATACACACAACACACTTGGAACATACCCAGCAGCCAGCCATCAGGCATTTGTCCGTCCTCAAACTTATCGAAGAGTGATGACTGACTGAGGATGAAGGAGTCATGGCAGCCGCCAGGGTAACCTGCAACCACACTCATAATTTTGAGATTTGCATCACAAACCACCTGGACATTAGTGGATTGGCCCATATGTCTATTTGTAAAAATATATTGCCTGCCCCTAGGTGGTCTCAGCTCAACGTGTGTGCAATCTATGGCACCCAGCACATTGGGCATGCCAGCAAGCTCATAGAAAGCTACCCTGACTGCATGCCACTGCGACTCCTGTGTAGGAAAGCAGATAGAGGCATCTATGTGGGGTTCCAAGACATCCAAAACCTGAGTGGACATTACAAAATATAAGGTGAGTGTCATGATCTGTAATCAATACAATACTGTGTTATATTACATAACAGAAGCAACACTTAAACATAGACGTGTATGTATGTTTAAACTCACCTGATTTAAATATTTTGAAAAGGTGGGCTGGGAGATACCAATTACATCGCCAGTCACAGCCTGGAAGCTCCCAGTAGCCATAAAGTGCAACACAGCCAGGAGTTTGTGCAGGCCTGAGACAGAGCGAGAGCGTGCTGTCTCAGGGTCTAGGTCCAGTTTGACAAGGTCATACAGACGGAAAATGTTGTTTCTATTTAGCCGAAACATCTGTATGACCCTATCATCGGACAATGCGTTCAAGTTTAAACGGCCCCTAAAAAAAACGAGGCCTGCGCAGCCTCCGCGGCACCTGTACAACCTGCTGACCATGTTCACTTACCTGGCCCTGATTTATTGTAGCCTCATGGAGCAGTCTCAGGTATCCCCCAGCAAACAAGAAATCGGTACTACACACGGCAGCAGCCATTTCAGAGTGAGAGTTGCTCAAAATGTGCTTGGGTCCCTTTTAAAGGGCCAAAATTCAGGTGTGAGTAATGTATAATTGAAAACACATGTAAACACGCTTATCAAAAGCAGGTCTACTTTTTTTTAGGACTTTTTTACGATTTGTATTTTTTCACGACCGCAAATGCATTTTCACGGTAGAGATTTAAAATACGAATGGTTAGTAAATGCCCGTGATCCATACCTAAACAGCCGCGTTTGACCGATGGTGTATTTATTCGTATTTTTTTTCATGGACTTCCCAAAAAATACGAATGCCCTCATCACTGCCGTGATTTGAGTTTAGTAAATTCCCGAGATGACACTTTGAAGAAAAAACACCATCTCGGTCAAAATCGGGACCTTAGTAAATATACCCCTTAGAATCTAAAATCCATGTAGAGATTCCAAGCATGTGTGTTCACTTCAGTAATTAAAAACAACCCCAATGCCCTCCTACTACAAAGGCTTGCAATAAAAGGCTTAAACAAGGGTAGAATAGAATCCCCTGTATCTCGGGATTAGAATAAAGTCATATCGTAGACTAGAGTCCACAGATAGTAGTTATTGACAATTTACTGTATCTTAAAAATGATATGTCAGAATGATCTTTTTTTCCGATAGCAGTTGTCTGATACAATTATGCATGATAGCAAAATAATCAATGCAGTTGGTGCATAGCTGGAAAGCTGAGCAGAATATTGCAATTTAGGGCTGGGAGAGAAAACTAGTTCACTAAGGGGTCTATTCAGGGTCGGTCTGGCCAATTGGACTACAGGGGAAAACCCTGGTGGGCCAGCTGCCTGTGGGCCCCAACCCCTCCTCTATCAAGTTCCAGAATGTGCACTTGTAGTATACAATGCTACCCTATAAAAGGATAAGTTGCCTGGTAGAGAAGAAACATGGATGAACATGGGTGTTTTGATTGCTCTAATGAAAGTACACCAAGATCCTATATATATATATATTATATATAATAGTGGGAGTATGGCGCCACAGGTATATGCGGGTAGATTATAAATTAAGGTTGTAGAGTACTATAATAGAGACACTTCTTTAAGAATGTAAGGTGTCAGCTGACCCCTAAGAAATTAGGCAGGGATAAGCTGCCTTGCAATTTAAAAGTGAGAAAAGGAATAGGGGTATTAGCGACCAACAGTGTCTGGTAAAGTTAAATGAGTATGAAGAATTTAGCAGGATACGTGTTTTTATAAAAAATCATAGTAAATTTATTTATACACAAAGTACTAAAAAAGTGTGGGCTAAAAGATTATAGGCATAAGGTATATAGGCATATAGGCATAGGCATAAAATATGGTAAGAACTACGCAAAAGTAAAAACTAGAATCACACACAATAAAAAAGGTATTCAATAAAAAGTCACTAAAAGCATGAAACTTCTAAGATAAGAGAAGATTGCTTAGCTTAAAAATGGAGGGTCAATTGAGATACGTCCAACACGTTTCGTCCATCAGACTTCATCAAGATGAAGTCTGATGGACGAAACGCGAACCTAGGGGATCCGGGGAAATTCGAGCCACAGCTTGGATGTCCCTGCCTGCCCCGGATACCCAATCGAGACAAAACCTCAGGATTCCACTGTCGGATCCTGAGGTTTTGCCTCGGACGCTGGTCTCCATAGTAACCTATGGAAGGCCACTGATTGGCTGAGAGAGCTGTCTGTCACTGCTCTCAGTCAATCAGCTTTTTCCCATAGGCTACAATGGCCCCAAGATGGATGCCCCCACAGCGCTAATAGCGCCGCCGCCCACACTGTCTCGACACCACCGCCCACACTGCCGCTTGCACTGCCGACACCGCCATCTGCACTGCCGACACCACCACCGCACTGCTGACGCCCCTGCCCGCACTGCCGACACTGTCGCTCGCACTGCTGACACTGCCGGCACCCCTGCACTCCTGCACTGAGGACACTTCCAGCACTCCTGCATTGCCGACACTGCCAGCACCCCTGCACTGAGGACACTTCCAGCACTCCCACATTGCAGACACTGCGGCATCCCTGAACTCCTGCACTGAGGATACCTCCAGCACTCCCGCATTGCCGACACTGCTGGCACCCCTGCACTGAGGACACTTCCAGCACTCCCACATTGCCGACACTGCCACACCCCTGATCTCCTGCACTGAGGACACCTCCAGCACTCCGGCATTGCCAACACTGCCAGCACCCCTGCACTGAGGACTCTGCCAGCAGTCCTGCACTGAGGACACCTCCGGTACTCCCGCATTGCCAACACTGCTGGCACCCCTGCCCTGAGGACACTGCCAGCACTCCCACGCTGCTGACACTGCCGGCACCCTGCACTGGGGGCACCTACCACACTGCCAACACTGCTGGCACTCCTGCACTGAGGACACTGCCAGCACTCCCATGCTGCCGACACTGTTGGCACTCCTGCACTGAGGACACCTCCCACACTGCCGACACTGCAGGCACCCCTGCACCGAGGACACTTCCGGCACTCCCACACTGCAGACACTGCCGGCACCCCTGAATTCCTGCACTGAGGACACCTCCAGCACTCCCGCATTGCCAAAACTGCTGGCATACCTGCACTGAGGACTCTGCCAGCACTCCTGAACTGAGGACAACTCCGGCACTCCCGCATTGCCGACACTGCTGGCACCCCTGTACTGAGGACACTGCCGGCACTCCTGCACTGAGGACATCTCCAGCACTCTAAACAATTGCAGGCACTGCAGGCATTCCTGCAGTGCCGACACTGCTGGCACCACCACACTGAAAACATTGCTGACAACCCCGCTCTGAGGACCCTCTGTCACAGTAAGTGCACTATTGGTGTATCTAACCTGCACTGTATCTGACCTGCACTGTAACCCATGCTGTATCTGAACAACACTGTATCCGACCCACATTGTATTTGACCTACACTGAAACCCGTGCTGTATCCGACCTACACTGCACCCGACCTGCATTGTATTCGACTCGCACTGTATCCAACCAACACTGTATTTGACCTGCGCTGTATCCAACCCACACTGTATTCAACCTGCGCTGTATCCAACCCACACTGAGTCTGACCTGCGCTGTATGCAACCCACACTGTATTTGATCCGCACTGTAACCTGCACTTTATCCGGCCCACGCTGTATCTGACCCACAATATATACAACTCCCAATGTATGCGACCCATACAGTATCTGACCTGCACTTTATCTTGCACTGTATCCGACGCGCACTATATCTGACCTTGCACTGTAGCCAACCCTCACTGTATGCAACACACACTGTATCCAACATGCACTGTAGCCTACACTGTATCCAACCCACACACTGTATCCAACCCACACTCTGACCTGCACTGTATCCGACCTATACTGTATCTTGCACTGTATCCGACATTGCGCTGTAACCAACGCACACTATATCCAACCCGCACTCAGACCTGCACTGTATCCGACTTGCATTGTGTGCGATCTGCACTATATACAACCCGCAATGAATTCCATCTACACTGTATCCAACCTGCCTTGTATCCACCTGCACTGTATCTGCCCCACACTGTAACCTGCATTGTACCCGACCCGCTTTGTATCCAACCTGCACTGTAACCTACACTGTGGCCCTCATTCCAAGTTGATCGCACGCTAGCTGCTTTTAGCAGCAGTGAAAATGCTAAACCGCTGCCCTCTGGGAGTGTATCTTAGCTTAGCAGAAGTGCGAACGAAAGATTAGCAGAACTGCTTTGAAAAAATGTCATGCCGGTTCTGAGTAGCTCCAGACCTACTCCTACCTTGCGATCAGTGCAGACAGTTTAGTTCCTGGTTTGACGTCACAAACACGCCCTCCATTCGGCCAGCCACTCCCCCGTTTCCCCAGCCACTCCTGCGTTTTTTATCAGGCACGCCTGTGTTTTTCAGCACACTCCCTGAAAACGCTGAGTTGCCGCCCAGAAACACCCACTTCCTGTCAATCATACTACGAACACTCGAGCGACTGAAAAGCGTCGCTCGAGCTTGTGTAAAACTGCATAGTTTTGTGTGAAAGTACTTCACGCATGCGCAGAAGTGCCAATTTTTAGCCTGATCGCTGCGCTGTGAAAAACATCAGCGTGCGATCAACTCGGAATGAGGGTCTGTATCCGATCAGCACTGTAACCTGGTCAATATTTAACTGTGTGTCCCAAAGTATACCGCACTGTCCTACGCAGGTACAGAATGCTGTTTTTTGTGCTTAGGGAGAATTTGGGGAGCTGCTCGACAAAATGGCTGATTGGGGCTTTACATGGACACAGGGTGCCAGTCATCAGTAACCCAGGGCCCCCAGGAGGGAGGTACAGACTGGGCACTGAGATTAGGCATGTGCATTTTACACATGGTTTAGGGTTTTTTTTTTATTTGCTGTTTGGTAACTACTTCAGAGCAATGATATTGTACACACGATTCTGACAAAATTTCTGTGTTGGATTGTTTTCTATTGGTTTGATTGGTTATTGCTAACACAGTACTAATTTGTAAAACATTTTTAAACAAAAATAACTGCCGTGTGTTTGTGCCGCTGCTCTGTTGCTTAGTTTAGCCAGCCAGACTTTGGCCTATGTTGGTGAACAATATTGTAAGGTGTGAGGTGGTCAAAATTGACTGGAAATGAGTGGAGATTAATGTTATTGAGGTTAATAATACTGTAGGATCAAAATTACCCCCAATTTCTGTGATTTTAGCTGTTTTTATGTTTTTTTCAAAAATCATCCAAAACCAAAACACGAAAGGGTGTTTTTGGCAAAACCAACTCAAAACCAAAACGAAAACACAAAACACGAAAAGCCGCACATCTCTAATTTTGAGTAGGAGTTTGGAGAATTGCCCAGTGGAGACATCGCCCCTTAAGTGAACCCTCATGACTTTGTCAAGATTTTAAAAATCACCTATATGCCAAAAAATAATGTTCTAACTCAACAAACACAGATGATACGAGGGTACTATAATTTACCCCCAAATCAAGATCTACCCCCTTTGGGCTTGATTAGGGCAAATTCCTGTATTACGTTTTAGGTATTTGTATAGGAAACTTTTGTAAGCTAAAGCCAAATCTATATGTCATCGGGCCTAAGAGATATTGAGGAATCCGTGAAACACAGTTTACCCCTTTTCACCCCCTAAGGGGTTACATTTTTTTAAATCTATGCTTAGTGTGTGCTTACGTCATGGAAGGAATATATTTCCCGAATTTCATGTTTCTAGGTCCAGGGTTTGAGCTGGATGTTGCTAAGCCAGTCAGTCAGGACATTTGTGCTTATATATTAAGATGAATGTACTGTATCTTTTCAACACAATGGAAGTTTTTTTCCATCGATACTTTGGTTTTGTTGTTCAACATCCACCTTTACTCTTGTTCCCTTAGCTGCTGGGAGTTTCTAAATGTCATGTGTACTGCAAATACTGAGTAGGTAATCCTGATGATAGGAGGTTCCGAGACTAAGCATGTGGGTGCAGCCCCAGTATATACAACACAAATAATGCAATCTTTGTTTTTTTTTCCCTTGGAGAGGAGACAGCTTGCGTTAAGTGACTATTTGGCAATTAGCATTGTAAATGCTCTGAGGAGCTCTAAAGCTTATGATTAGACTTCTGTCCCTGCTCCTGATGAAACAATTACTCCAGCACATACACACACCCTTCCCCCACCACTGCTGGACTACTTACCTCAATTAATGACCCTCTTGGGGGGTTCACATAAACAACTGCAAAATGATGTTCCCTGCAGTGCCCCCTGCCTGTATCATCTTCTCTGCCAGTCACGATAGGCAAGTCTATGTTACCTCCTAAATACCAGGGATTCATTTTCTAACCGTCTGTGCTGGGTTTTTGGGTGATTTTCCATGTGTTTTGGCAAAACAGATGGAAATCAGAACAAATGACCGACTTTACACCTTAAAACATCGCACCAGTTATCGATGATTTCACACAGGCAATTATGCAAACCGCAGATTTATTATGTGTTGGTTTGTAAGCGACTAAAACCGGCGACCAACTTGCCAAATTATAGACTTCAAACTGACCGCGTGTTTGAGTTCTATTGGACAAAACTTAATCATGATGCCAATTAAAAGGCACCACACAACCATGGTAGAAATGTGTAAGGCCAACCTGCCTGCCAAAAAGGAGCTGAAAACTTGGCACAGATGCATTGACCAGGGTCACATTTATCTTGTCTTGTCTTAGGGCATGATTGAGAGATGGATGCAGCATCTATGTGGTGCGCTGTGGAGCATATATTTTGCCACTGCGCATGCGTAGTAAGTCGCACTGCACATGTGATGTAATGGTCTTGCTATGGCAGTCACAGTGAGGATTTATTCGCAAAGTGAGTGACAGGCACGGACGATTTGTGAGAGGTAAAGGGGGTGTGGCATCTCAAATGAAGTTGTGTCGCAACCATTTCCAGGGCATGTTATAGCTTGCAACTTGTGATCCCATATGCAGGGATATGCGGTGAGGTAAATGGCTCAGGAGGCACTGGCTGGAACCAGAGCCAGATATACACACAATATATGAGCCAAAGAGTACATATGAACATTATACACAGGTGCAGCAGTAACAGCTCCTGGAAATTTGGTGAGTTTTGATCAGAGATGTGCGGAAAGATAGGCAGGTGAGGCACTACCTCACCTGCCATAGACTTTTTACTCCAGAGTTTTGGGTATAAAAATAATTAAAATAATGCAAAGAAGATGTTTCAAACATATTTTTTGTATTTTTCATATACTTTATACAGTCAAAACTCTGGCACAAACATTAGTATGATAGGAAAGGCTCTGCCTCACCTGCCTCACCCCACCGCACTTCACTGATATACATTTAAAATGGCTCTGGCGGCTATGCTGTGTGACCATATGGGTTCTCAGAAATTCAATGATCGATGTGCGTCCAGTAGGCCTTATTCATATTGGTACACAAGTGCCATTGTGATTTTCTAGGCAATGTAAATGCAAATGTTAGAAAGTGAAGCTGCCGCCCAGGAATGAAAAGAGA
Organism: Pseudophryne corroboree; assembly: GCF_028390025.1. NCBI lineage: Eukaryota > Metazoa > Chordata > Amphibia > Anura > Myobatrachidae > Pseudophryne > Pseudophryne corroboree. The sequence continues at coordinate 98,383,237 of NC_086453.1, read as the reverse complement.
TGCTGACCGGAGTCTTCGCAAACTCATTTGCCGTTGTGTACACATTTGCAGCAGATACGCAAATATGGGTAAGATTGAGGCTAAGCCTGGAGAGGAGACCCAGCAGGATACTTCGTGGGGCGGGGGCTGGACTGTGATGTCATTAGGTGCCGCCCTCAAGATGGGTTAATGGCCACGATTCGCTGGTCCCTGGAGAGAGGGTGGGGCAAAATTATGTGATTCACATCTTTAGCCACTCCACCTTCACCTTCTGCAATATGGTCGTCCAGCCACGTCTCCGTTAGTTCTGTTGAAGTCACCCAGTACTATAAGCTCCAGGTCCTGACGGAGTGTCACCATCTGCCCTAAGAGCATGTGCGGGTCAGCTCGCCCCCATATTCACCAAAATTTTCAATAAATCGCTGGAGCTACAGAAAGTCCCTTCCTGCCTAAAAAGGTCTACTATAGTCCCGGTCCCCAAGAAACCCACTATCACGAACCTGAACGACTACAGGCCGATAGCACTGACGTCTGTGGTCATGAAAACGTTCGAGCGTCTGGTTTTGAATCACCTGAAAACTGTGACTGGCCCCCAACTGGACCCCCTGCAGTTCGCCTATCGCTCGAATCGGTGTGTCGAGGATGCAGTCAACCTGGGCCTGCACTACATTCTACAGCACCTAGACATTCCCGGTACCTACGCGAGGGTCCTGTTTGTCGATTTCAGCTCGGCCTTCAATACAATCGTCCCCTGCATCCTCCACCCCAAATTACTTCGCCTAGGGGTCCCAGAAGCTACCTGTTCCTGGATAATAGACTTCCTGACAGATAGGACACAGGTGGTGAAAGCAGGGGAATTCACCTCTCAAGCGCGGTCCATTAGTACAGGGGCCCCTCAGGGCTGTGTCCTCTCACCCCTGCTCTTCTCCCTGTACACAAATGACTGTACCTCAGAGGCGCAATCAGTAAGGATCATCAAATTCGCCGATGACACCACCGTCATCGGCCTCATCAAGGATGGGGATGAATCGGCCTATAGACGGGAAGTAGACCGGCTGGCCCAGTGGTGCATCCACAACAACCTTGAGCTCAACCCCCTCAAAACTGTCGAGATGATAGTGGACTTCAGGAAGAAGTCATCTAGTGCAGCTCCGCTAACGATTGCTGACAGTGTGGTATCGCTAGTGGACTCCTTCAAGTTTCTAGGGACCACAATCTCCAGGGACCTTAAATGGGGGTCCAACGCTGATGCCACTGTTGGGAAAGCGCAGCAGAGGTTGTTCTTCCTCAGGCAACTAAGGAAGTTCAACATCTCACAGAAGCTTCTGCTCCTCTTCTACTCCGCGATTGTGGAGTCGGTACTGTGCTCCTCGATACTCGTATGGTACAGCTCCGCCAGTGCGAGGGACAGATGCAGGCTCCAAAAGGTGGTCAGAACCGCAGAGAAGATCATCGGGGCCAACCTTCCCTCAATCCAGGACCTGTACTTGTCCAGAGCTAAAAAGCGGGCAATGAAGATAGTAAAAGACCAGCTACACCCCGGCCACAGCATGTTTAACTTGCTTCCTTCAGGCAGGCGTTACAGGGCTGTCCCCGCCAGATCCACCAGAAGCCTCAAAAGTTTCTTTCCCCAAGCGGTCCGCCTGCTGAACTCCTGAACATTGACTGACTAGATGTACATGTAACTAACTTGTGTCCCTATGGTATACCTATCTGTGTAACTTTACTTGCCCCCCCCACACACACACACACACTCACCTGCTTACCTGCTACCTACTTGGCTGTTGTATAGCAAACCGAAGACAAATTCCTAGTATACGCAAGTATACCTGGCCAATAAAGCTGATTCTGATTCTGATTCACACACTTGCCGATATTTTAGTGATTTTATCCTCATTCTGCACGCTTCAGCAGAAAGCCCACCCTTCCGGGGCTGCAGGGAACTACTGTACCACAAAAATTGGGAGGCTTCTGCAGCTTCGGGTAGGGTATGTCAGTATGGTGTGTGTATGCAGTGAGTGTGCAGTGAGGGTGTGTGCAGTGTGGGTCTATGCAGTGTATGCAAGCAGTGTGCATGTATGCTTATGGATTGTGTGTACAGTGTGTATGCACAGTGGCGTAAGTTTGTCGCAGGCGCCCGGAGGCAAGAAAAATATTGGTGCCCCCCCCTTAGAAAGATAGATAGACACACACAAACACACATATAGTAACATGCAGCCTATGTCTGAAACATCCCACTCCCCCTCCTCACACACACACACACACACACACACACACACACACACACACACACACACACACAGTAACACCTAGCCTGTACTTTGGGGTCTGGGTGTCTGTGATGGGAGCGATCAGGGTGTCTTTGATGGGCAGGGTCTGAGGAGGGACAGGCAACAGCAGAACACACGGAGGGGACTTAGGAGCCAGAAACCACCAGCAGAGACCCCCATCCTCCCTGCACAGCTGCAGCCACTGGTCACCAGCAGGTGACTGTAGAACTTGTTTGGGGAAGGGGGCAGATGTGCTCAAAAGAGTGAGACAGCTTGTCAGTGGCTCTATCTCTCCATGGGTACAAATGCCTGTGGGACTCCAGTCTCCAACATCCCTGAGGAGTGGTGCCCCCTTCAGGGCAGGAGCCCGGCGGCAGCCGAATCCACTGCCTCTCAGAGTTACACCTCTGTGTATGCAGTAGGAGTGTGTATGCAGTGAAGGTGCGCGCATGCTGTGTGAGTGTGTGTATGCAGTGTGCGTGTATGCTTACGTAGTGTGTGTGTGCAGAGTGTATCTATACAGTGTGCATGCATGCATGCAGTGTGTGTACAGTGTATATGTGCAGTGTGTGTGTGTGTGTGTGTATGCATGCATTTGAATGGGGGGGCGGCCAATAATGTTGTGCCTCTGGGCGGCCAGATCCCTAAATCCGCCTCTGAGGAGAGATAAACTTACATATGAAAAAGTTACTGGCACTTAATAAATTTACCCCTGAGAGTATGAGAGTACATATTAGAGATGTGCGGCGGAGACTTTTCGTGTTTTGTGTTTTGGTTTTGGATCTGGATCCCCGCTTGTGTTTTGGATCTGGATAGGTATTGCCAAAACCACCCTTTCGGGTTTTGGTTTTGGATCTGGATGATTTAAAAAAACAAACATAAAAATAGCTAAAATCAGAGAATTTGGAGATAATTTTGATCCTACGGTATTATTGACTTCAATAACATTAATTTCCACTCATTGCCAGTCTATTCTGAACACTGATCACCTCACAATATTGTTTTTAAGCCTAAAAGTTGCACCAAGGTCTCTGTATGACTAAGTTAAGCGACACAAGTGTGCGGCACAAACACCTGGCCCATCTAGGAGTGGCACTGCAGTGGCAGAAAGGATGGCACTTAAAAAAAACTAGGCCCCAAACAGCACATCATGCAAAGAAGTAAAAGAGGTGCAATGAGGTGGCTGTATGACTGAGCTAAGCGACACAAGTGTGTGGCACAAACACCTGGCCCATCTAGGAGTGGCACGCAGTGGCTGAATATTGAAAGTGGCCCGCAATTTCTAGTGAAATGCTGCTACTGGTGCCGCTGCTGTTGTTGTTGCAGGAGGCTTTACATCTACCCAGTGGGCTGTCAGTCATGTAGTCCTTAGTTTGCCCTGCTCCACTTGTCCACATGTCCGTGGTTAAGTGGACACTGGATACAACCGCATATTTCAGGACACTGAGGACACTTTTCTTAATGTCCCTGTACAGTCCGGGAATCGCTTTCCTAGTGAAGTGGAATCTAGATGGTATTTGGTACCGGAGACACACTACCTCCATCAATTGTCTAAATCCCATTGCACTAATGGCGGATACCGGACGCACGTCTGACACCAACATAGCTGTCAAGGCCTCAGTTATCCGCTTTGCAGCAGTATGACTGCTGTCATATTTCATCTTCCTCGCAAAGGACTGTTGGACAGTCATTTGCTTAGTTGAAGTAGTACAAGTGTCTTCTCACTTCCCCTCTGGGTTGACGATCGACTCCCAGCAGCAACAACAGCAGCAGTCAGCAACAGCAGTAGGAGGAAGTGGTTCTTGATCTATCCCTATTTTATACTCCAAATTTTTGTTCTCCATTATTTTTCTGGTGTTATATATCAAAATGCAGCACAGGATAGCGTACCTCTACACCACACAGAGCAAACGCTGTAAAAATTATTTGGATTAAATATTAATAACCCCTTTATTTGGAGGAAATAATATACAGCACAGGACAGCACCACTGAATTTATATGGCAGCACCACTGGACTGGACTTATATGGCAGTACCACTGGACTGGATTTATATGGCAGTACCACTGAATTTATACGGCAGTACCACTGTACTGGACTTATACGGCAGTACCACTGGACATATACGGCAGTACCACTGGACTGGATTTATACGGCAGTACCACTGGACATATACGGCAGTATCACTGGACTGGACTTATACGGCAGTACCACTGGACTGGATTTATACGGCAGTACCACTGGACTGGATTTAGATGGCAGTATCACTGGACTTAAACAGCAGTACCACTGGACATATACGGCAGTATCACTGACTTATGCAACAGAATCACTAGACTGGACTTATACGTAGTGATGAGCGGGTTCGGTTTCCGAGAAACCGAACCCCCCCGAACTTCAGCCTTTTTACACGGGTCCGAGCCATACTCGGATTCTCCCGTATGGCTCGGTTAACCCGAGCGCGCCCGAACGTCATCATCCCGCTGTCGGATTCTCGCGAGATTCGGATTCTATATAAGCAGCCGCGCGTCGCCGCCATTTTCACACGTGCATTGAGATTGATAGGGAGAGGACGTGGCTGGCGTCCTCTCCGTTTATATACGAGACAGTTGATCTGATTGCTTTGCTTGTTTATTTTACTATTGTGGGGAGGATTGGGGAGCAGCTGTTAGGAGGAGTACAGTGCAGAGTTTTGCTGATAGTGACCACCAGTTTTTTATCCGTTCTCTTCTCTGCCTGAAAAAAATGCTCCATACCATATCTGTGCTCAGTGTGCTGCATGATATATCTGTGCTGAGTGCTCACACTGCGTAATTGTGGGGACTGGGGAGCAGCTATAGCAGGAGTACAGTGCAGAGTTTTGCTGACAGTGACCACCAGTATACGTTTGTCTGCCTGAAAAACACTCCTGTGGCATTTTTTTTATACTAGTAGTTTAGCAGTTTGCTGACAGTGTCCACCAGGTCCATTATACTGTATATAGCAGTACGGTAGGCCACTGCTGTACCTACCTCTGTGTCGTCACTCGTCATCCATAAAGAATACTATACATCCATCTACATTGTATACCTGTGGTGGCTTTTTTTTTTATACTAGTAGTTTAGCAGTCTGCTGACAGTGTCCACCAGGTCCATTATACTGTATATAGCAGTACGGTAGGCCACTGCTGTACCTACCTCTGTGTCGTCACTCGTCATCCATTAAGTATACTATCCATCCATCTACATTGTATACCTGTGGTGGCTTTTTTTTTATACTAGTAGTTTAGCAGTCTGCTGACAGTGTCCACCAGGTCCATTATACTGTATATAGCAGTACGGTAGGCCACTGCTGTACCTACCTCTGTGTCGTCACTCGTCATCCATTAAGTATACTATCCATCCATCTACATTGTATACCTGTGGTGGCTTTTTTTTATACTAGTAGTTTAGCAGTCTGCTGACAGTGTCCACCAGGTCCATTATACTGTATATAGCAGTACGGTAGGCCACTGCTGTACCTACCTCTGTGTCGTCACTCGTCATCCATAAAGTATACTATCCATCCATCTACATTGTATACCTGTGGTGGCTTTTGTTTTTATACTAGTAGTTTAGTAGTCTGCTGACAGTGTCCACCAGGTCCATTATACTGTATATAGCAGTACGGTAGGCCACTGCTGTACCTACCTCTGTGTTGTCACTCGTCATCCATTAAGTATACTATCCATCCATCTACATTGTATACCTGTGGTGGCTTTTTTTTTATACTAGTAGTTTAGCAGTCTGCTGACAGTGTCCACCAGGTCCATTATACTGTATATAGCAGTACGGTAGGCCACTGCTGTACCTACCTCTGTGTCATCACTCGTCATCCATTAAGTATACTATCCATCCATCTACATTGTATACCTGTGGTGGCTTTTTTTTTATACTAGTAGTTTAGCAGTCTGCTGACAGTGTCCACCAGGTCCATTATACTATATATAGCAGTACGGTAGGCCACTGCTGTACCTACCTCTGTGTTGTCACTCGTCATCCATAAAGTATACTATCCATCCATGTACATTGTATACCTGTGGTGGCTTTTTTTTTATACTAGTAGTTTAGCAGTCTGCTGACAGTGTCCACCAGGTCCATTATACTGTATATAGCAGTATGGTAGGCCACTGCTGTACCTACCTCTGTGTCGTCACTCGTCATCCATTAAGTATACTATCCATCCATCTACATTGTATACCTGTGGTGGCTTTTTTTTTATACTAGTAGTTTAGCAGTCTGCTGACAGTGTCCACCAGGTCCATTATACTGTATATAGCAGTACGGTAGGCCACTGCTGTACCTACCTCTGTGTCGTCACTCGTCATCCATTAAGTATACTATCCATCCATCTACATTGTATACCTGTGGTGGCTTTTTTTTTTATACTAGTAGTTTAGCAGTCTGCTGACAGTGTCCACCAGGTCCATTATACTATATATAGCAGTACGGTAGGCCACTGCTGTACCTACCTCTGTGTTGTCACTCGTCATCCATAAAGTATACTATCCATCCATCTACATTGTATACCTGTGGTGGCTTTTTTTTTATACTAGTAGTTTAGCAGTCTGCTGACAGTGTCCACCAGGTCCATTATACTGTATATAGCAGTACGGTAGGCCACTGCTGTACCTACCTCTGTGTCGTCACTCGTCATCCATAAAGTATACTATCCATCCATCTACATTGTATACCTGTGGTGGCTTTTTTTTATATTAGTAGTTTAGCAGTCTGCTGATAGTGTCCACCAGGTCCATTATACTGTATATAGCAGTACGGTAGGCCACTGCTGTACCTTCCTCTGTGTCGTCACTCATTATCCATTAAGTATACTATCCATCCATCTACATTGTATACCTGTGGTGGCTTTTTTTTTATACTAGTAGTTAAGCAGTCTGCTGACAGTGTCCACCAGGTCCATTATACTGTATATAGCAGTACGGTAGGCCACTACTGTACCTACCTCTGTGTCGTCACTCGTCATCCATAAAGTATACTATCCATCCATCTACATTGTATACCTGTGGTGGCTTTTTTTTAATACTAGTAGTTTAGCAGTCTGCTGACAGTGTCCACCAGGTCCATTATACTGGATATAGCAGTACGGTAGGCCACTGCTGTACCTACCTCTGTGTCGTCACTCATCATCCATAAAGTATACTATCCATCCATCTACATTGTATACCTGTGGTGGCTTTTTTTTTATACTAGTAGTTTAGCAGTCTGCTGACAGTGTCCACCAGGTCCATTATACTGTATATAGCAGTACGGTAGGCCACTGCTGTACCTACCTCTGTGTCGTCACTCGTCATCCATTAAGTATACTATCCATCCATCTACATTGTATACCTGTGGTGCCTTTTAGTTGTGCGCATTAAAATATGGAGAACAAAAATGTGGAGGTTAAAAAAATAGGGACAGATCAAGATCCACTTCCACCTCGTGGTGAAGCTGCTGCCACTAGTCATGGCCGAGACGATGAAATGCCATCAACGTCGTCTGCCAAGGCCGATGCCCAATGTCATAGTACAGAGCATGTCAAATCCAAAACACAAAAGATCAGTAAAATGCCTCAAAATTCAAAATTAAAAGCGTCTGTGGAGAAGCGTAAACTTGCCAATATGCCATTTACCACACGGAGTGGCAAGGAATGGCTGAGGCCCTGGCCTATGTTCATGGCTAGTGGTTCAGCTTCACATGAGGATGGAAGCACTCATCCTCTCGCTAGAAAAAAGAAAAGACTTAAGCTGGCAAAAGCACAGCAAAGAACTGTGCGTTCTTCGAAATCACAAATCCCCAAGGAGAGTCCAATTGTGTCGGTTGCGATGCCTGACCTTCCCAACACTGGACGGGGAGAGCTTGTGCCTTCCACCATTTGCACGCCCCCTGCAAGTGCTGGAAGAAGCACCCGCAGTCCAGTTCCTGATAGTCAAATTGAAGATGTCAGTGTTGAAGTACACCAGGATGAGGATATGGGTGTTGCTGGCGCTGGGGAGGAAATTGACAAGGAGGATTCTGATGGTGAGGTGGTTTGTTTAAGTCAGGCACCCGGGGAGACACCTGTTGTCCGTGGGAGGAATATGGCCATTGACATGCCTGGTCAAAATACAAAAAAAATCAGCTCTTCGGTGTGGAATTATTTCAACACAAATGCGGACAACAGGTGTCAAGCCGTGTGTTGCCTTTGTCAAGCTGTAATAAGTAGGGGTAAGGACGTTAACCACCTCGGAACATCCTCCCTTATACGTCACCTGCAGCGCATTCATCATAAGTCAGTGACAAGTTCAAAAACTTTGGGCGACAGCGGAAGCAGTCCACTGACCAGTAAATCCCTTCCTCTTGTAACCAAGCTCCTGCAAACCACACCACCAACTCCCTCAGTGTCAATTTCCTCCTTACCCAGGAAAGCCAATAGTCCTGCAGGCCATGTCACTGGCAAGTCTGACAAGTCCTCTCCTGCCTGGGATTCCTCCGATGCATCCTTGAGTGTAACGCCTACTGCTGCTGGCGCTGCTGTTGTTGCTGCTGGGAGTCGATCGTCATCCCAGAGGGGAAGTCGGAAGACCACTTGTACTACTTCCAGTAAGCAATTGACTGTACAACAGTCCTTTGCGAGGAAGATGAAATATCACAGCAGTCATCCTGCTGCAAAGCGGATAACTGAGGCCTTGGCAGCCTGGGCGGTGAGAAACGTGGTTCCGGTATCCATCGTTAATTCAGAGCCAACTATAGACTTGATTGAGGTACTGTGTCCCCGGTACCAAATACCATCTAGGTTCCATTTCTCTAGGCAGGCGATGCCGAAAATGTACACAGACCTCAGAAAAAGACTCACCAGTGTCCTAAAAAATGCAGTTGTACCCAATGTCCACTTAACCACGGACATGTGGACAAGTGGAGCAGGGCAGACTCAGGACTATATGACTGTGACAGCCCACTGGGTAGATGTATTGCCTCCCGCTGCAAGAACAGCAGCGGCGGCACCAGTAGCAGCATCTCGCAAAAGCCAACTCGTTCCTAGGCAGGCTACGCTTTGTATCACCGCTTTCCAGAATACGCACACAGCTGAAAACCTCTTACGGCAACTGAGGAAGATCATCGCAGAATGGCTTACCCCAATTGGACTCTACTGGGGATTTGTGACATCGGACAATGCCAGCAATATTGTGCGTGCATTACATCTGGGCAAATTCCAGCACGTCCCATGTTTTGCACATACCTTGAATTTGGTGGTGCAGAATTATTTAAAAAACGACAGGGGCATGCAAGAGATGCTGTCGGTGGCCCGAAGAATTGCGGGCCACTTTTGTCGTTCAGGCACCGCGTACAGAAGACTGGAGCACCACCAAAAATACCTGAACCTGCCCTGCCATCATCTGAAGCAAGAGGTGGTAACGAGGTGGAATTCAACCCTCTATATGCTTCAGAGGATGGAGGAGCAGCAAAAGGCCATTCAAGCCTGTACATCTGGCCACGATATAGGCAAAGGAGGTGGAATGCACCTGTCTCAAGCGCAGTGGAGAATGATTTCAACGTTGTGCAATGTTCTGCAACCCTTTGAACTTGACACACGTGAAGTCAGTTCAGACACTGCCAGCCTGAGTCAGGTCATTCCCCTCATCAGGCTTTTGCAGAAGAAGCTGGAGACATTGAAGGAGGAGCTAAAACAGAGCGATTCCGCTAGGCATGTGGGACTTGTGGATGGAGCCCTTCATTCGCTTAACCAGGATTCACGGGTGGTCAATCTGTTGAAATCAGAGCACTACATTTTGACCACCGTGCTCGATCCTAGATTTAAAACCTACGTTGTATCTCTCTTTCCGGCAGACACAAGTCTGCAGGGGTTCAAAGACCTGCTGGTGAGAAAATTGTCAAGTCAAGCGGAACGTGACCCGTCAACAGCTCCTCCTTCACATTCTCCCGCAACTGGGGGTGCGAGGAAAAGGCTAAGAATTCCGAGCCCACCCGCTGGCGGTGATGCAGGGCAGTCTGGAGCGAGTGCTGACATCTGGTCCAGACTGAAGGACCTGTCAACGATTACGGACATGTCATCTACTGTCACTGCATATGATTCTCTCACCATTGAAAGAATGGTGGAGGATTATATGAGTGACCGCATCCAAGTAGGCACGTCAGACAGTCCATACGTATACTGGCAGGAAAAAGAGGCAATTTGGAGGCCCTTGCAGAAACTGGCTTTATTCTACCTAAGTTGCCCTCCCTCCAGTGTGTACTCCGAAAGAGTGTTTAGTGCCGCCGCTCACCTTGTCAGCAATCGGCGTACGAGGTTACTTCCAGAAAATGTGGAGAAGATGATGTTCATTAAAATGAATTATAATCAATTCCTCCGTGGAGACATTCACCAGCAGCAATTGCCTCCAGAAAGTACAGTGGGGACGAATTAAGAATCTGTGAGGAGGGGGATGTACACAGTGAAAGGGGAGATGAATCGGACGATGATGATGAGGTGGACATCTTGCCTCTGTAGAGCCAGTTTGTACAAGGAGAGATTGATTGCTTCTTTTTTGGTGGGGGCCCAAACCAACCAGTCATTTCAGTCACAGTCGTGTGGCAGACCCTGTCGCTGAAATGATGGGTTCGTTAAAGTGTGCATGTCCTGTTTATACAACATAAGGGTGGGTGGGAGGGCCCAAGGACAATTCCATCTTGCACCTCTTTTTTCTTTCATTTTTCTTTGCATCATGTGCTGTTTGGGGAGTATTTTTTTGAAGGGCCATCCTGTCTGACACTGCAGTGCCACTCCTAGATGGGCCAGGTGTTTGTGTCGGCCACTTGGGTCGCTGAGCTTAGTCACACAGCTACCTCATTGCGCCTCTTTTTTTCTTTGCATCATGTGCTGTTTGGGGACTATTTTTTTCAAGTGCCATCCTGTCTGACACTGCAGTGCCACTCCTAGATGGGCCAGGTATTTGTGTTGGCCACTAGGGTCGCTTAGCTTAGTCACACAGCTACCTCATTGCGCCTCTTTTTTTCTTTGCATCATGTGCTGTTTGGGGACAATTTTTTTCAAGTGCCATCCTGTCTGACACTGCAGTGCCACTCCTAGATGGGCCAGGTGTTTGTGTCAGCCACTAGGGTCGCTTAGCTTAGTCACACAGCTACCTCATTGCGCCTCTTTTTTTCTTTGCATCATGTGCTGTTTGGGGACTATTTTTTTCAAGTGCCATCCTGTCTGACACTGCAGTGCCACTCCTAGATGGGCCAGGTGTTTGTGTCGGCCACTTGTGTCGCTTAGCTTAGCCATCCAGCGACCTCGGTGCAAATTTTAGGACTAAAAATAATATTGTGAGGTGTGAGGTGTTCAGAATAGACTGAAAATGAGTGGAAATTATGGTTATTGAGGTTAATAATACTATGGGATCAAAATGACCCCCAAATTCTATGATTTAAGCTGTTTTTTTAGTGTTTTTTGAAAAAAACACCCGAATCCAAAACACACCCGAATCCGACAAAAAATTTCCGGTGAGGTTTTGCAAAAACGCGTCCGAACCCAAAACACGGCCGCGGAACCGAACCCAAAACCAAAACACAAAACCCGAAAAATTTCCGGTGCACATCACTACTTATACGGCAGTACCACTAGATTTATACGGCAGTACCACTGGAATGGATTTATACGGCAGTACCACTGGACTTATATGGCAGTATCACTGGACTGGACTTATACGGCAGTACCACTGGACTGGATTTATACGCCAGTACCAATGGATTTATACGCTAGTGCCACTAGACTGGACTTATACGGCTGTACCACTGGACTGGATTTATATGCCAGTACCACTGGATTTATACGGCAGTACCACTGGAATGGACTTATACGGCAGTATCACTGGACTTATGCGGCAGTATCACTGGACTTATATGGCAGTATCACTGGACATATATGGCAGTACCACTGGACATATACGGCAGTATAACTGGACTGGACTTATATGCCAGTACCACTGGACTGGACTTATACGGCAGTACCATTGTACTGGATTTATACGGCAGTACCACTAGATTTATACGGCAGTACCACTGGAATGGATTTATACAGCAGTATAACTGGACTTATGCGGCAATATCACTGGACTTATACGGCAGTATCACTGGACAGACATATATGGCAGTACTACTGGACATATACGGCATTATCACTGGACTAATACGGCAGTATCACTAGACTGGACTTATATGGCAGTACCACTGTACTGGACATATACGGCAGTATCACTGGACTTATACGGCAGCATCACTGGACATATACGGCAGTATCACTGGACTTTTATGGCAGTACCACTGGACTTATACAGCAGCACAGGGACACCACCACTGGACTGATGATGCACAACAAAGCATCACTGGACTGGACCTATACAGCAGCACTGGACATATGGCAGCGGAGGACACCACTACTGGACTGGACTTATACAGCAGCACTGGACATATGGCAGCAGAGGACACCACCACTGTGACTGGACTGATGCAGCACAATACAACATCACTGGACTGGACTTATACACCACCACTAGACTGATGCAACACAAGACAGCACTGGAATGACACAAAAGAGTCACCACCCCACGCGCCACGCCACTTTCCTACACAGACACTGAGGACACACGTCCTCTCGCTACACTCTCCAGGACTGGAGTGAAAATGGCGGCAACGCGCGGCTCCTTGTATGGAATCCAAATCCTGCGAGTATCCGACAGCGGGATTATGACGTTTTGCCTCGTTCTGGTTTCCGTGTCTGGCGGGAAGTCCCGAGCCGGACTAGGAATCCGGGCTCGGGACGTGAAGTTCGGTAGGGTTTGGTTCTCAGAGAACCGAACCTGCTCATCCCTAGTACATATAGAAGTTTATTCTGGTAAGCATGTGTGAATACAGTTATGGATCTATTCAGACAATGGCGCTTCTGGAGAATTTTCATAAGTGGCATCAAGATGGAACACAATGAGAGAAAGCCTTGTTGATAATACAGCAAGTAACCAGAGAGCACATCATTCATAATTTCCTACTTTTTCCTGTCCCCTTGTAGTGAGTTCCCAGAGGGCAGATGCTGGTGGCCACAGTCCGGGCCAGAATGGGCAAAAACTCATCATTATGGTCTGGTAGGCCCCTCATATAGCTGATCGTTTAGCTGTAAAAAAAATGCATTTGCTAGTTTCTGAAATTTTTTTCAGCCTCACAGTTTACACTATTAAACAGAAACCCACAGCCGGCACCAAGCCTGCAGTATATTTCAAAGGGAGGTCTTCTCATATTTCCTTCCATCTGGACCACTATGTGAGAAACTTCTCAGAAAATCCACTGACCTTTCAATCTTCACCCATATAAACGAAAGTAATGTACCCAGCAGAATTTTGATTCCCTCATACTGACGCCATCATGTGGTGCCAATGCTTTGTCCTGTACTGGTGTTTTGCAGTGACATCTTCAACACCTTAACCACAGCTGTACATTCCAGCAGGTCATATTTCAGCCTCACTAGGTTAAGAAATAACTGTTGTTAACTTTACACAAGCTAGACATAGCATACCTCCCAACTGGGCCTATTTTCGTGGGACAGTCCCATTTTTTTGGGACTGTCCCACTGTCCCACCCAAGGGCCACACTGTCCCGCGGTGGAGGGGGGGCAGTTGGGAGGCTCCTGTAGTCACAGCGTCTATTCACGGGAGAGAGAGGGGGCATGCCAGCAGCTCTCAGAGCACTCACCATGCCCCAACAGTGACAAAATACTTGGCGTGGCTTGTGATCGCGGTACTCCCGTGAAGCCATGCCCCCTTTCCTATAGGTCATGCCCCTTTTTTGGGCGTGTGCGGCCTTGCTGTGCCAGCAAGTCTCTCCTTAGCCTCTCCCAATGTTGGGAAGTATGACATAGGGGGTGATTCAGGCTTAATCGCTGGGCTGCTAATTTTGCTGTCCTGCATTAAGATAGTCACTGCCTCCAGGGAAAGTATATATTTGCCGTGCAAGTGTGCGATCCTATGTGTACGCCGAGCTGCTAGAATCCACTTTGTGCAGTCTCTGCGCAACCCAGGACTTACTCCTAGAGTGCGATGAGAACAGGCTGATTGGGGTCGGAGCTGACGTCAGACTCCCTCCCTTAAAACGCTTGGACGCGCCTGCGTTTTTCCAGACACTCCCAGTAAGCAGCCAGTTACCACCCACGAATGGCTTCTTCCTGTCAATCACCTTGTGAGCGCCCGTGCGATCAGATTTTTCGTACCATCCCGTCGCTGATTGTGATGCCCTTTGTTGCTGTCTGACGCGCGTGTGCATTGTGGTGCGTACGCATGCGCAGTTAGTACCTGATTGCCCGCTGTGCGAAAATGCACAGCAGCGCTCATGTATGAATTATCCCCATAGTACATTACCGACACACAAGTTGGAACTTGGTTCTTAGTAACCTTCTACACCATGGTGGTTACTGGTTAGTTCAGAATGGAATAAATGGTAAAAATCATAAAGACGCCTGTACATCAGGCCTAATGTGGCACTAATGTAAGTAAGTGGACATTATTTGAAAAAAGTATGCAAAGAATAATAATAATAATAATAATAATAATAATAATAATAATTCCATATTACCCAGACAAATACTAGATGGCGGAATGTAGCAAAGATGTATGTGGACACATCTGTATCTTTCAGCAGTCTAGTGTAGCCAGACTAATGGATGATATTTTAGTGTATTTGTGTCAATGGCACTTGTGTTAAAATTGCAGATATTAAATAATCTCTAAATGTAGTTGTGGGAATCTGCACTATGGAACACACCCAACAGCAGCACAGTACGCATGACTAAAGATTAGTTACATTCTCAAAACTGCTCCTTGCAATAATTAGAGATGTGCGGCGTACACTCTTTGGGTTTTGGTTTTGGATCTGGATTGGTTTTGGTTTTGGATCAGGATGATTTTTTTTAAAAAGATAAAAACAGCTCAAATCACAGAATTTGGGGGTTATTTTGATCCTACGGTATTATTCACCTCAATAACATTCATTTCCACTCATTTCCAGTCTATTCTAAACACCTCACACCTCACAATATTGATTTTAGGCCAAAAGTTTGAACAGAGGTAGCTGGATGGCTAAGCTAAGCGACATAAGTGTGCGGCACAAACACCTGGATCATCTAGGAGTGGCACTGCAGTGGCTGACAGGATGGCAGTTTTAAAACTAGGCCCCAAAGAGCATATAATGAAAAGAAAAAAAGAGATGCAACATGGAATTGTCCTTGGGCCCACCCACCTATGTTGTATAAACAGGACGTGCACACTTTTAAAAAAAAAAATCCTTTCAGCAACACAACTGTGATTGGTTTGTTTGGGCCCCCACCAGAAAAGAAGAAATTAATCCAGGGGTGGGCAATTATTTCAGCTGGGGGGCCGCTTAACACTTCCAGTGAATATTCGAGGGCCACACACAAAGTATCTTGTATATACAATACAAGACAATTTTACACATTACAGTAGCAGAGTCCCCTTTTTTTACACATTACAGTAGCAGAGTCCCCTTTTTACACATTACAGTAGCAGAGTCCCCCTTTTTACACATTACGGCAGCAAAGTCCCCCTTTTTTTACACATTACGGCAGCAGAGTCCCCCTTTTTTACACATTATGGCAACAGAGCCCCCCTTTTTTACACATTACGGCAGCAAAGTCCCCCTTTTTTACACATTACGGCAGCAGAGTCCCCCTTTTTTACACATTACGGCAGCAGAGCCCCCCTTTTTACACATTAGGCAAGCAGAGTCCGAGAGAGAGAGAGAGCAAGCAGTTCAAGGCTGGTGACATCCACAGCCACACTAATATAATGTACAAAATACTAATAGTTTTTAACCAAAGCAACAATACATCACTTGTCCCCCACACACTCATGCCCATGACATGAGTGTGTGATTTTTCACCTTGCAGGATCCTGTTTCCCCGTAGTAGGAGGTGGTGGTGGCGCCAAGCTGCCTGAGGAGGAGGCAGCACTGATCAGTGAGCCGGGGAAGGGAGGCGGAGCATGTGCCCATGCAGCTGCATCGCCTCCCCGCTAATGTCACCTGTGGAGTGCGGACATCTGATGACCCAGCGAAGAGGGGGCAGACAATGAGTGCTGGCCACACCGATGTAATGTGGGGTAATGTATGTAGAGGTGTGCTCAGCAGACACAGAGCTGAGCGCACAGCTACATACACTACCAGCGCATTCAAACAAAGACAAGACAGTGCGGCCCCGCTGCTGCTGCCGCTGATGCAGAGGGCACATATCCACAATCCTGCCGTGGCTCCACCCCCAGCGCCGCCCAGTGCCTGACGTCACAGAGGAAATACCGGTCAGCAGTCCCTGTGACGTGATCGGGTCTTTCCTCAGTGGCGCCGCGTCTCAGAGCTCTGTAGCGCAATGACAAGCGGCTCAGCCAGTCGGGCCGCTTGTCATTGCACACTGGTGGGGGACAGCGGGCCAGGCAGCATCGGTTCGCGGGCCGCATCCGGCCCGCGGGCCGCATGTTGCCCACCCCTGAATTAATCTCTCCTTGCACAAACTGGCTCTACAGTGTCAAGATGTTGTCCTCATCTTCAGATTTCCCCCGCCCCTTCAGTGTTTACATCCTCATCCTCACAGAGAAATAATTTTTGAACAAAACCATATCATTTAGGTGTCAGAGGACTGCTTACGCTCTTACCCAAGACAGGGCCAGTGTGCATTGATTTTTACTGCACCCTAGAATAATTACAGCATACAAGACAGGGCCAGTGTACATTGATTTTCACTACACCCTAGAATAATTACAGCATACAAGACAGGGCCAGTGTACACTGATTTTCACTGCACCCCAGAATTATTACAGCATACAAGACAGGGCCAGTGTACATTGATTTTCTCTGCACCCCTGAATTTTTACAATATTCAGGGCCAGTGCAATGTTATTTGAACAGCAACACCCCTATATTTGACAGCATACAAGAGAAGTGTGCTTTTAATTTTTAACAACTGCACCTTTGAATATTTACAACACACAGGGCCAGCAGCACCCCTATATTTTACAGCATACAGCAGTGTGCTTTTAATTTTTAACAACTGCACCCTTGACTTTTTGCAACATACAGGGCCAGTAGCACCCCTATATTTTACAGCATACAGCAGTGTGCTTTTATTTTTTAACTCAATCCCTGAATTATTACAACATACAGAGCCAGCAGCACCCCAATATTTTACAGCATACAGGAGCAGTGTGCTTTTAATTTTTTACAACTGCACCTCTGCATTTTTACAACATACAGGGCCAGCAGCACCCCAATATTTTAAAGCATACAGGAGCAGTGTGCTTTTAATTTTTAACAACTGCACCTATGAATTTTTATATCATACAGGGCCAGTGTAATGTTATTTGAACAGCAACACCCCTATATTTTACAGCATACAGCAGTGTGCTTTAAATTTTTATCTGCACCCCTGAAGTTTTACAACATACAGGGCCAGCAGCACCCCAATATTTTACAGCATACAGGAGCAGTGTGCTTTTAATTTTTAACAACTGCACCTCTGAATTTTTACAACATTCAGGGCCAGTAGCACCCCTATATTTTAAAGCATACAGGAGCAGTGTACTTTTATTTTTTAAGAACTGCACCCCTGAATTTTTACAACATACATGGCAAGCAGCACCCCTATATTTTCCATCATACAGGAGGACAGTGCCTCTGCACCCTGTACAACACAGTGACAGCCAGGACAGCAACACCCATGTACAGCTGCAGCACATGAACCACCAGTGACAGCCAGGACAGCACCCCTAGCACAGCACGGGTACACCACAGTGACTGCAGCAGCACCCCTACAGAGCGCACACTAATCCACTAACCCCATCCGACGCCACCACTTGCAGAGAGAGACAGAGGTCTGTCTCCCTCACTCTCCAAGTCCGTAGTGAAAATGGCAGCGATGTGCGGCTGTTTATATGGAATCCAAAACCTGCAAGATTCCGACAGTGGGATGATGACGTTTTGCCTTGTTCTAGTTTCCGAGTCAGACTCGGATCCGGGCTTGGAGCATGAAGTTCGGAGGGGGTTTGGTTCTCCGGGAACCATACCCGCTCATCTCTAGCAATAATCAACTCATTCCACATTTGGACTCAAAGAGGGGTATCCAATTAGCCACAATAACCCATTTTTGCAGCAAAAAAATTTAACGCACTGATTTTTTTGTGACCCACAATATCGCAGCTATCCAATCACTTACATGCGATAACTCTCCGTAGGGTTCATCTACTTGGAGCAGGTAAAAAGTTAAGGAAAATCCCTGTTTTGGGGTAAAAATGTTGGGACTTTGGGGCTCATTCTGAGTTGATAGCTCGCTAGCAACTTTTTGCGGCACTGCGATCAGGTTAAAACTCGGAAAAACTGAACATGCGTATGCACCGTCATACGGGTGCAAAGAGGATCGGTGCTGGGCGATGGATTTAATGAAGAAACCATTTGCACAGTCGATCGCAAGGCGATTGACAGGAAGAAGGCATTTATGGGTGTCAACTGACCATTTTCTGGGAGTGTTTGGGAAAAGGTAGGCGTGTCCAAGCGTTTGCAGGGCGGGTGTCTGACGTCAATTCCGGGACCAAAAAGACTGGAGTGATCGCAGTGGCTGAGTAAGTCCAGAGCTACTCAGAAACTGCACAAACTGTTTTTGTACCGCTCGGCTGCAAAGGCGTTCGCACACTTGCAAAGCGAAAATACACTTCTCCATGGGGGTCATTCCAAGTTGATCGCTCGCTAGCAATCTTTTGCAGCGCTGCAATCAGACAGTCACCGCCTATGGAGGAGTGTATTTTCGCTTTGCAAGTGTGCGAAACGCCTTTGCAACCGAGCTTGCAGGTGGGAGTAATACGTCATATTTGTAAGGTTTTAAATTGACCCAAATATATACTTATACCCTTTTTCATGTACCCCAAATTTAATGAGAGCATTTCTTTTACACAAAAAGCTTGTTTAAAAAAATACACATATTGCAGCCATTTAGCACATTTTAAATTCCCAAACTATTTTTATTATGCCCTCTGGTATACTACTTCTATACTCCTATCCTATGTCACATTGGCATTTTGGAGGTACAAGATGATTTCCCCATTTTTACCTGCACGTTTTGCTAGTTAACACATCACAGGTGACCCATTTTCGCTATTTTCTAATAGGATAGGCCAAAACACAGGAGCGCGCATACCTGCGATAAGCAGGTTTTTTGCCCGATAGGTGCAGTACCTTTTCCTGTGATCGCGGTTCGCGTTATCATGGCTAACTGAATACCCCCAAATGTATAGAATTTGATTATTATTACCTTTTGACTGAATGAACTAGCACCATCATTCCAGGTCTATTTATAGACTATACTTTCTATAAAATACAGGATTGTACAGGCCAGGATTTGCATAAAGCCATAGAAGTCAAGATCATAGGCGGGAGCATTGTTGTATAGTTTCATTACATTTTATCCTTTGGTTTGTCCGCTGCCAACATAAAAAAGTCAGAAATAAGTTTTAGTAAATAGTGATGTGCACCGGAAATTTTTCGGGTTTTGTGTTTTGGTTTTGGGTTCGGTTCCGCGGCCGTGTTTTGGGTTCGACCGCGTTTTGGCAAAACCTCACCGAAATTTTTTAGTCTGATTCGGTTGTGTTTTGGATTCGGGTGTTTTTTTCAAAAAACCCTAAAAAACAGCTTCAATCATAGAATTTGGGGGTCATTTTGATCCCATAGTATTATTAACCTTAATAACCATAATTTCCACTCATTTTCAGTCTATTCTGAACACCTCACACCTCACAATATTATTTTTAGTCCTAAAATTTGCACCGAGGTAGCTGTGTGACTAAGCTAAGCGACCCAAGTGGCCGACACAAACACCTGGCCCATCTAGGAGTGGCACTGCAGTGTCAGACAGGATGGCACTTGAAAAAAATACTCCCCAAACAGCACATGACGCAAAGAAAAAAAGAGGCGCAATGAGGTAGCTGTGTGACTAAGATAAGCGACCCAAATGGCCGACACAAACACCTGGCCCATCTAGGAGTGGCACTGCAGTGTCACGCAGGATGGCCCTTCAAAAAAATACTCCCCAAACAGCACATGACGCAAAGAAAAAAAGAGGCGCAGTGAGGTAGCTGTGTGACTAAGATAAGCAACCCAAGTGGCCGACACAAACACCTGGCCCATCTAGGAGTGGCACTGCAGTGTCACGCAGGATGGCCCTTCAAAAAATGACGCAAAGAAAAATGAAAGAAAAAAGAGGTGCAAGATGGAATTGTCCTTGGGCCCTCCCACCCACCCTTATGTTGTATAAACAGGACATGCACACTTTAACGAACCCATCATTTCAGCGACAGGGTCTGCCACACGACTGTGACTGAAATGACTGGTTGGTTTGGGCCCCCACCAAAAAAGAAGCAATCAATCTCTCCTTGCACAAACTGGCTCTACAGAGGCAAGATGTCCACCTCATCATCATCGTCCGATTCCTCACCCCTTTCACTGTGTACATCCCCCTCCTCACAGATTATTAATTCGTCCCCACTGGAATCCACCATCTCAGGTCCCCGTGTACTTTCTGGAGGCAATTGCTGCTGGTGAATGTCTCCACGGAGGAATTGATTATAATTCATTTTAATGAACATCATCTTCTCCACATTTTCTGGAAGTAACCTCGTACGCCGATTGCTGACAAGGTGAGCGGCGGCACTAAACACTCTTTCGGAGTACACACTGGAGGGAGGGCAACTTAGGTAGAATAAAGCCAGTTTCTGCAAGGGCCTCCAATTTGCCTCTTTTTCCTGCCAGTATACGTACAGACTGTCTTACGTGCCTACTTGGATGCGGTCACTCATATAATCCTCCACCATTCTTTCAATGGTGAGAGAATCATATGCAGTGACAGTAGACGACATGTCAGTAATCGTTGGCAGGTCCTTCAGTCCGGACCAGATGTCAGCACTCGCTCCTGACTGCCCTGCTTCACCGCCAGCGGGTGGGCTCGGAATTCTTAGCCTTTTCCTCGCACCCCCAGTTGCGGAAGAATGTGAAGGAGGAGCTGTTGACGGGTCACGTTCCGCTTGACTTGACAATTTTCTCACCAGCAGGTCTTTGAACCCCTGCAGACTTGTGTCTGCCGGAAAGAGAGATACAACGTAGGTTTTAAATCTAGGATCGAGCACGGTGGCCAAAATGTAGTGCTCTGATTTCAACAGATTGACCACCCGTGAATCCTGGTTAAGCGAATGAAGGGCTCCATCCACAAGTCCCACATGCCTAGCGGAATCGCTCTGTTTTAGCTCCTCCTTCAATGTCTCCAGCTTCTTAAGCAAAAGCCTGATGAGGAGAATGCCGTGTATATAAAAGCCTGATGGTGTTTGATCTTGAGCGCAAAAACCAATGGGCAGCCTAGTTAAATGGATCAATAGTGAGTGTCCCTCCAATACACTCGTGAAATTCTGAACAAAAGGTTAGGGTTATGAACCCACTATACCAGGCGCCACCTACACCATATGTGATATTCACTCAATTCGTGAAAACAATCATAAAATATACATTCCTCATATGCATCAATCTTCTTATTGTTCCAAGATTTCAGACAGCGTCATCAGTCCAGCATATGAAAAACAGAATAAATTCCCATGTGTAGTATGTCTAGTTTAATACATAGATAACAACATATATGGGATAAAAACATGCAAACAAACAGAATCCCTTTACAATTCCAGTGTATTGTCCCCCGAGAGCTAAAACAATTACCAAGTACCGTGGAGAACTGGTGGTAAAACAGTTCTCAAACAGATGTTGTTATATCATTCAGAGCCAATCCACCCGGGTGGATATGCTTCGGATGTATCACTGGTTACCGCTCGATGCTCTCAAGGCACGTCTGGAATCCTAGGGTCCACAACACTCGTATAGCCAACGCGTTTCAACCCGTGCATCCGTTGGCTATACGAGTGTTGTGGACCCTAGGATTCCAGACGTGCCTTGAGAGCATCGAGCGGTAACCAGTGATACATCCGAAGCATATCCACCCGGGTGGATTGGCTCTGAATGATATAACAACATCTGTTTGAGAACTGTTTTACCACCAGTTCTCCACGGTACTTGGTAATTGTTTTAGCTCTCGGGGGACAATACACTGGAATTGTAAAGGGATTCTGTTTGTTTGCATGTTTTTATCCCATATATGTTGTTATCTATGTATTAAACTAGACATACTACACATGGGAATTTATTCTGTTTTTCATATGCTGGACTGATGACGCTGTCTGAAATCTTGGAACAATAAGAAGATTGATGCATATGAGGAATGTATATTTTATGATTGTTTTCACGAATTGAGTGAATATCACATATGGTGTAGGTGGCGCCTGGTATAGTGGGTTCATAACCCTAACCTTTTGATGAGGAGAATGACCTGACTCAGGCTGGCAGTGTCTGAACTGACTTCACGTGTGGCAAGTTCAAAAGGTTGCAGAACCTTGCACAATGTTGAAATCATTCTCCACTGCGCTTTAGACAGGTGCATTCCACCTCCTTTGCCTATATCGTGGGCAGATGTATAGGCTTGAATGGCCTTTTGCTGCTCCTCCATCCTCTGAAGCATATAGAGGGTTGAATTCCACCTCGTTACCACCTCTTGCTTCAGATGATGGCAGGGCAGGTTCAGGCAGTTTTGGTGGTGCTCCAGTCTTCTGTACGCGGTGCCTGTACGCCGAAAGTGGCCCGAAATTCTTCTGGCCACCGACAGCATCTCTTGCACACCCCTGTCGTTTTTTTTAAATAATTCTGCACCACCAAATTCAAGGTATGTGCAAAACATGGGACGTGCTGGAATTTGCCCAGATGTAATGCACGCACAATATTGGTGGCATTGTCCGATGCCACAAATCCCCAGGAGAGTCCAATTGGGGTAAGCCATTCTGCGATGATCTTCCTCAGTTGCCGTAAGAGGTTTTTAGCTGTGTGCGTATTCTGGAAAGCAGTGATACAAAGCGTAGCCTGCCTAGGAACGAGTTGGCGTTTGCGAGATGCTGCTACTGGTGCCGCCGCTGCTGTTCTTGCAGCGGGAGGCAATACATCTACCCAGTGGGCTGTCACAGTCATGTAGTCCTGAGTCTGCCCTGCTCCACTTGTCCACATGTCCGTGGTTAAGTGGACATTGGGTACAACTGCATTTTTTAGGACACTGGTGACTCTTTTTCTGAGGTCTGTGTACATTTTCGGTATCGCCTGCCTAGAGAAATGGAACCTAGATGGTATTTGGTACCGGGGACACAGTACCTCAATCAAGTCTATAGTTGGCTCTGAAGTAACGATGGATACCGGAACCACGTTTCTCACCGCCCAGGCTGCCAAGGCCTCAGTTATCCGCTTTGCAGCAGGATGACTGCTGTGATATTTCATCTTCCTCGCAAAGGACTGTTGGACAGTCAATTGCTTACTGGAAGTAGTATAAGTGGTCTTCCGACTTCCCCTCTGGGATGCCGATCGACTCCCAGCAGCAACAACAGCAGCGCCAGCAGCAGTAGGCGTTACACTCAAGGATGCATCGGAGGAATCCCAAGCAGGAGAGGACTCGTCAGACTTGACAGTGACATGGCCTGCAGGACTATTGGCTTTCCTGGGTAAGGAGGAAATTGACACTGAGGGAGTTGGTGGTGTGGTTTGCAGGAGCTTGGTTACAAGAGGAAGGGATTTACTGGTCAGTGGACTGCTTCCGCTGTCGCCCAAAGTTTTTGAACTTGTCACTGACTTATGATGAATGCGCTGCAGGTGACGTATAAGGGAGGATGTTCCTAGGTGGTTAACGTCCTTACTCCTACTTATTACAGCTGGTCAAAGGCAACACACGGCTTGACACCTGTTGTCCGCATTTGTGTTGAAATAATTCCACACCGAAGAGCTGATTTTTTTTGTATTTTGACCAGGCATGTCAATGGCCATATTCCTCCCACGGACAACAGGTGTCTCCCCGGGTGCCTGACTTAAACAAACCACCTCACCATCAGAATCCTCCTTGTCAATTTCCTCCCCAGCGCCAGCAACACCCATATCCTCATCCTGGTGTACTTCAACAGTGACATCTTCAATTTGACTATCAGGAACTGGACTGCGGGTGCTCCTTCCAGCACTTGCAGGGGGCGTGCAAATGGTGGAAGGCGCAAGCTCTTCCCGTCCAGTGTTGGGAAGGTCAGGCATCACAACCGACACAATTGGACTCTCCTTGGGGATTTGTGATTTCGAAGAACGCACAGTTATTTGCTGTGCTTTTGCCAGCTTAAGTCTTTTCATTTTTCTAGCGAGAGGCTGAGTGCTTCCATCCTCATGTGAAGCTGAACCACTAGCCATGAACATAGGCCAGGGCCTCAGCCGTTCCTTGCCACTCTGTGTCGTAAATGGCATATTGGCAAGTTTACGCTTCTCCTCAGACGCTTTTAATTTAGATTTTTGGGTCATTTTTTTACTGATCTTTTTTGTTTTGGATTTTACATGCTCTGTACTATGACATTGGGCATCGGCCTTGGCAGACGACGTTGATGGCATTTCATCGTCTCGGCCATGACTAGTGGCAGCAGCTTCAGCACGAGGTGGAAGTGGATCTTGATCTTTCCCTACTTTTTTTAACCTCCACATTTTTGTTCTCCATATTGGCCTACCGTACTGCTATATACAGTATAATGGACCTGGTGGATACTGTCAGCAGACTGCGTTTATAGTATAAAGAAAAAAAGACACTACAGGTATACAATGTAGATGGATGGATAGTATACTTTATGTATGACGACGAGTGACTGAAGACACAGAGGTAGGTACAGCAGTAGCCTACCGTACTGCTATATACAGTATAATGGACCTGGTGGACACTGTCAGCAGACTGCGTTTATACTTATAGTATAAAGAAAAAAAGACACCACAGGAGTGTTTTTCAGGCAGACAAACGTATACTGGTGGTCACTGTCAGCAAAACTGTGCACTGTACTCCTGCTATAGCTGCTCCCCAGTCTCCCCCACAATTAAGCAGTGTGAGCACTCAGCACAGTCAGATATATCATGCAGCACACTGAGGCTGAGCACAGATATGGTATGGAGCGTTTTTTTCAGGCAGAGAACGGATTAAAAAAAACTAGCAAAACTCTGCACTGTACTACTCCTGAGTCCTAACAGCTGCTCCCCAATCCTCCCCACAATAAGCTAAGCAGTAGCAATCAGATCAACTAATTACTATAACTATATAAACGGAGAGGACGCCAGCCACGTCCTCTCCCTATCAATCTCAATGCACGTGTGAAAATGGCGGCGACGCGCGGCTGCTTATATAGAATCCGAATCTCGCGAGAATCCGACAGCGGGATGATGACGTTCGGGCGCGCTCGGTTTACCCGAGCCACACGGGAGAATCCGAGTACGGCTCGGACCCGTGTAAAAAGGCTGAAGTTCGGGGGGGTTCGGTTTCCGAGAAACCGAACCCGCTCATCACTAGTAATTATGGAGTATATAGATATCCCATATACAAATGGGACATAGAATGAATTGCAGCCTTGGGCTAGATTTATTACCAACTTTTGGCAGCTTTGATGAATAGTTTTAAAACAGCAATAGGAATAAATGCCAAACAAGCCTGGTTTAGCATTTATGACTGTTGCCGTTTTAAAACCATCAATGCTTTGACAGCCTGTTTCTAAGTACATCTACCCCTTTGAGGGATGGAGGGATTGTGGGCAAAGATGAAGTAATAGACTGGGATTAAGGCAGGGAGCAGTGGCTTTAAAAAGTTATAGTATAAAGTTATATTCATTTATATAAATATGCACCCCCCCCACACACACACTTCCCCCCACCATGGTTAACGCCTATATCTTATCCTGGGCTGTACATTAGTACCTATAGTTAGTTATGCAAGTATTTCATGTTGCTTTTTGTATTGTTTCTCTGAAGTATTCAACCTGAAACTGCATCACTTCCTAAAAACAGGTTTGGTAAGAATGAGGCAATCTGTTTGTTCAGTGACAACTGACAATGTCTTCAGAGAAAAGTTATTTGCTTCTCCAGTCCAGTGAAAGAATAGATACTTGTTTAATAAGTTCATTGAAGCTTAGAGGAAGAATTGCCAGTAAAACATGTAATCCATTCACATGATTAGTGCATCTACTACAAGAACAAAGATTCTTATACAAATGTAATCATATTCGCCTAATCCTCTGGGATGTCAGGGTGACAGGTGTAGTATGGAATGCAGGCGGTTGGGCTCCCGGCGACCAGCATACCGGTGCCGGGAGCCCGACCGCCGGCTTATCGACAGTGTGGCGAGCGCAAATGAGCCCCTTGCGGGCACGGTGGTGCACTACGCGCGCCACACTATTTTATTCTCCCCCCAGGGGGGTTGTGGACCCCCACGAGGGAGAATAAGTGTCGGTATGCCGGCTGTCGGGATCCCGGCGCCGGTATACTGTGCGCCGGGATCCCGACAGCCGGCATACTGAAGACCACCCCAGGGAGACTACAGGAAGAGTGGGCAAGTCTTCTGCAGGCCACCATAAGCCACTCATCAGCGGCGGAGGTACCGGAGTCATTTGCCGCCGGGGTCCAGCCCTAAAGAGGGCACCTGGCTCCTTCATTGTCCTCCCATTCATGCAGTGTATGGAAGGCACCCGCTGCCAGGGTCATACTCTGCAGCTGTCTAAGCGGTTTATTCATGTAGCAGTGAAAAGTTCGTAGAAGTGAGCCAGTGGAGAAGTTGCCCATGGCAACCAATCAGCTGCTTTGTATAATTTTATAGAATGCACTTGATAAATGTTACTTCAATGTAGAGATGTGCACCGGAAATTTTTCGGGTTTTGTGTTTGGTTTCAGATTCGGTTCCGCGGCCGTGTTTTGGATTCGGACGCGTTTTGGCAAAACCTCCCTTAAATTTTTTTGTCGGATTCAGGTGTTTAAAAAAAAAAAACCCTCAAAAACAGCTTAAATCATAGAATTTGGGGGTTATTTTGATCCTGTAGTATTATTAACCTCAATAACCATAATTTCCACTCATTTCCAGTCTATTCTGAACACCTCACACCTCACAATATTATTTTTAGTCCTAAAATTTGCACCGAGGTAGCTGTGTGACTAAGCTAAGCGACCCAAGTGGCCGACACAAACACCTGGCCCATCTAGGAGTGGCACTGCAGTGTCAGACAGGATGGCACTTGAAAAAAATACTCCCCAAACAGCACATGATGCAAAGATAAAAAATAAAAAAAAGAGGCGCAAGATGGAATTGTCCTTGGGCCCTCCCACCCACCCTTATGTTGTATAAGCAGGACATGCACACTTTAACAAACCCATCATTTCAGCGACACGGTCTGCCACATGACTGTGACTGAAATGACTGGTTGGTTTGGGCCCCCACCAAAAAAGAAGCAATTGATCTCTCCTTGCTCAAACTGGCTCTTCAGAGGCAAGATGTCGAACTCATCATCCTCCTCCGATTCCTCACCCCTTTCACTGTGTACATCCCCCTCCTCACAGAGTATTAATTCGTCCCCACTGGAATCCACCATCACAGGTCCCTGTGTACTTTCTGGAGGCAATTGCTGGTAAATGTCTCCACGGAGGAATTGATTATAATTCATTTTGATGAACATCATCTTCTCCACATTTTGTAGAAGTAACCTCGTACGCCAATCGCTGACAAGGTGACTGGCTGCACTAAACACTCTTTCGGAGTACACAATGGAGGGGGGGCAACTTAGATAAATTAAAGCCAGTTTGTGCAAGGACCTCCAAATTGCTTCTTTTTCCTGCCAGTATACATATGGACTGTCTGACGCACCAACGTGGATGCTGTCACTCATATAATCCTCCACCATTCTTTCAATGGTGACAGAATCATATGCAGTGACAGTAGTGATGTGCACCGGAAATTTTTCGGGTTTTGTGTTTTGGTTTTGGGTTCGGTTCCGCGGCCGTGTTTTGGGTTCGAACGCGTTTTGGCAAAACCTCACCGAATTTTTTTTGTCGGATTCGGGTGTGTTTTGGATTCGGGTGTTTTTTTCAAAAAAAACTAAAAAACAGCTTAAATCATTGAATTTGGGGGTCATTTTGATCCCATAGTATTATTAACCTCAATAACCATAATTTACACTCATTTCCAGTCTATTCTGAACACCTCACACCTGACAATATTATTTTTAGTCCTAAAATTTGCACCGAGGTCGCTGGATGGCTAAGCTAAGCGACACAAGTGGCCGACACAAACACCTGGCCCATCTAGGAGTGGCACTGCAGTGTCAGGCAGGATGGCCCTTCCAAAAAATACTCCCCAAACAGCACATGACGCAAAGAAAACAAGAGGCGCAATGAGGTAGCTGTGTGAGTAAGCTAAGCGACCCTAGTGGCCGACACAAACACCTGGCCCATCTAGGAGTGGCACTGCAGTGTCACGCAGGATGGCCCTTCCAAAAAATACTCCCCAAACAGCACATGACGCAAAGAAAAAAAGAGGCGCAATGAGGTAGCTGTGTGAGTAAGCTAAGCGACCCTAGTGGCCGACACAAACACCTGGCCCATCTAGGAGTGTCACTGCAGTGTCACGCAGGATGGCCCTTCCAAAAAATACTCCCCAAACAGCACATGACACAAAGAAAAAAAGAGGCGCAATGAGGTAGCTGTGTGAGTAAGCTAAGCGACCCTAGTGGCCGGCACAAACACCTGGCCCATCTCACACAGGATGGCCCTTCAAAAAAATACTCCCCAAACAGCACATGACGCAAAGAAAAAAAGAGGCGCAAGCTCTTCCCGTCCAGTGTTGGGAAGGTCAGGCATCGCAACCGACACAATTGGACTCTCCTTTGGGATTTGTGATTTCGAAGAACGCACAGTTCTTTGCTGTGCTTTTGCCGCAAGTCTTTTCTTTTTTCTAGCGAGAGGATGAGTGCTTCCATCCTCATGTGAAGCTGAACCACTAGCCATGAACATAGGCCAGGGCCTCAGCCGTTCCTTGCCACTCCGTGTCGTAAATGGCATATTGGCAAGTTTACGCTTCTCCTCAGACGCTTTTCATTTTGATTTTTGTGTCATTTTTTTACTGATCTTTTGTGTTTTGGATTTTACATGCTCTGTACTATGACATTGGGCATCGGCCTTGGCAGACGACGTTGATGGCATTTCATCGTCTCGGCCATGACTAGTGGCAGCAGCTTCAGCACGAGGTGGAAGTGGATCTTGATCTTTCCCTACTTTTTTAACCTCCACATTTTTGTTCTCCATATTTTGCGCACAACTAAAAGCCACCACAGGTATACAATGTAGATGGGTGGATAGTATAGTAATATATTACTTATGGACGACGAGTGACGACACAGAGGTTGGTACAGCCGTGGCCTACCGTACTGCTGCTTATATATATAATATACTGTATAACGGACCTGGTGGACACTGTCAGCAGACTGCTAAACTAGTATGAAGAAAAAAACAACACAGGTATACAATGTAGATGGATGGATAGTATAGTATTATATTACTTATGGACGACGAGTGCACTGACGACACAGAGGTTGGTACAGCTGTGGCCTACCGTACTGCTGCTTATATATATAATATACTGTATAACGGACCTGGTGGACACTGTCAGCAGACTGCTAAACTAGTATGAAGAAAAAAAAAACAACACAGGTATACAATGTAGATGGATGGATAGTATAGTATTATATTACTTATGGACGACGAGTGCACTGACGACACAGAGGTAGGTACTGCCGTGGCCTACCGTACTGCTGCTTATATATATAATATACTGTATAACGGACCTGGTGGAAACTGTCAGCAGACTGCTAAACTAGGATGAAGAGAAAAAAAACACCACAGGTATACAATGTAGATGGATGGATAGTATAGTATTATATTACTTATGGGCGACGAGTGCACTGACAACACAGAGGTAGGTACAGCCGTGGCCTACCGTACTGCTGCTTATATATATATAATATACTGTATAACGGACCTGGTGGACACTGTCAGCAGACTGCTAAACTAGTATGAAGAAGAAAAAAAAACACAGGAGTGTTTTTCAGGCAGACAAACGTATACTGGACTGGTGGTCACTGTCAGCAAAACTGTGCACTGTACTCCTGCTATAACTGCTCCCCAGTCCCCACAATTAGGCAGTGTGAGCAGAGCAGTGCACTCAGCACAGATATATCATGCAGCAGTGCAGCACACTGAGTGAGCACAGATATGGTGGTCGGAGCGTTTTTTTCAGTCAGAGAAACAAAGGATTAAACTCACTGGTGGTATAATCAAAACCCTGCACTGTACTCCCTAACAGCTGCTCCCCGTCCCCAATCCTCCCCACAATTATAACTAACTAACTAAGTCACTCTGTGTTCTACTATAACGGAGAGGACGCCAGCCACGTCCTCTCCCTATCAATCTCAATGCACGTGTGAAAATGGCGGCGACGCGCGGCTCCTTATATAGAATCCGAGTCTCGCGAGAATCCGACAGCGGGATGATGACGTTCGGGCGCGCTCGGGTTAACCGAGCAAGGCGGGAGGATCCGAGTCACTCGGACCCGTGTAAAAAAAAGGTGAAGTTCAGGCGGGTCGGATTCCGAGGATCCGAACCCGCTCATCACTAAGTGACAGTAGACGAAAATGTCAGTAATCATTGGCAGGTCCTTCTGTCTGGACCAGATGTCAGTTTTCGCTCCTGACTGCCCTGCATCACCGCCAGGGGGTGGTTTTGGAAATCTGATCCTATTCCTGGCTGCTCCAGTGGCGGTAGAAAATGAAGGAGGAGCTGTTGGCGGGTCATGTTCCACTTGACTTGACAAGTGTCTCACCAGCAGGTCTTTGAACATTTGCAGACTTGTGTCTGCCGGAAAGAGAGATACAACATAGGCTTTAAACCTAGGATCGAGCACGGTGGCCAAAATGTAGTGCTCTGATTTCAACAGATTGACCACACGTGAATCCTGGTTAAGCGAATGAAGGGCTCCATCCACAAGTCCCACATGCCTAGCAGAATCGCTCTGTTTTAGCTCCTCCTTCAATCTCTCCAGCTGCTTCTGCAAAAGCCTGATGAGGGGAATGACCTGAATCAGGCTGGCAGTGTCTTAACTGACTTCACGTGTGGCAAGTTCAAAGGGTTACAGAACCTTGCACAATGTTGAAATCATTCTCCACTGCGCTTGAGTCAGGTGCATTCCCCCTCCTTTGCCTATATCGTAGGCAGATGTATAGGCTTGAACGGCCTTTTGCTGCTCCTCCATCCTCTGAAGCATATAGAGCAAGGGTGTCCAACCTTTCACCTTCCCTGGGCCACATTAGAAGATGAAAATTTGGTTTGGGCCGCACATAAAATAAAATAACAGTAACGATACCTGAATGAGAGACAGATTACTTACCTACATCCCACGCCGGTCACGTCCACTTGTCCAGTAGAATCCAAAAGGGTCGGTACCTATAAAAATGAAAATTATACTTACAAACGAATGAATGAATATTATGCCCTCACTGACGCGGGAAGATATTCGCCCCTTGTAGTTGTGCCCCTGTAGCTGCGCCCCTTGTACTGTGCCCCTTGTAGTTGTGCCCCTGTAGCTGTGCCCCTTGTACTGTACCCCTTGTAGTTGTGCCCCTTGTAGTTGTGCCCCTGTAGCTGCGCCCCTTGTACTGTGCCCCTTGTAGCTGTGCCCCTGTAGCTGCGTCCCTTGTAGTTGTGCCCCTGTAGCTGCGCCCCTTGTAGCTGTGCCACTATAGCTGCGCCCCTTGTAGTTGTGCCCCTGTAGCTGCGCCCCTTGTACTGTGCCCCTTGTAGTTGTGCCCCTGTAGCTGTGCCCCTTGTACTGTGCCCCTTGTAGATGTGCCCCTGTAGCTGCGTCCCTTGTAGTTGTGCCCCTGTAGCTGCGCCCCTTGTAGCTGTGCCACTATAGCTGCACCCCTTGTAGTTGTGCCCCTGTAGCTGCGCCCCTTGTACTGTGCCCCTTGTAGTTGTGCCCCTGTAGCTGCGCCCCTTGTACTGTGCCCCTTGTAGCTGTGCCCCTGTAGCTGCGCCCCTTGTAGTTGTGCC
This sequence comes from Pseudophryne corroboree, assembly GCF_028390025.1. Classification (NCBI taxonomy): domain Eukaryota; kingdom Metazoa; phylum Chordata; class Amphibia; order Anura; family Myobatrachidae; genus Pseudophryne; species Pseudophryne corroboree. The sequence continues at coordinate 98,350,897 of NC_086453.1, read as the reverse complement.
CCTGTAGCTGCGCCCCTTGTAGCTGTGCCCCTGTAGCTGCGCCCCTTGTAGTTGTGCCCCTGTAGCTGCGCCCCTTGTACTGTGCCCCTTGTAGTTGTGCCCCTGTAGCTGCCCCCTTGTACTGTGCCCCTTGTAGTTGTGGCCCTGTAGCTGCCCCCTTGTACTGTGCCCCTTGTAGTTGTGGCCCTGTAGCTGCCCCCTTGTACTGTGCCCCTTGTAGTTGTGGCCCTGTAGCTGCCCCCTTGTACTGTGCCCCTTGTAGCTGCCCCCTTGTAGTTGTGGCCCTGTAGCTGCCCCCTTGTACTGTGCCCCTTGTAGTTGTGGCCCTGTAGCACTAGCTGCCCCCTTGTACTGTGCCCCTTGTAGTTGTGGCCCTGTAGATGCCCCCTTGTACTGTGCCCTTTGTAGTTGTGGCCCTGTAGCTGCCCCCTTGTACTGTGCCCCTTGTAGTTGTGGCCCTGTAGCTGCCCCCTTGTACTGTGCCCCTTGTAGCTGCCCCCTTGTACTGTGCCCCTTATAGTTGTGGCCCTGTAGCTGCCCCCTTGTACTGTGCCCCTTGTAGCTGCCCCCTTGTACTGTGCCCCTTGTAGTTGTGGCCCTGTAGCTGCCCCCTTGTACTGTGCCCCTTGTAGCTGCCCCCTTGTACTGTGCCCCTTGTAGTTGTGGCCCTGTAGCTGCCCCCTTGTACTGTGCCCCTTGTAGCTGCGCCCTTGTACTGTGCCCCTTGTAGCTGTAAAAAAAAACACACACACACACACACACACAGACACATACTTACTGCTCCTGCAGCGCTGCCTCCGTCTCCGTCCGCCGCTCCTCTCTGCTGTACTACGGGAGGGACGTCTGTACAGGACACTGTACAGCAGCGCAGGCCGCGGCCACGGACTTCAGATCTTGATTCCCCCCCCCCCCCCCTTCCCCGGACACTGTACAGCGGCGCAGGACTTCAGATCTTGATTCCCCCCCCCCCCCCCCGGGACACTGTACAGCGGCGCGGCCACGGACAGACACCCACCCCCGGCTCACTTACGTGTTCTTGTACAACCAACTTCTCCGCTGGGCTCCTCTACTCTCGCGCTGCTCAGTCACGTGTGCCGCTATGCAGCGGAGGAGGGCTACACTGTGACTGACAGCGGAGAGGGCGTGAGCTGGTGCTGGTCCCAGCAGCAGCAATCCAATCAGGATGTGCTGACAGCCTGCTGGGGCCGGCTCAGCCTCACATGTGGTGTCCGTACTCGAAAAAAAAAAAAAAAAAACCTCTGCTGCAGCGCTGCTCCTGGGCCGCATTACTAGCCGACTTGGGCCGCATGCGGCCCGCGGGCCGCGGGTTGGACAAGCCTGATATAGAGGGTTGAATTCCACCTCGTTACCACGTCTTGCTTCAGCTGATGGCAGGGCAGGCTCAGGAGTGTTTGCTGGTGCTCCAGTCTTCGGCACGCGGTGGCTGAATGCCGAAAGTGGCCCACAATTCTTCAGGCCACCGACAGCATCTCTTGCACGCCCCTGTCGTTTTTAAAAAAATTCTGCACCACCAAATTAATTGTATGTGCAAAACATGGGACGTGCTGGAATTTGCCCACATGTAATGCACGCACAATATTGGTGGCGTTGTCCGATGTCACAAATCCCCAGGAGAGTCCAATTGGGGTAAGCCAATCTGCGATGATGTTCCTCAGTTTCCGTAAGAGGTTGTCAGCTGTGTGCCTCTTATGGAAAGCGGTGATACAAAGCGTAGCCTGCCTAGGAACGAGTTGGTGTTTGCGAGATGCTGCTACTGGTGCCGCTGCTGCTGTTGTTGCTGCGGGAGGCAATACATCTACCCAGTGGGCTGTCACAGTCATATAGTCCTTAGTCTGCCCTGCTCCACTTGTCCACATGTCCGTGGTTAAGTGGACATTGGGTACAACTGCATTTTTCAGGACACTGGTGACTCTTTTTCTGACGTCTGTGTACATTCTCGGTATCGCCTGCCTAGAGAAGTGGAACCTAAATGGCATTTGGTACCGGGGACACACTACCTCAAGAAATTCTCTAAGTCCCTGTGAACTAACGGCGGACACCGGATGCATGTATAACACCAACACAGCTGCCAAGGCCTGAGTTATCCGCTTTGCAACAGGATGACTGCTGTGATATTTCATCTTCCTTGCAAAGGACTGTTGGACAGTCAATTGCTTACTGGAAGTAGTACAAGTGGTCTTCCGACTTCCCCTCTAGGATGATGATCGACTCCCAGCAGCAACAACAGCAGAGCCAGGAGCAGTAGGTGTTACACTCATGGATCCATTGGAGGAATCCCAGTCAGGAGAGGACTTGTCAGACTTGCCAGTGACATGGCCTGCAGGACTATTGGCTTTCCTGTCTAAGGAGGAAATTGACATTGAGGGAGTTGGTGGTGTGGTTTGCAGGAGCTTGGGTACAAGACAAACAAGGGATTTAGTTGTCAGTGGACTGCATCCGCTGTCACCCAAAGTTTTTGAACTTGTCAATGACTTCTGATGAATGCGCTCCTGGTGACGTATAAGAGGGGATGTTCCTAGGTGGTTAACATCCTTACCCCTACTTATTACAGCTTGACAAAGGCAACACACGGCTTGACACCAGTTGTCCGCATTTCTGTTGAAATAATTCCACACAGAAGAGGTGATTTTTTTTGTATTTTGACCAGGCATGTCAATGGCTTTACTCATCCCACGGACAACAGGTGTCTCCCAGGGTGCCTGACTTAAACAAACCACCTCACCATCAGATTCCTCCTTGTCAATTTCCTCCTCAGTGCCAGCAACACCCATTTCCTCATCCTAGTGTACTTCAACAGTGACATCTTCAATTTGAATATCAGGAACTGGACTGTGGGTGCTCCTTCCAGCACTTGCAGGGGGCGTGCAAATGGTGGAAGGAGCCACCTTTTCCCGTCCAGTGTTGGGAAGGTCAGGCATCGCAACCGACACAATTGGACTCTCCTTGGGGATTTGTGATTTCGAAGAATGCACAGTTCTTTGCTGTGCTTTTGCCAGATTAACTCTTTTCATTTTTCTAGCGAGAGGATAAGTGCTTCCATCCTCATGTGAAGCTGAACCACTAGCCATGAACATAGGCCAGGGCCTCAGCCGTTCCTTGCCACTCCGTGTTGTAAATGGCATATTGGCAAGTTTACGCTTCTCCTCAGACGCTTTTAATTTAGATTTTTGGGTCATTTTACTGAACTTTTGTTTTTTGTATTTTACATGCTCTCTACTATGACATTGGGCATCAGCCTTGGCAGATGACGTTGATGGCATTGAATCGTCTCTGCCATGACTAGTGGAAGCAGCTTCAGCACTAGGTGGAAGTGGATCTTGATCTTTCCCTATTTTACCCTCTACATTTTTGTTCTCCATTTTTTAATGTGTGGAATTATATGCCAGTAATACATCAATAGCAATGGCCTACTGTACTGTACTACTATATACTGGTGGTCACCAAAATGCTGCACTGTACTACTATATACTGCTCACAACAATGCAGCACATATATGGATACTAGAAGTGACACAGAGCTGCTAGATACAGCAATGGCCTAATGTACTGCACTACTATATACTGGTGGTCACCAAAATGCTGCACTGTACTACTATATACTGCTCACAACAATGCAGCACAGATATGGATACTAGAAGTGACACAGAGCTGCAAGATACAGCAATGGCCTACTGTACTGTACTACTATATTCTACTGGTCACCACAATGCTGCACTGTACTACTATATACTGCTCACAACAATGCAGCACAGATATGGATACTAGAAGTGACACAGAGCTGCAAGATACAGCAATGGCCTACTGTACTGTACTACTATATTCTACTGGTCACCACAATGCTGCACTGTACTACTATATACTGCTCACAACAATGCAGCACAGATATGGATACTAGAAGTGACACAGAGCTGCAAGATACAGCAATGGCCTACTGTACTGTACTACTATATACTGGTGGCCACAAAAATGCTGCACTGTACTACTATATACTGCTCACAACAATGCCGCACAGATATGGATACTAGAAGTGACACAGAGCTGCAAGATACAGCAATGGTCTACTGTGCTGTACTATTATACATTAGTGGTCACCAAAATGCTGCACAGTACTGCTAAATACTGCTCACAACAATGCAGCACAGATATGGATACTAGAAGTGACACAGAGCTGCAAGATACAGCAATGGCCTACTGTACTGTACTACTATGTACTGGTGGTCACCAAAATGCTGCACTGTACTACTATATACTGCTCACAACAATGCAGCACAGATATGGATACGAGAAGTGACACAGAGCTGCAAGATACAGCAATGGCCTACTGTACTGTACTACTATATACTGGTGGTCACCAAAATGCTGCACTGTACTACTATATACTGCTCACAACAATGCAGCACAGATATGGATACTAGAAGTGACACAGAGCTGCAAGATACAGCAATGGCCTACTGTGCTGTACTGTTATACATTGGTGGTCACCAAAATGCTGCACAGTACTACTATATATTGCTTACAACAATGCAGCACAGATATGGATACTAGAAGTGACACAGAGCTGCAAGATAAAGCAATGGCCTACTGTACTGTACTACTATGTACTGGTGGTCACCAAAATTCTGCACTGTACTACTATATACTGCTCACAACAATGCAGCACATATATGGAGACTAGAAGTGACACAGAGCTGCAATATACAGCAATGGCCTACTGTACTGTACTACTATATACTGGTGGTCCCCAAAATGCTGCACTGTACTACTATATACTGCTCACAACAATGCAGCACAGATATGGATACTAGAAGTGACAGAGAGCTGCAAGATACAGCAATGGCCTACTGTACTGTACTACTATATACTGGTGGTCACCACAATGCAGCACTGTACTACTATATACTGCTCACAATAATGCAGCACAGATATGGATACTAGAAGTGACACAGAACTGCAAGATACAGCAATGGCCTACTGTACTGTACTACTATATACTGTTGGTCACCAAAATACAGCACTGTACTACTATATACTGCTCACAACAATGCAGCACAGATATGGACACTAGAAGTGACACAGAGCTGCAAGATACAGCAATGGCCTACTGTGTTGTACTACTATACATTGGTGGTCACCAAAATGCTGCACTATACTACTATATACTGCTCACAACAATGCAGCACAGATATGGATACTAGACGTGACACAGAGTGCAAGATACAGCAATGGCCTAATGTACTGTACTACTATATACTGGTGGTCACCAAAATGCTGCACTGTGCTACTATATACTGCTCACAACAATGCAGCACAGATATGGATACTAGAAGTGACACAGAGCTGCAAGATACTGCAATGGCCTACTGTACTGTACTGTACTACTATATTCTGGTGGTCACCAAAATGCTGCACTGTACTACTATATACTGCTCACAACAGTGCAGCACAGATAAGGATACTGGAAGTGATACAGAGCTGCAAGATACAGCAATGGCCTGCTGTACTGTACTACTATATACTGGTGATCACCAAAATGCTGCACTGTACTACTATATACTGCTCAGAACAATGCAGCACAGATATGGATACTAGAAGTGACACAGAGCTGCAAGATACAGCAATGGCCTACTGTGCTGTACTGTTATACATTGGTGGTCACCAAAATGCTGCACAGTACTACTATATACTGCTCACAACAATGCAGCACAGATATGGATACTAGAAGTGACACAGAGCTGCAAGATACAGCAATGGCCTACTGTACTGTACTACTATATACTGGTGGTCACCAAAATGCAGCACTGTACTACTATATACTGCTCACAACAATGCAGCACAGATATGGATACTAGAAGTGACAGAGAGCTGCAAGATACAGCAATGGCCTACTGTACTGTACTACTATATACTGGTGGTCACCACAATGCAGCACTGTACTACTATATACTGCTCACAATAATGCAGCACAGATATGGATACTAGACGTGACACAGAACTGCAAGATACAGCAATGACCTACTGTACTGTACTACTATATACTGGTGGTCACCAAAATACAGCACTGTACTACTTTATACTGCTCACAACAATGCAGCACAGATATGGACACTAGAAGTGACACAGAGCTGCAAGATACAGCAATGGCCTACTGTGTTGTACTACTATACATTGGTGGTCACCAAAATGCTGCACTATACTACTATATACTGCTCACAACAATGCAGCACAGATATGGATACTAGACGTGACACAGAGCTGCAAGATACAGCAATGGCCTAATGTACTGTACTACTATATACTGGTGGTCACCAAAATGCTGCACTGTGCTACTATATACTGCTCACAACAATGCAGCACAGATATGGATACTAGAAGTGACACAGAGCTGCAAGATACTGCAATGGCCTACTGTACTGTACTGTACTACTATATTCTTTTGGTCACCAAAATGCTGCACTGTACTACTATATACTGCTCACAACAATGCAGCACAGATATGGATACTGGAAGTGACACAGAGCTGCAAGATACAGCAATGACCTACTGTACTGTACTACTATATACTGGTGATCACCAAAATGCTGCACTGTACTACTATATACTGCTCAGAACAATGCAGCACAGATATGTATACTAGAAGTGACACAGAGCTGCAAGATACAGCAATGGCCTACTGTGCTGTACTGTTATACATTGGTGGTCACCAAAATGCTGCACAGTACTACTATATACTGCTCACAACAATGCAGCACAGATATGGATACTAGAAGTGACACAGAGCTGCAAGATACAGCAATGGCCTACTGTACTGTACTACTATGTACTGGTGGTCACCAAAATTCTGCACTGTACTACTATATACTGCTCACAACAATGCAGCACAGATATGGATACTAGAAGTGACACAGAGCTGCAATATACAGCAATGGCCTACTGTACTGTACTACTATATACTGGTGGTCCCCAAAATGCTGCACTGTACTACTATATACTGCTCACAACAATGCAGCACAGATATGGATACTAGAAGTGACACAGAGCTGCAAGATACTGCCATGGCCTACTGTACTGTACTACTATATACTGGTGGTCACCAAAATGCTGCACTGTACTACTATATACTGCTCACAACAATGCAGCACAGATATGGATACTAGAAGTGACACAGAGCTGCAAGATACAGCAATGGCCTACTGTACTGTACTACTATATACTGGTGGTCACCAAAATGCAGCACTGTACTACTATATACTGCTCACAACAATGCAGCACAGATATGGATTCTAGAAGTGACAGAGAGCTGCAAGATACAGCAATGGCCTACTGTACTGTACTACTATATACTGGTGGTCACCACAATGCAGCACTGTACTACTATATACTGCTCACAATAATGCAGCACAGATATGGATACTAGAAGTGACACAGAACTGCAAGATACAGCAATGGCCTACTGTACTGTACTACTATATACTGGTGGTCACCAAAATACAGCACTGTACTACTATATACTGCTCACAACAATGCAGCACAGATATGGACACTAGAAGTGACACAGAGCTGCAAGATACAGCAATGGCCTACAGTGTTGTACTACTATACATTGGTGGTCACCAAAATGCTGCACTATACTACTATATACTGCTCACAACAATGCAGCACAGATATGGATACTAGACGTGACACAGAGCTGCAAGATACAGCAATGGCCTAATATACTGTACTACTATATACTGGTGGTCACCAAAATGCTGCACTGTGCTACTATATACTGCTCACAACAATGCAGCACAGATATGGATACTAGAAGTGACACAGAGCTGCAAGATACTGCAATGGCCTACTGTACTGTACTGTACTACTATATTCTGGTGGTCACCAAAATGCTGCACTGTACTACTATATACTGCTCACAACAATGCAGCACAGATATGGATACTGGAAGTGACACAGAGCTGCAAGATACAGCAATGGCCTACTGTACTGTACTACTATATACTGGTGATCACCAAAATGCTGCACTGTACTACTATATACTGCTCACAACAATGCAGCACAGATATGGATACTAGAAGTGACACAGCTGCAAGATACAGCAATGGCCTACTGTACTGTACTACTATATACTGGTAGTCACCAAAATGCTGCACTGTACTACTATATACTGCTCACAACAATGCAGCACAGATATGGATACTAGAATGGACACAGAGCTGCAAGATAGAGCAATGGCCTACTGTACTGTTCTACTATATACTGGTGGTCACCAAAATGCTGCACTGTACTACTATATACTGCTCACAACAATGCAGCACAGATACGGTTACTAGAAGTGACACAGAGCTGCAAGATAGAGCAATGGCCTACTGTACTGTACTACTATGTACTGGTGGTCACCAAAATGCTGCACTGTACTACTATATACTGCTCACAGCAATGCAGCACAGATATGGATACTAGAATGGACACAGAGCTGCAATATACAGCAATGGCCTACTGTACTGTACTACTATATACTGGTAGTCCCCAAAATGCTGCACTGTACTACTATATACTGCTCACAACAATGCAGCACAGATATGGATACTAGAAGTGACCCAGAGCTGCAAGATACAGCAATGGCCTACTGTACTGTACTACTATATACTGGTGGTCACCAAAATGCTGCACTGTACTACTATATACTGCTCACAACAATGCAGCACAGATATAGATACTAGAGATGTGCACCGGAAATTTTTCGGGTTTTGTGTTTTAGTTTTGGGTTCGGTTCCGTGGCCGTGTTTTGGGTTCGAACGCATTTTGGCAAAACCTCACCGAATTTTTTTTGTCGGATTCGGGTGTGTTTTGGATTCGGGTGTTTTTTTCAAAAAACCCTAAAAAACAGCTTAAATCAGAGAATTTGGGGGTCATTTTGATCCCAAAGTATTATTAACCTCAATAACCATAATTTCCACTCATTTTCAGTCTATTCTGAACACCTCACACCTCACAATATTATTTTTAGTCCTAAAATTTGCACCGAGGTCGCTGGATGACTAAGCTCAGCGACCCAAATGGCCGACACAAACACCTGGCCCATCTAGGAGTGGCACTGCAGTGTCACGCAGGATGGCCCTTCCAAAAAACACCCCCCAAACAGCACATGACGCAAAGAAAAAAAGAGGCGCAATGAGGTAGCTGTGTGAGTAAGCTAAGCGACCCTAGTGGCCGACACAAACACCTGGCCCATCTAGGAGTGGCACTGCAGTGTCAGGCCGGATGGCCCTTCCAAAAAATACTCCCCAAACAGCACATGACGCAAAGAAGAAAAAAAAGAGGCGCAATGAGGTAGCTGTGTGACTAAGATAAGTGACCCTAGTGGCCGACACAAACACCTGGCCCATCTAGGACTGGCACTGCAGTGTCACGCAGGATGGCCCTTCCAAAAAATACTCCCCAAACAGCCCATGACGCAAAGAAGAAAAAAAAGAGGCGCAATGAGGTAGCTGTGTGACTAAGATAAGCGACCCTAGTGGCCGACACAAACACCTAGCCCATCTAGGAGTGGCACTGCAGTGTCACGCAGGATGGCCCTTCCAAAAAACACTCCCCAAACAGCACATGACGCAAAGAAAAATGAAAGAAAAAAGAGGTGCAAGATGGAATTGTCCTTGGGCCCTTCCACCCACCCTTATGTTGTATAAACAGGACATGCACACTTTAACCAACCCATCATTTCAGTGACAGGGTCTGCCACACGACTGTGACTGAAATGACGGGTTGGTTTGGACCCCCCACCAAAAAAGAAGCAATTTATCTCTCCTTGCACAAACTGGCTCTACAGAGGCAAGATGTCCACCTCAGCATCATCCTCCGATTCATCACCGTGTACATCCCCCTCCTCACAGATTATCAATTCGTCCCCACTGGAATCCACCATCACAGCTCCCTGTGTACTTTGTGGAGGCAATTGCTGCTGGTGAATGTCTCCACGGAGGAATTGATTATAATTCATTTTAATGAACATCATCTTCTCCACATTTTCTGGAAGTAACCTCGTACGCCGATTGCTGACAAGGTGAGCGGCGGCACTAAACACTCTTTCGGAGTACACACTTGTGGGAGGGCAACTTAGGTAGAATAAAGCCAGTTTGTGCAAGGGCCTCCAAATTGCCTCTTTTTCCTGCCAGTATACGTACGGACTGTCTGACGTGCCTACTTGGATGCGGTCACTCATATAATCCTCCACCATTCTTTCAATGGTGAGAGAATCATATGCAGTGACAGTAGACGACATGTCCGTAATCGTTGGCAGGTCCTTCAGTCCGGACCAGATGTCAGCATCAGCAGTCGCTCCAGACTGCCCTGCATCACCGCCAGCGGGTGGGCTCGGAATTCTGAGCCTTTTCCTCGCACCCCCAGTTGCGGGAGAATGTGAAGGAGGAGATGTTGACAGGTCGCGTTCCGCTTGACTTGACAATTTTCTCACCAGCAGTTCTTTGAACCCCTGCAGACTTGTGTCTGCCGGAAAGAGAGATACAACGTAGGTTTTAAATCTAGGATCGAGCACGGTGGCCAAAATGTAGTGCTCTGATTTCAACAGATTGACCACCCGTGAATCCTTGTTAAGCGAATTAAGGGCTCCATCCACAAGTCCCACATGCCTAGCGGAATCGCTCTGTGTTAGCTCCTCCTTCAATGTCTCCAGCTTCTTCTGCAAAAGCCTGATGAGGGGAATGACGACTCAGGCTGGCAGTGTCTGAACTGACTTCACGTGTGGCAAGTTCAAAAGGTTGCAGAACCTTGCACAACGTTGAAATCATTCTCCACTGCGCTTGAGACAGGTGCATTCCACCTCCTATATCGTGGTCAGTTGTATAGGCTTGAATGGCCTTTTGCTGCTCCTCCAACCTCTGAAGCATATAGAGGGTTGAATTCCACCTCGTTACCACTTCTTGCTTCAGATGATGGCAGGGCAGGTTCAGGCGTTTTTGGTGTTGCTCCAGTCTTCTGTACGTGGTGCCTGTACGCCGAAAGTGTCCCGCAATTCTTCTGGCCACCGACAGCATCTCTTGCACGCCCCTGTCGTTTTTTAAATAATTCTGCACCACCAAATTCAAGGTATGTGCAAAACATGGGACGTGCTGGAATTTGCCCAGATTTAATGCACACACAATATTGCTGGCGTTGTCCGATGCCACAAATCCACAGGAGAGTCCAATTGGTGTAAGCCATTCTGCGATGATCTTCCTCAGTTGCCGTAAGAGGTTTTCAGCTGTGTGCGTATTCTGGAAAGCGGTGATACAAAGCGAAGCCTGCCTAGGAAAGAGTTGGCGTTTGCGAGATGCTGCTACTGGTGCCGCCGCTGCTGTTCTTGCGGCGAGAGTCAATACATCTACCCAGTGGGCTGTCACAGTCATATAGTCCTGAGTCTGCCCTGCTCCACTTGTCCACATGTCCGTGGTTAAGTGGACATTGGGTACAACTGCATTTTTTAGGACACTGGTGAGTCTTTTTCTGAGGTCTGTGTACATTTTCGGTATCGCCTGCCTAGAGAAATGGAACCTAGATGGTATTTGGTACCGGGGACACAGTACCTCAAACAAGTCTATAGTTGGCTCTGCAGTAATGATGGATACCGGAACCACGTTTCTCACCGCCCAGGATGCCAAGGCCTCAGTTATCCACTTTGCAGCAGGATGACTGCTGTGATATTTCATCTTCCTCGCAAAGGACTGTTGGACAGTCAATTGCTTGGTGGAAGTAGTAAAAGTGGTCTTACGACTTCCCCTCTGGGATGCCGATCGACTCCCAGCAGCAACAACAGCAGCGCCAGCAGCAGTAGGCGTTACACTCAAGGATGCATCGGAGGAATCCCAGGCAGGAGAGGACTCGTCAGAATTGCCAGTGACATGGCCTTCAGGACTATTGGCATTCCTGGGGAAGGAGGAAATTGACACTGAGGGAGTTGGTGGGGTGGTTTGCGTGAGCTTGGTTACAAGAGGAAGGGATTTACTGGTCAGTGGACTGCTTCCGCTGTCGCCCAAAGTTTTTGAACTTGTCACTGACTTATGATGAATGCGCTGCAGGTGACGTATAAGGGAGGATGTTCCGAGGTGGTTAACGTCCTTACCCCTACTTATTACAGCTTGACAAAGGCAACACACGGCTTGACACCTGTTGTCCGCATTTCTGTTGAAATACTTCCACACCGAAGAGCTGATTTTTTTTGGTATTTTCACCAGGCATGTCAATGGCCATATTCCTTCCACGGACAACAGGTGTCTCCCCGGGTGCCTGACTTAAACAAACCACCTCACCATCAGAATCCTCCTTGTCAATTTCCTCCCCAGCGCCAGCAACACCCATATCCTCCTCATCCTGGTGTACTTCAACACTGACATCTTCAATCTGACTATCAGGAACTGGACTGCGGGTGCTCCTTCCAGCACTTGCAGGGGGCGTGCAAATGGTGGAAGGCGCATGCTCTTCACGTCCAGTGTTGGGAAGGTCAGGCATCGCAACCGACACAATTGGACTCTCCTTGTGGATTTATGATTTCGAAGAACGCACAGTTCTTTGCTGTGCTTTTGCCAGCTTAAGTCTTTTCATTTTTCTAGCGAGAGGCTGAGTGCTTCCATCCTCATGTGAAGCTGAACCACTAGCCATGAACATAGGCCAGGGCCTCAGCCGTTCCTTGCCACTCCGTGTGGTAAATGGCATATTGGCAAGTTTAAGCTTCTCCTCCGACGATTTTATTTTAGATTTTTGAGTCCTTTTTTTACTGATATTTTGTGTTTTGGATTTTACATGCTCTGTACTATGACATTGGGCATCGGCCTTGGCAGACGACGTTGATGGAATTTCATCGTCTCGGCCATGACTAGTGGCAGCAGCTTCAGCACGAGGTGGAAGTGGATCTTGATCTTTCCCTATTTTTGGAACCTCAACATTTTTGTTCTCCATATTTTAATAGGCACAACTAAAAAGCACCTCAGGTAAACAATGGAGATGGATGAATACTAGTATACTTATGGATGACGAGTGACTGACGACACAGAGGTAGCTACAGCCGTGGACTACCGTACTGCATCTGCTAGTATAGAGATGATAATGATATAAAAAATATATATATATCACTACTGCAGGTATATATAATATAATGACGGACCTGCTGGACACTGTCAGCAGACTCCTACTACTAGTATGAAGAAGATAGAAAAAAAAAACCACCACAGGTAGGTATACAATTATGGACGAGCACTGACGACACAGAGGTAGCTACAACCGTGGACTACCGTACTGCGTCTGCTAGTATAGAGATGATAATGATATAAAATATATATATATATATCACTACTGCAGGTATATATAATATAATGACGGACCTGCTGGACACTGTCAGCAGACTCCTACTACTAGTATGAAGAAGATAGAAAAAAAAACCCCACCACAGGTAGGTATACAATTATGGACGAGCACTGACGACACAGAGGTAGCTACAGCCGTGGACTACCGTACTGCGTCTGCTAGTATAGAGATGATAATGATATAAAAAATATATATATATCACTACTGCAGGTATATATAATATAATGACGGACCTGCTGGACACTGTCAGCAGACTCCTAAACTACTAGTATGAAGAAGATAGAAAAAAAAACCCCACCACAGGTAGGTATACAATTATGGACTAGCACTGATGACACAGAGGTAGCTACAGCCGTGGACTACCGTACTGCGTCTGCTAGTATAGAGATGATAATGATATAAAAAATATATATATATCACTACTGCAGGTATATATAATATAATGACAGACCTGCTGGACACTGTCAGCAGACTCCTACTACTAGTATGAAGAAGATAGAAAAAAAAACCCACCACAGGTAGGTATACAATTATGGACGAGCACTGACGACACAGAGGTAGCTACAGCCGTGGACTACCGTACTGCGTCTACTAGTATAGAGATGATAATTATATAAAAAATATATATATATCACTACTGCAGGTATATATAATATAATGACGGACCTGCTGGACACTGTCAGTAGACTCCTAAACTACTAGTATGAAGAAGATAGAAAAAAAAAACCCACCACAGGTAGGTATACAATTATGGACGAGCACTGACGACACAGAGGTAGCTACAGCCGTGGACTACCGTACTGCGTCTGCTAGTATAGAGATGATAATGATATAAAATATATATATATATCACTACTGCAGGTATATATAATATAATGACGGACCTGCTGGACACTGTCAGCAGACTCCTAAACTACTAGTATGAAGAAGATAGAAAAAAAAAACCCACCACAGGTAGGTATACAATTATGGACGAGCACTGACGACACAGAGGTAGCCACAGCCGTGGACTACCGTACTGCGTCTGCTAATATAGAGATGATAAAGATGATAGAGATGAACAAAAAAAATATAACACTACTGCAGGTAAATATTTATATAATATAATGAATGACGGACCTGCTGGACACTGTCAGCAGAATGCGTTTATAGAATAAAAAAAAAAAACACCACAGGAGTGTTTAACTTTTTCAGGCAGACAATATACTGGTGGTCACTGGTCAGTCACACTGGCAGCAAAAGTGTGCACTGTACTCCTGCTATAACTGCACCCCAGTCTCCCCCACAATTCAGCTGTGTGAGCAGTGAGCACTCAGCACAGTCAGATATACATAGATGATATTATCATGCAGCACACTGAGGCTGAGCACAGATATGGTATGTGACTGTGTATCGTTTTTTTTTTCAGGCAGAGAACGGATTATATTAAATAATAAATAAAACTGGTGGTGGTCACTAGTAAATATCAGCAAAACTCTGCACTCTCCTAAGTACTCCTAATGCTCCCCAAAATTACTAAGTTAGTAGTAAATCAACTCAAGTGTCTCTATCTATTCTAACGGAGAGGACGCCAGCCACGTCCTCTCCCTATCAATCTCAATGCACGTGTGAAAATGGCGGCGACGCGCGGCTCCTTATATAGAATCCGAGTCTCGCGATAGAATCCGAGCCTCGCGAGAATCCGACAGCGGGATGATGACGTTCGGGCGCGCTCGGGTTAACCGAGCAAGGCGGGAAGATCCGAGTCTGCCTCGGACCCGTGTAAAAAGGCTGAAGTTCGGGGGGGTTCGGATTCCGAGGAACCGAACCCGCTCATCTCTAATAGATACTAGAAGTGACACAGAGCTGCAAGATACTGCAATGGCCTACTGTACTGTACTACTATATACTGGGGGGTCACCAAAATGCTGCACTGTACTACTATATACTGCTCACAACAATGCAGCACAGATATGGATACTAGAAGGGACACAGAGCTGCAAGATACAGCAATGGCCTACTGTACTGTACTACTATATACTGGTGGTCACCACAATGCAGCACTGTACTACTAAATACTGGTCACACAACAATGCAGTAGATATTGAGCACTGATCAGGATACTAGAGCTGAGTCTGACAAGGAGCTGCAAGATACAGCAATGGCCTACTGTACTGTACTGTACTGTACTACTATAATATACTGGTGGTCACCACAATGCAGCACACTGAGCACAGATATTGAGCTTTTCTCGCAGAGAACTTAGCCACGTCCTCTCCGCTCAATCTACAATGCACGAATGAAAATGGCGGCGACGCGCGTTTCTTTATATGGAATACGAATCTTGCGAGAATCAGACAGCGGGATGATGACGTTCGGCCTCGTTTGGGTTAACCGAGCAAGGCAGGAAGATCCGAGGCTGCCTTGGACCCATGTAAAACACGTGAAGTTCGGGGGATTCGGATTTTGACGAACCGAACCCGCTCACCTCTACTTCAATGCTGATTGGTTGCCCTTAGCACCTTTTCCACTGGCTCACTTCTCCACTCTTTTCACTGCTTCGTGAACAACCCCTAAATCACTACACTGCACTGACAGCCTTCCAGGTCCTTCCTGTTAGAGGAGCAGCCAAGTGGAGCGCTGATCATCATCAGCGCGGCGCTCCTCCCCCATGACCTGGACTCAGTGCTCTGGGGCGCAGATATCGTGTAACATCCGACCACAACCTTCAGCAGTTGGATGTGCAGAGGAGCAGGGAGAAAGTGCAGTGTGCGGCCATGCAGAGGGAAGGCCTGTGTGGCTGTCACCCTGTGACTGGGTGTGGATGGGAGTCAGGAAAGGTGAGAGCAGCAGATACCGTAAAAGCAGCTGCTGCACTGTTATAATGGTATGGTGGTAAACAATAACTTTCTAGTAATTGCAAGTCCTGCGGGTGGGGGAGCATCCTGGGGTTAAGCAAGGTGAGCAGGTGACTGAGTATGTGCTGGGGGAGGGGGGCAGGTGACTGTGTATGTGCTTTGGGGGGAGGTGAGCGGTCGACTGTTTGTGCTATAGAGGAGATGAGCAGGTGACGACATGTGCCGCGGGGGTGAGTTAGCGACTGTATGTGCTGCGGAGGAGGTGAGCGGGTGACTGTATGTGCTGTGGAGGAGGTGAGCGGGTGACTGTATGTGTTGCGGAGAGGAGGTGAGCGAGTGATTGTATATGTGCTCTAGGGGTGGGGAGAGGTGAGCAGGCGACTGTATGTGCTGCGGAGGAGGTGAGCAGGTGACTGTATATGTGCTGCAGGGAGGGGAGGTGAGCGGGCGACTCTATGTGCTGGGGAGAAGATGAACTGGTGACTGTATGTGCTGTGTGGGGGAGGTGAGTGGGTGACATAATGTGCTGCGGAGGATGTGAGCAGTTGACTGTGTGTACTACTGGCGGTTAGTGCCGGTGACTGTGCATGTGCGGTGGGGGAGGTGAGCAGGTGACTGTATGTGTTGCTGGCAGTTAGTGTTGCAGGGGGTGAGCGGGTGATTGTGTTTGACACATGGGACCTAGAAAAAGACAAGTAGAACCCCAACTTTTAAAAGTGAGGGGCTCCTGGGGCCCACTTTTTTTTGGGGGGGGGGACGCTTAGAGCGATCACTGTTAATGAGTGGCATAATTTATAAGACCTACTACTGAGATTACGTAATAAGAGCACTACCAGAGGCGGATTGGTCATAGTGCTCACCAGGAAGATTCCTGGTAGGCTGACGTGTCTGTGGGGCCTGTTTTGTATGTTGTCATGTGGCCACAAGCTCCACATGACAGGCAGCCCACCACGCTCAGTACACTGCATTGTCCCCATTCATCATTCTATCACTGCAGTACAGGAACGCTGCCATCCAGTGAAGCTGTCATGGCTACATGGTATATCTCTTGTGCTGCCCATGTCAGTCTACTTCTACTAAATTTTACAGGGACACTTTTAGTTCCCAGTCCACCCCTGGTCTCAGACGCTACAGTAGCAAAAAACACATCCTGCCCCCCTCAACAGACCCCACCCCCATTAGGGCTACTTCCATACATTTCCTGAGCTGGTTCCCATACCAATCCACCCCTGGGCACTACCATGTAACATAGCGTGAATAAGGGGCACTACTGTGTTGCGGAATGTGAATAAATTGTACTACTGTGCAGTGTAATATAAAAAGTTGCACTACTGTGTGGCGTACTTTGAATTGGGGGTATTGTTGTGTGAACACACTTTTTCTCAGTGAGACCACACCCTTTTTTTGGTACTGTCCCTATTTAGCATGTGTTGGGGAGTAGGGGGACGACCAACTTTTGGGCTGGAATAAACCGAAAAGGCATTCCTGAAGGTCTTTTTTAAAATTAAGTAATCAGAAGTGGCATCTTGGCATGCCTGCCATCTGCCCTGTTGTCACTGCTGCTGTCCCTTCCCGTGTCTAAGGGGAGGAGAGCGCAGCATGTGTCTCTCCTTTCCCTCACTCTGTCCCTGTCTCAAGCGGCCATTTAAAATGTAGCTGGGCCATCAGCCAGTCAGAGTTCGTGGGCAAGTTCCTGACTAGCTACCGGCCTGCAAGCTTTGATTGGCTCACAAATCGGCGCCATATTTCAAATAGCAGCCGGAGTGAGGGGCAGGAGCGATGCGTGCTGCGCTCTCCTCCCTTCAGACAAGGGAAGTGACAGCAGCAGGAGGTGCAGGGGCAGCAGCGGGGTGAGCATCAGTGGGGACCAGGGTTGCAATCAAGGGGGGTCTGTGGAGACTTCAGTCCCAGGCCCGGGCACACTGACAGAGGGGGGAACCCGGTCAGCTCCTATTTACTGGGCAGCCGCTACTGCCACCAGTTGAATGAGGCACTTGTCCTATTGCCACCTGCCGCTGCTACTGCAAATGAATGTGCTCAGTCCACCACCACCTGCCAGCGTCGCTACTCCCATGGTGAAAGCAGCTCTTGGTCTAAGGCTGCTTCCTGGTCATAGCTTTGAGTGCCAGTGCAGCAAAGATAAGGAGCCAACCGGGGCACCAGACCTTCTGGGTGCCACTGCAAGTGCCAGTCCTGTGCAGAGGAGGGCCCCGCACCTGCAACTGCCTCCCGCCCACGCTTCGAGTGCTAGTGCTGCACAGAAGAGGGCTCCGCACCCGCCGCCTGCCTGCTGACCGCTGCTGCGCAGTGCATTGAAGAGAAGGAGGGCCCCAGACCTGCTGTTCACAGCCTGCTGCTGCTGCCGCCAATGTATGTGTGTGGAAGGGTAAGCACAAATGTGTGTGTGCGTGCATCCAGCACTGGAAGGGAAAGCAGGGATGTTTGTGTATGTGTGTGTGTATGTCTGCTGCTGGAGGGGTAAGCAAAAGCGTGTGTGTGTGTGTGTGTGTGTGTGTGTGTGTGTGCGCGCGTGCGCATGTCTTTGTCTGTGCCTGTTTGTGTGTCCAGCACTGTGACTGGAGGGGTAAGCTGGAGTATGCGTGTGTT
Organism: Pseudophryne corroboree; assembly: GCF_028390025.1. Taxonomy (NCBI): domain Eukaryota; kingdom Metazoa; phylum Chordata; class Amphibia; order Anura; family Myobatrachidae; genus Pseudophryne; species Pseudophryne corroboree. Next base: position 98,332,083 of record NC_086453.1, on the reverse strand, counting down.
TCTGTGTGTGGGTCTAATTCAGACCTGATCATAGCAGCAAATTTGTTTTCAGATGGGCAAAACCATGGGGGTAATTCAGACCTGATCGCTAGGGTGCATTTTCTCACAGCCTGCGATCAGGTCCGAACTGCGCATGCATATGCATTGCAATGTGCAGGCTCGTCAGACGCCTGCACCGGGTATCGGTGCATAGCGATGGGATGGTGCGAAAAAAGCGATCGCGCAGGCGAACGCAAGGAGATTGACATGTAGAGGGAGTTTGTGGGTGGCAACTGACCGTTTTCTGGGAGTATCTTGAAAAATACAGGCATGTCCAAGCGTTTTCAGGGAGGGTGTCTGACGTCAATTCCGGTCCCGGACAGGCTAAAGTGATCACAGTGGCTGAGTAAGTCTTGGGCTGTGCAGAGACTGCACAAAATCAGTTTGTGCAGCTCTGCTACAGATGCGTTCTCACACTTGCACAGCTCAAATACCCTTACCCTGTAGGCGACGACTATCTGATCGCAGGACAGCAAAAATCGCTGCCCAGAGATTAGGTCTGAATAAGGTCCCATGTGCACTGCAGGGGGTGAAGAGGGCAGATATAACATGTGCAGATAGAGTTAGATTTGGGTGGGTTATATTGTTTCTGTGCAGGGTAAATACTAGCTGCTTTATTTTTACGCTGCAATTTAGATTTCAGTTTGAACACACCACACCCAAATCTAACTCTCTCTGCACATGTTATATTTGCCCCCTGCAGTGCACATGGTTTTACCCATTAGAAGAAAATTTTGTTTTGCAATCAACCATGAATTAGGCCCAATGTGCATATACGGCACTGCCGGGGGCAATGTGTAACTGGCATTACTGGGTGCAATGTGCAACTGGCACTGCTGGGGGCATTATGGCCCTCATTCCGAGTTGTTCGCTCGCAAGCTGCTTTTAGCAGCATTGCACACGCTAAGCCGCCGCCTACTGGGGTGAATCTTAGCTTATCAAAATTGCGAACGAAAGATTCGCAATATTGCGAAAAGACTTCTCTGTGCAGTTTCTGAGTAGCTCGAGACTTACTCTTCCAGTGCGATCAGTTCAGTGCTTGTCGTTCCTGGTTTTACGTCACAAACACACCCAGCGTTCGGCCAGACACTCCTCCGTTTCTCCAGCCACTCCCGCATTTTTCCCAGAAACGGTAGCGTTTTTTCACACACTCCCATAAAACGGCCAGTTTCCGCCCAGAAACACTCACTTCCTGTCAATCACATTACGATCACCAGAACGAAGAAAAAACCTCGTAATGCCGTGAGTAAAATACCAATCTTCATAGCAAATTTACTTGGTGCAGTCGCAGTGCGAAAATTGCGCATGCGCAATGAGCAGAAAATCGCTGCGATGCGAAGAAAATTACAGAGCGAACAACTCGGAATGACGACCCATGTGTATATATGGCACTTCTGGGAACATTATGTGTATATATGGCACTGCTGGGGGCATAATGTGTATATTGGTACTGCTAGGGGCATTATGTGTTTAAAAAAAGTTTATGCACCCATTCATGCCCCGCCCCTTTGTATATGTATATGTATATGTTTTCTATGAATTCCATCTGTATCTACATGAGCCAATAACAAAGAGCAAATTCCTGATTTCTCCATGAGTATTTGATTACACAGTGATCATCGAATGTCTCTTACGTCTGTACAATATATGGATGTTTTTTGATGTATCAACACTCAGCTTGGAATGTTTTAATTAGAGATGTGCAATTTTTCGGGTTTTGTGTTTTGGTTTTGGATTCGGTTCCGCGGCCGTGTTTTGGATTCAGACGCGTTTTGGCAAAACCTCCATGAAAATTTTTTGTCGATTCGGGTGTTTTTTTTCAAAAACCCCTCAAAAACAGCTTAAATCATAGAATTTGGGGGGTCATTTTGATCCTATTGTATTATTAACCTCAATAACCACAATTTCCACTCATTTCCAGTCTATTCTGTACACCTCACAATACTATTTTTAGTCCTAAAATTTTCACAGAGGTCGCTGGATGACTAAGCAAAGCGACCCAAGAGGGCGGCACAAACACCTGTCCCATCTAGGAGTGGCACTGCAGTGTCAGACTGGATGGCACTTAAAAAAATTGGCCCCAAACAGCACATGATGCAAAGAAAAGAGAAAAAGTGGTGCACTGTAGTCGCTGGACGGCCAAGCTAAGCGACACAAACACCTCAATATCACAGGAATTATTTGTTCTAATCAATGGTATTATTGGTCCAAATCACTGGAAGAAAATGACAAAATCACTGGAATTATTCGTTATAATCAATGGTATTATTGGTCCAAATCACTGGAAGAAAATGACAAAATCACTGGAATTATCCATCCATACCTGTGGTGCATTTCAGTTTTGCACAGTTTGCTGACCACCAGTATATATAATATATAGCAGTACGGTATAGTAGGCCACTGCTCTACCTACCTCTGTGTCGTCAAGTATACTATCCATCCATACCTGTGGTGCATTTCAGTTTTACACAGTGTGCTGACCACCAGTATATATAATATATAGCAGTACGGTACAGTAGGCCACTGCTCTACCTACCTCTGTGCTGTCAAGTATACTATCCATCCATACCTGTGGTGCATTTCAGTTTTGCACAGTTTGCTGACCACCAGTATATATAATATATAGCAGTACGGAACAGTAGGCCACTGCTCTACCTACCTCTGTGTCGTCAAGTATACTATCCATCCATACCTGTGGTGCATTTCAGTTTTGCACAGGTTGCTGATCACCAGTATATATAATATATAGCAGTAAGGTACAGTAGGCCACTGCTCTACCTACCTCTGTGTCGTCAAGTATACAATCCATCCATCCATACCTGTGGTGCATTTCAGTTTTGCACAGTTTGCTGACCACCAGTATATATAATATATAGCAGTACGGTACAGTAGGCCACTGCTCTACCTACCTCTGTGTCGTCAAGTATACTATCCATCCATACCTGTGGTGCATTTCAGTTTTGCACAGTTTGCTGACCACCAGTATATATAATATATAGCAGTACGGTACAGTAGGCCACTGCACTACCTACCTCTGTGTCGTCAAGTATACTATCCATCCATACATGTGGTGCATTTAAGTTTTAAACAGTTTGCTGACCACCAGTATATATATTATATATAGCAGTACGGTACAGTAGGCCACTGCTCTACCTACCTCTGTGTCATCAAGTATACTATCCATCCATACCTGTGGTGCATTTCAGTTTTGCACAGTTTGCTGACCACCAGTATATATAATATATAGCAGTACGGTACAGTAGGCCACTGCTCTACCTACCTCTGTGTTGTCAAGTATACTATCCATCCATACCTGTGGTGCATTTCAGTTTTGCACAGTTTGCTGACCACCAGTATATATAATATATAGCAGTACGGTGCAGTAGGCCACTGCTCTACCTACCTCTGTGTCGTCAAGTATACTATCCATCCATACCTGTGGTGCATTTTAGTTGTTGTGCGCAGTATATATAGTAGGAGGACAGAGCATAATTTTACTGACCACCAGTATATAATATACAGCAGTACGGTACAGTAGGCCATTGCTATTGATATATTACTGGCATATAATTCCACACATTAAAAAATGAAGAACAAAAATGTGGAGGGTAAAATAGGGAAAGATAAAGATCCACTTCCACATCGTGCTGAAGCTGCTGTCACTAGTCATGGCCGATACGTTGAAATGCCATCAACGTCGTCTACCGAGGCCGATGCCCAATGTCATAGTAGAGAGCATGTAAAATCCAAAAAACAAAAGTTCAGTAAAATGACCCAAAAATCAAAATTAAAAGCGTCTGATGAGAAGCGTAAACTTGCCAATATGCCATTTACGACACGGAGTGGCAAGGAACGGCTGAGGCCCTGGCCTTTGTTCATGGCTAGTGGTTCAGCTTCACATGAGGATGGAAGCACTCATCCTCCAGTTAGAAAACTGCAGTGCCACTCCTAGATGGGCCAGGTGTTTGTGTCGGCCACTTGGGTCGCTTAGCTTAGTCACACAGCTACCTCATTGCACCTCTTTTTTTCTTTGCATCATGTGCTGTTTGGGGACTATTTTTTAAATCTGCCATCCTGTCTGACACTGTAGTGCCACTCCTAGATGGGCCAGGTGTTTGTGTCGGCCACTTGGGTCGCTTGTACCCCTTTCACATCGCACTAAAAACCCGATATCGACACGGCATATTGCCGTGTCGAAACGGGTCAGTGTGCGATGTGAAAGGTCCTTTGCAGAAATAGCGGGTCGCCTGACCCGGTAATTCAACCCGGTAAAAAAGAAGGGTTATTACCGGGTTGAATACCGGGTCAGGTGCAGTGTGAATGGGAGCCGTTCCGATGCGACACGGCTCCCATTCACAGCATAGAGAGAGGCGGCGCAGGAGATGAGCTCATCTCCCAGCGCCGCCTCCACCCCCGCCCCTGCTGCTGCTGCGCCCCCTGCTGCTATGGCAACCGACCCGGTATATTGCCAGGTCGGAAAGCCAGCAGAGGAGCGCAAATGCCGGATCCCACCCGGTAAGGACACGTTTCTCTTACCGGGTAGGATCCGGCATTTGCGATCTGAATGCTGCATTAGCTTAGCCACACAGCTACCTCATTGCACCTCTTTTTTCTTTGCATCATGTGCTGTTTGGGGACTATTTTTTGAAGTGCCATCCTGTCTGACACTGCAGTGCCACTCCTAGATGGGCCAGGTGTTTGTGTCGGCCACTTGGGTCGCTTAGCTTAGCCATCCAGCGACCTTGGTGCACCTCTTTTTTTCTTTGCATCATGTGCTGTTTGGGGACTATTTTTTGAAGTGCCATCCTGTCTGACACTGCAGTGCCACTCCTAGATGGGCATGGTGTTTGTGTCGGCCACTTGGGTCGCTTAGCTTAGCCATCCAGCGACCTTGGTGCACCTCTTTTTTTCTTTGCATCATTTTCTGTTTGGGGACTATTTTTTGAAGTGCCATCCTGTCTGACACTGCAGTGCCACTCCTAGATGGGCCAGGTGTTTGTGTCGGCCACTTGGGTCGCTTAGCTTAGTCACACAGCTACCTCATTGCACCTCTATTTTTCTTTGCATCATGTGCTGTTTGGGGACTATTTTTTAAATCTACCATCCTGTCTGACACTGCAGTGCCACTCCTAGATGGGCCAGGTGTTTGTGTCGGCCACTTGGGTTGCTTAGCTTAGTCACAGAGCGACCTTGGTGCACCTCTTTTTTTCTTTGCATCATTTGCTGTTTGGGGACTTTTTTTTAAATCTGCCATCCTGTCTGACACTGCAGTGCCACTCCTAGATGGGCCAGGTGTTTGTGTCAGCCACTTGGGTCGCTTAGCTTAGTCACACAGCTACCTCATTGCACCTCTTTTTTTCTTTGCATCATGTGCTGTTTGGGGAGTATTTTTTAAATCTGCCATCCTGTCTGACACTGCAGTGCCACTCCTAGATGGGCCAGGTGTTTGTGTCGGCCACTTGGGTTGCTTAGCTTAGTCACACAGCGACCTTGGTGCACCTCTTTTTTTCTTTGCATCATGTGCTGTTTGGGGACTATTTTTTGAAGTGCCATCCTGTCTGACACTGCAGTGCCGCTCCTAGATGGGCCAGGTGTTTGTGTCGGCCGCTTGGTTCGCTTAGCTTAGCCATCCAGTGACCTTGGTGCACCTTTTTTTTTCTTTGCATCATGTGCTGTTTGGGGACTATTTTTTGAAGTGCCATCCTGTCTAACACTGCAGTGCCACTCCTAGATGGGCCAGGTGTTTGTGTCGGCCACTTGGGTCGCTTAGCTTAGCCACACAGCTACCTCATTGCACCTCTTTTTTTCTTTGCATCATGTGCTGTTTGGGGACTATTTTTTGAAGTGCCATCCTGTCTGACACTGCAGTGCCACTCCTAGATGGGCCAGGTGTTTGTGTCGGCCGCTTGGGTCGCTTAGCTTAGCCATCCAGCGACCTTGGTGCACCTCTTTTTTTCTTTGCATCATGTGCTGTTTGGGGACTAATTTTTAAATCTGCCATCCTGTCTGACACTGTAGTGCCACTCCTAGATGGGCCAGGTGTTTGTGTCGGCCACTTGGGTCGCTTAGCTTAGTCACACAGCTACCTCATTGCACCTCTTTTTTTCTTTGCATCATGTGCTGTTTGGGGACTAATTTTTAAATCTGCCATCCTGTCTGACACTGCAGTGCCACTCCTAGATGGGCCAGGTGTTTGTGTCGGCCACTTGGGTTGCTTAGCTTAGTCATCCAGCGACCTTGGTGCAAATTTTAGGACTAAAAATAATATTGTGAGGTGTGAGGTGTTCAGAATAGACTGGAAATGAGTGGAAATTATGGTTATTGAGGTTAATAATACTATGGGATCAAAATGACCCCCAAATTCTATGATTTAAGCTGTTTTTGAGGGTTTTTTGTAAAAAAACACCCGAATCCAAAACACACCCGAATCTGACAAAAAAATTTCAGGGAGGTTTTGCCAAAACGCGTCCGAATCCAAAACACGGCCGCGGAACCGAATCCAAAACCAAAACACAAAACCTGAAAAATTTCCGGTGCACATCACGCAATATCACTGGAATTATTCGTTATAATCAATGGAATTATTGGTCCAAATCACTGGAAGAAAATGACAAAATCACTAGAATTAAATGGCAGTAATGTTGGGAATTATATCAAATGGCAGTACCACTGGACATCAGAGCCGGCCATTGGCATAGGCAAACTAGGCAATTGCCTAGGGCATTTGATATGCCTAGGGGCATCAGCAGCTTCTACTGATTAAAATGATATGCAGCATGCCTATATTCTGTGTGTAGCAGTTCATATGCAGATACAGCCACAGTCTCACACAGTATATAGGCATGCTGCATATCATTTTAATCAGCAGAAGCTGCTTGTGCATCCTAGCCACATAGCAATGCAAATAAGATGCATTTTCATAAAAAAGGTGCCCGACGTTAGCATTGAGGCAAGATTTATGAGGACACATCTGTATCCAAGCAGAGGCAGAGGTCACAGTGTTAGTGGCAGTGTGAGTGCTGTGTGCATGTGAGTGGGTTGGTTGGGCAGTAGTGTTCGGAATATGTATAAGGAGCATTATGTGTGTCATGTAAAAATGCATTAATAATGTGCAACATATGTGTAAAGGGGCACTGTGTGTGTCATTATGTGTATAAGGGTATTAATAATGTGCGGCATATGTGTAACAGGGTACTACTGTATGTGTGTCATTATGTGTATAAGGCATTAATAATGTGCGGCATATGTGTAACAAGGTACTACTGTATGCAGAGGCGTAAGTTCATACCAGGTGCCCGGAGGCGATAAAGACAGTGGTGCCCCCCCCCCTTCCCCCCCCACACACACAGCATCGGTGACCCCCCCACACACACACAAACAGCATTTGTCGCCACCACATGCTACTATATATCCCTCAATCTAATAAGTAAATAAAAATCGTAGAGCCTGGAGAATCGGGACAAGGAAATCAAGTTGCACTGAACCACACTATAATGTATATATACTTTTATATATATATATATATATATGCAAACATATACTATATATATATATATATATATATATATATATATTAACACAGTCAAGCGGCACTCCTTCCCAATGAAACAAAACATTAACAGCCGGTGCCCTCCATAAAGAACCTGCACGGTTCCCCACACATGTATAGAAGTCGTCCGGCGGCACTCACGGAGCTGCCTTTTGTCTTTATTGCCGTGAGTGCCGCCGGACGACTTCTATATATATATATATATATATATATATATAATTATAATATACACGTGCCAGGCAGTACTTTTGTGTATAGCATACTTTTTAGCTAGGCTGGCGCTGGCTCCAGTGGTAGGGCTCCATACTCGGAGATCTGTACTCCACACCGTTGGATCGTCTCTTCTCTCAGTACCCAGCACACGCGCTGATAGAAGAAGCCGGCAATTGTTGAGGACCGCGGCACAGTGGTTGAACGCGCGGGCTCCCGGCACCTTGCTGTCGACTGGAACGCAACTGCAGCAGCGGCAGGTACGCTACCGCTCGCCGCGGATATGCCCTGCTCCTCTGTGCCCCCTGGTGGCTAACGCCCGGTGGCAAAAGGCTCCATTGCCTCTGGGAGTTACGCCACTGACTGTATGTGTGTCATTATGTGTATAGGGGGACTAATAATGTGCAGCAAATGTGTAGGGGGCACTATGTGTGTCACTATGTATATAAGGGCATTAATAATGTGCGGCATATGTGTAAGGGACATGTGTAAAAGAGCACTAATAAAGGTTGTCATAATGTGCAAGGCGCATTATGTTTATAAGGACATTAATAATTTGTCTGATATGTGTAAGGGGCATTACTGTGTGGAATTATGTGTATAAATGCATTACTAATGTGTGGCATTATGTGTATAAGGTGCTCTACTATGTGGCGTTGCGTATAGAAAGGGCACTACTGTGTTGTCTAATGTGAATAAAGAGCAATAGGGTGTGGTGTAATGTGAATAAGGAGGAATTCAGTGTGATGTAATGTAAATAAGGGGCTCTACTGTGAGGAGTAACGTTTATAAGGTAAAGTGATACCACTGTGGGATGTAATATGAATTATGGACACTATTGCATGATCAAATGTGAATAAAGTTGTAGTACTGTGTGGCGTAATTGGAATTGGGGTTACTATTGTGGGGCCATGCCCCTTGCCATCAAAAACACACCCCTTTTTGGGCTGTGCGCAAAATGTGCGAACTGTTCCTATTTAAAATATAGTGGGTACAAACCCCAAAATAAGGACTGCTATGGGTGAGGGGTGATGGTGCTGGGAAAGAGGTGCAAGCTCAGAGGCGGAACCAGCGGTGGTGCTAGGGGGCACCAGCCAAAATCTTGCCTAAGGCATCATATTGGTTAGGGCCGGCTCTGCTGAACATATACGGAAGTGTCAGACAGGATGTCACTTTTAAAAAAATAGTCCCAAACAGCACATCATGCCAAGAAGTAGCCGTCCCATATGTACCAAGAAGTAAGAGGGCAATGAGGTAGCTCTATGACTAAGTTAAGCGACACAAGTGTGCGGCACAAACACCTGGCCCATCTAGGAGTGGCATTGCAGTGTCTGATAGGGTGGCACTTTTAGAAAACTAGGCCCCATACAGCACATGATGCAAATAATAAATAAAAAGAGGTGCAAGATGGATTTGTCCTTGGACCCTCCCACCTACCCTTATGTTGTATAAACAGGACATGCACACTTTAACAAACCAATCATCGTTTGGTTGGGCCCCACAAAAAAAGAAGAAATTAATCACCCCACCAAAAAAAGGAAGCAATTCATATCTGGAACTGGTGGAAACAGGCAATCCTCATAGGCAAACGCAGGGGGGGGGGGGGGGTCTGGTTGCCTGGAAACCCCCCTCCTCTTGGCAAATGGCTCAAATTATAACAACAATAGCAATGGTATATAATACGATTGCTAAAGCTGCCACCACATCATGCAGTTTAAGAGACAAAGCAGAGCTGCTGCACATGCCCAGTGGTAGCAGCTTCTTCTACCAAGTTTGCTGTGTGCGTGGATCTGAGTCCTCAATCAGTGCACTGGACCAGAGAGTAGCTACCAGGAAGAAGAGGCAGGAGCCTTACCATGAGGTGGGGAATGTGTGCTGAGAAAGTGCAGTACTGGTTCTATTATGTTTGAGTATTTATTTATTTATTATGGTATGTTTAACCTTTTCCTGACCACTTATTTATATTATTAAAATTTTTGATGCAGCCTATACTATAGACCAGGGGTCTTCAACCCGTGGCCCGCGGGCCACAGGTGGCCCGCTGCTATGGTTTCCATGGCCCGCCGACGCGCCCGCCCGCAGCGCACATATGAACACCAAAAAAAAAAATAATTTTTTTTTCCCTTTCCCGGAGTCATGTGACTCCCCCGCACTGTCACTGGTTGCCTGTGAAGAAGGGGAGTAGCTCCTCTTAGGCTGGTCAGTGGTCTGGTCACCCTTACTGTGTCTCCCTCCCTGTGTCTCCCTCCGCCTGCAGTGTTGAATAGGTGGGTGAGAGCGGCGGGGACCCGGCTGGGGGGGGTGCGGCAAGTTACCATTGAGAGCAGGGGGCAGTGCGGGAACCCGGCGGGCGGGAGCGGAGGGGGTGCGGCAGCATGTATGCAGCCTGAGCATGGCTGTGTGCGGCGGGGACCCGGCGCGGGGGGGAGGGGGGGGCTGCGGCAGGAGAATAAAAGTGTATAAGTGTTGAGGGCAGGGGGCAGTGCAGGAACCCGGCGTGCGGGAGCGGCGGGGACGGGGGTGCGGCAGCCTGAGCATGGCAGTGAATAAATTAGTATTGAGGGCAGGGGGCGTGGCGGGGGACCCAGCAGGGGGTGTATTAAGTATTAAGAGCAGAGATGGCAGGGAGCATGCTTTGACAATGCTGCTGTCTGTCTGTGATGGGGAGGAGGGAGGGTATGATAGCACCTATGTCTTGACATAGGCGCTATCATACCCTCCCTCCCCCCATCACAGACAGACAGCAGCAATATTGTGAAAGCATGCCCACATTATACCCACCAGTCCAGTGATACTGCCGTATGAGTCCAGTTCAGTGCTTACAGACCAACATCTTGAGAATACTCTGCACATAGCGACTTCTAACATTGATGCCAACATCGACAAGCTGGCCAAGCAAAAACAATGCCAAGTTTCCCACTGATATGAACTTATTATAATAACAAAGGTAAAGTAGACCATGTTTCATTCATTAAATTACAATAATTATCTTTTGAAGTCTTTTTTATGGTCTTATGAGTCTAGAAAAGGTCTCATTACAATCATAAATTAAAATTTAGATTCTAAATACCGCAGTATAGCTTAGTGGCCCTCGGCTTCGTTTCATTTTTTTATGTGGCCCACACTGTCTTAAAGGTTGAAGACCCCTGCTATAGACCATACAGTATCCAGTGTAAAAAAAGACCTAATACATTAATGTCCAGGGTCGTTACTAGAGATGAGCGGGTTCGGTTTCTCTGAATCCGAACCCGCACGAACTTCATGTTTTTTTTCACGGGTCCGAGCGACTCGGATCTTCCCGCCTTGCTCGGTTAACCCGAGCGCGCCCGAACGTCATCATGACGCTGTCGGATTCTCACGAGACTCGGATTCTATATAAGGAGCCGCGCGTCGCCGCCATTTTCACACGTGCATTGAGATTGATAGGGAGAGGACGTGGCTGGCGTCCTCTCCATTTAGATTAGAAGAGAGAGAGAGAGAGATTGACCTGATTTACTGGAGCTTAGGAGTACTGTAGAACTGTAGAGAGTGCAGAGTTTACTAGTGACTGACCACAGTGACCACCAGACAGTGCAGTTTTATTTAATATATCCGTTCTCTGCCTGAAAAAAACGATACACAGTGACTCAGTCACATACCATATCTGTGTGCACTGCTCAGCCCAGTGTGCTGCATCATCTATGTATATATCTGACTGTGCTCAGCTCACACATCTTATAATTGTGGGGGAGACTGGGGAGCACTGCAGTGCCAGTTATAGGTTATAGCAGGAGCCAGGAGTACATATTATTATTAAAATTAAACAGTGCACACTTTTGCTGCAGGAGTGCCACTGCCAGTGTGACTGACCAGTGACCTGACCACACTGACCACCAGTATAGTTAGTAGTATAGTATACTATATTGTGATTGCCTGAAAAAGTTAAACACTCGTATCTGACTGTGCTCAGCTCACACATCTTATAATTGTGGGGGAGACTGGGGAGCACTGCAGTGCCAGTTATAGGTTATAGCAGGAGCCAGGAGTACATATTATTATTAAAATTAAACAGTGCACACTTTTGCTGCAGGAGTGCCACTGCCAGTGTGACTGACCAGTGACCACCTGACCACACTGACCACCAGTATAGTTAGTAGTATAGTATACTATATTGTGATTGCCTGAAAAAGTTAAACACTCGTCGTGTGACTTCACTTGTGTGGTGTTTTTTTTTTTATTCTATAAAAAACTCATTCTGCTGACAGACAGTGTCCAGCAGGTCCGTCATTATATAATATATACCTGTCCGGCTGCAGTAGTGATATATATATATTTTTTTTCATCATTATTTATCATCCAGTCGCAGCAGACACAGTACGGTAGTTCACGGCTGTAGCTACCTCTGTGTCGGCACTCGGCAGTCCGTCCATAATTGTATACCACCTACCCGTGTTTTTTTTTTTCTTTCTTCTTTATACATACATACTACTACTACATCTCTTTATCAACCAGTCTATATTAGCAGCAGACACAGTACAGTACGGTAGTCCACGGCTGTAGCTACCTCTGTGTCGGCACTCGGCAGTCCGTCCATAATTGTATACCACCTACCCGTGGTTTTTTTTTCTTTCTTCTTTATACATACATACTACTACTACTACATCTCTTTATCAACCAGTCTATATTAGCAGCAGACACAGTACAGTACGGTAGTCCACGGCTGTAGCTACCTCTGTGTCAGCACTGGGCAGTCCGTCCATAATTGTATACCACCTACCCGTGGTTTTTTTTTCTTTCTTCTTTATACATACATACTACTACTACATCTCTTTATCAACCAGTCTATATTAGCAGCAGACACAGTACAGTACGGTAGTCCACGGCTGTAGCTACCTCTGTGTCGGCACTGGGCAGTCCGTCCATAATTGTATACCACCTACCCGTGGTTTTTTTTTCTTTCTTCTTTATACATACATACTACTACTACTACATCTCTTTATCAACCAGTCTATATTAGCAGCAGACACAGTACAGTACGGTAGTCCATGGCTGTAGCTACCTCTGTGTCGGCACTGGGCAGTCCGTCCATAATTGTATACCACCTACCAGTGGTTTTTTTTTTTTTCTTCTTTATACATACATACATACTACTACTACATCTCTTTATCAACCAGTCTATATTAGCAGCAGACACAGTACAGTACGGTAGTCCACGGCTGTAGCTACCTCTGTGTCGGCACTGGGCAGTCCGTCCATAATTGTATACCACCTACCCGTGGTTTTTTTTTCTTCTTTATACATACATACTACTACTACATCTCTTTATCAACCAGTCTATATTAGCAGCAGACACAGTACAGTACGGTAGTCCACGGCTGTAGCTACCTCTGTGTCGGCACTGGGCAGTCCGTCCATAATTGTATACCACCTACCCGTGGTTTTTTTTTCTTTCTTCTTTATACATACATACTACTACTACATCTCTTTATCAACCAGTCTATATTAGCAGCAGACACAGTACAGTACGGTAGTCCACGGCTGTAGCTACCTCTGTGTCGGCACTCGGCAGTCCGTCCATAATTGTATACCACCTACCCGTGGTTTTTTTTTCTTTCTTCTTTATACATACATACTACTACTACATCTCTTTATCAACCAGTCTATATTAGCAGCAGACACAGTACAGTACGGTAGTCCACGGCTGTAGCTACCTCTGTGTCGGCACTGGGCAGTCCGTCCATAATTGTATACCACCTACCCGTGGTTTTTTTTTCTTTCTTCTTTATACATACATACTACTACTACTACATCTCTTTATCAACCAGTCTATATTAGCAGCAGACACAGTACAGTACGGTAGTCCACGGCTGTAGCTACCTCTGTGTCGGCACTCGGCAGTCCGTCCATAATTGTATACCACCTACCCGTGGGTTTTTTTTCTTTCTTCTTTATTCATACATACTACTACTACATCTCTTTATCAACCAGTCTATATTAGCAGCAGACACAGTATAGTACGGTAGTCCACGGCTGTAGCTACCTCTGTGTCGGCACTCGGCAGTCCATCCATAATTGTATACTAGTATCCATCCATCTCTATTGTTTACCTGAGGTGCCTTTTAGTTGTGCCTATTAAAATATGGAGAACAAAAATGTTGAGGTTCCAAAATTAGGGAAAGATCAAGATCCACTTCCACCTCGTGCTGAAGCTGCTGCCACTAGTCATGGCTGAGACGATGAAATGCCAGCAACGTCGTCTGCCAAGGCCGATGCCCAATGTCATAGTACAGAGCATGTCAAATCCAAAACACCAAATATCAGTAAAAAAAGGACTCCAAAACCTAAAATAAAATTGTCGGAGGAGAAGCGTAAACTTGCCAATATGCCATTTACCACACGGAGTGGCAAGGAACGGCTGAGGCCCTGGCCTATGTTCATGGCTAGTGGTTCAGCTTCACATGAGGATGGAGGCACTCAGCCTCTCGCTAGAAAAATGAAAAGACTCAAGCTGGCAAAAGCAGTAGCACCGCAAAGAACTGTGCGTTCTTCGAAATCCCAAATCCACAAGGAGAGTCCAATTGTGTCGGTTGCGATGCCTGACCTTCCCAACACTGGACGTGAAGAGCATGCGCCTTCCACCATTTGCACGCCCCCTGCAAGTGCTGGAAGGAGCACCCGCAGTCCAGTTCCTGATAGTCAGATTGAAGATGTCAGTGTTGAAGTACACCAGGATGAGGAGGATATGGGTGTTGCTGGCGCTGGGGAGGAAATTGACCAGGAGGATTCTGATGGTGAGGTGGTTTGTTTAAGTCAGGCACCCGGGGAGACACCTGTTGTCCGTGGGAGGAATAGGGCCGTTGACATGCCTGGTGAAAATACCAAAAAAATCAGCTCTTCGGTGTGGAAGTATTTCACCAGAAATGCGGACAACAGGTGTCAAGCCGTGTGTTCCCTTTGTCAAGCTGTAATAAGTAGGGGTAAGGACGTTAACCACCTCGGAACATCCTCCCTTATACGTCACCTGCAGCGCATTCATAATAAGTCAGTGACAAGTTCAAAAACTTGGGCCGACAGCGGAAGCAGTCCACTGACCAGTAAATCCCTTCCTCTTGTAACCAAGCTCACGCAAACCACCCCACCAACTCCCTCAGTGTCAATTTCCTCCTTCCCCAGGAATGCCAATAGTCCTGCAGGCCATGTCACTGGCAATTCTGACGAGTCCTCTCCTGCCTGGGATTCCTCCGATGCATCCTTGCGTGTAACGCCTACTGCTGCTGGCGCTGCTGTTGTTGCTGCTGGGAGTCGATGGTCATCCCAGAGGGGAAATCGTAAGCCCACTTGTACTACTTCCAGTAAGCAATTGACTGTCCAACAGTCCTTTGCGAGGAAGATGAAATATCACAGCAGTCATCCTGTTGCAAAGCGGATAACTGAGTCCTTGACAACTATGTTGGTGTTAGACGTGCGTCCGGTATCCGCCGTTAGTTCACAGGGAACTAGACAATTTATTGAGGCAGTGTGCCCCCGTTACCAAATACCATCTAGGTTCCACTTCTCTAGGCAGGCGATACCGAGAATGTACACGGACGTCAGAAAAAGACTCACCAGTGTCCTAAAAAATGCAGTTGTACCCAATGTCCACTTAACCACGGACATGTGGACAAGTGGAGCAGGGCAGGGTCAGGACTATATGACTGTGACAGCCCACTGGGTAGATGTATGGA